>NC_084490.1:11278465-11607077 GCF_030035675.1 Rhineura floridana
AATGGCTACCACTAGCAAGGATTTCAACCAGTTGTTTTAAAATCTGCCATTGGGCAATGCCTTTGTTAGGGCCAACCAAAATAATGCACAAACCATCCTATTCAGTCCTGTAATAAGATATTATAAACTTGTGGTTTTTTTCCAGCAAGAAACCTGTAATTCTGTATTAGTGATTATCTACTTAGTAATTATGAAATTGACGATGATTGCTTCTACTTCTTCTCTAACTCCAAAGGGAGTTTCAGTAGCAACTAGGAAAACAATAACCCAGGACTGATGGATGCTATTAATATCCCCTGTACCATTCAGAACAAGGGCTAAAGACTGACGGGGGTCCATCACTCTGATTGCTGGTACTTTACCCTGTATAGTCCTGGCTGTGAATTGAGTGGCCATTCATGTTAGGTTGTGCTTTGCAGGGACAATTGAATGAGAATGAAGGAACAGGAGAACTGGTGTCCGGAGAAAAGATGTTTGTACAAGGTGATACTATTCATGCTGTTGGTATTGCTGCTACTGCCTCTGGCTGTGTGGGGTCTTCCTGTTGCTCAGTGTAATATCAGTGACCCTCTTCTCACTAAGCACAAGTATTATCAGTCTGGACGCCTCATCATTGCTGGCATCATTTCTCAGATCTACACATTTTCCAACCCTGTAGACTTCAAAAGACATCCTTCTCATGAACTCCTTGATGAACTCGTGTAAGGAACTGATTTCTCAATTATATCATTTTTCAGATGATGCAGCTGTTTTGCAGCAAATTATGTTTGCTGCAACAATTTTGCATATCACCTGCAGACTGGTACAGCATGTCCTTGTACAGATTTCCTCCTAAGGAAGTTTTATTTCCCTATGTGTTTTTTTCATTGCTGCTTCTTTCCCCAGCTCAGCAGGTGATTTTGTGTTGCAGCAAAACTAGTCAAGATTAGTGTACTCTGGCATAAGTTTTCACAGATCAGAGTTTGCATCTGATGAAGTGCACTTTATGCTATAATAACATTTATTAGTTTTTAGTTTTAATCATACCATGTAACTTTCCAGCTAATATTCTTAGGCTGGATATCTATTACCCTCGGGTGGAATGACTGGGATTCCATCTCTTATTACCTTTGTAGTAGTAGTAGTAGTAGTACTAGTAGTCCTTGGTAATTCCAGTGCTTATAGCCAAAGCATTCTCCTCCAACTGCCAATCATTGCTTAAGAACATCCTGTAATATATCAAATCTGTGAAATGACAGCCTTTTTCAATGCACTGTATTGATTTGGAATCATGGCACCTGTAATGTCTCTGTCTGTTGCTTGAAGACAGGGGTGGCTAAGTTGTGGTCCTCCAGATGTTGCTGAAGAACCGCTCCAGTCAGGAGAGCCAATGTTTGGGGGTGATGGGAGTTCAGCAATGTGTGGAGGACCACAGGTTAGCGATTCCTGATTTAGGGTATTTCAGTGAACTCGTGTGGGTCACGTTGATAGGAATACTAAATGAATTGTCATGAGTTCCAGACATCATTTATATGTGTGGTTAGTTTTGAGATCTATTGATGTAGATGTTTATTCTCAGCTTTTATAATATTACGCATGATTATATTGCAGCATCTGTTATAGCTGGCATTTTAGTTACTTTGCTCATCCTAAAATAATAGCTTGTCTTGTGGAAACAATGATTTAATTATTGTTACTATGTTGAAATACATATAAATACATAATCCAGAAAAACCACACTTAAGAGATAGAAAGACATAACACAGTTATATAATTCTAAATATAAGCATAATTCTATGCACGTATTTTCACAATTCAGTGGGGCTTACTCCTAGCTAAGTTGGTATAGGAGTGCACTGTAAACCTGGCCTAAGAACTGCAATAGTAATAAAGCATACACAAACATTCCTATTGAAACACACACTTGCTCATTTATTGCAGTCCGTGAAATGCTACATAACTCCCTCACCTAAAGATGCTGTTCCCAAGGTATTACACATCTCCCTTTCAGATTTCTCTTGAAACCAGTGCAACATGGATTACCTGTCCATCACATGTCCGCTTCCTAAGCCATGTGGATGCCTGCCATCAATTTTGACACCCCACCCTGTGAGAGCAGCTCACTCTTATAGGCATTATTAGAAAATACCAGCACAAGAGAAGCCACAAATCCAAAAATATATGTCGATATCAATGCAACACTATACATGCAAAGCTGGGTTTTAAACATTGCACATGAATGTGCAGCTGTGGTTTCCAAATAATGGCATTTTGAGTGTAAAATTCAGATATGCTAAACATCTATTGAATGGAAATGAAACTATTCCTGCATTCCAAAGCAGAGGCACTCTGATGCAGCATGGAAATCTTTTTGCAGATTCATGACTCAGACTTACCAGCACATCCTGGCCTTTGCATTTGCTGTAAAGGAAATCAATGAAAATCTCCACATCTTACCCAATCTCTCCTTGGGCTTCGATATCTATAACAGCCATTTCACTGCAAGAGAGACCTATCTGGCCTCACTGGAACTTCTCTCCACACGTGGCAGATTCATTCCAAACTACAAGTGTGATGTGCAGGATAATGCTGTAGCTGTCATTGGTGGTCCTAACTCAGATGTGTGTCTTTTCATGGGAACCATTCTGTTTATCTACAATATCCCACAGGTAAGATGTGTTCAAAAAAGCATAGAACTTTAAGCCAGTAATTCTTCTGTTTTCTTTAGATGGGCTTTTTTGTTTTGGAGATAGAAAGAGGCATTCTAGAAACATTTCTAAAGGGCAAATCCTGACAAAGAAGAAGAATCCTTTTTATTAGGTTAGTTCAGAGTTATGAATGGAGAGGACCACTCCACCCTTCCTCTGTCCGTGGAATGCTATTGAAGGGAGACATAGAAAGAATTTTGGAAATCCTATTTCCCATCTCCTTATTTTCCTTCTAGCTTGGATTTGGCTCTGCTCCAGTGATGAATGACCAAACCCAAGGTGCTTTCTTCCAGAGGATGTTTCCTAGTGTGGATCACCAGTATACAGGGATTCTCCAATTGCTATTGTTTTTCAGGTGGACATGGATTGGGGTGGTCTTTATAAATGATGACAATGGACAGAGGTTTCTACAGACTGTGCTTCCTGAGTTTTCTCAGAATGGTATCTGCTTTGATTTCATAAAACCTTTACCAATCGTCTATTTTGCCACTGACGTTCATGACATGGTGGCCAAGTGGACTGAAATTTACAAGGTTATTATGGATAGTACTGCTAATACTGTGGTCTTACATGGCGAAATTCATACTATGATATTTTTGAGAATGTTTCCCCGGGTTTCAGAATATGAGAACATAACAATGAAGGCAAAAGTCTGGATTATGTCAGCCCAGATGGAATTCACATCAGTCTCCTTTCAGAATACTTGGGGCATAGATATCATCCACGGTGCTATATCCATAGCAGTTCACTCAACGGAGGTCTTAGGATTCCAGAAATTTCTTCAGATGACAAATCCTACTTTGGAAAACAAAGATGCCTTTAGGAAGGTCTTCTGGGAAATGGCATTCAACTGTTACTTCCCCGACTCTGAGGGAGATGAGCCGGGTGGCAAAGTTTGCACTGGGGACGAGAAGCTGGAGAGCCTCCCTAGGTCTGTTTTTGAAATGAGCCTGACTGGCCACAGCTACAGTGTCTATAATGCGGTCTATGCTGTGGCACACGCTTTGCAATCCATGCACTTTTTCAAATTCAAAAACAGACCAGTGGCAGCAGGAGGGATTCAGGAGTTTCTGAAGCAACAGCCAGGGCAGGTAATTTCCTGAGCACAGAAATGCAGGAATCCTCATGCATGCCCGCTGTCAGCATGTGGCATGTTGGGGGAAAATGCTAGTGCCCAGTAGCCCCAGGAAAGCCAGCAAGAGCTGATGCCAGCATGCCTTTGCTTTTGTTTTGCAATGACAACAACAATAATATTTTTATTCTCTTTACTTCTAAAAACATTTTAGGGCCCAACATTAATGAGAAGTGGGCTGGGCTTTTCAGGGGCATAATGTTTCCCTAGACTTGGTGTTCCTTGAAATAAGGTCACTGGAGGTTTATTGGTGTTTCCTAAGATATCATCATCATCCACTGTCCACATGTGTTAAGATGATTTACATCCATACAATAAAAACAATACTATAAAAAAATAAAGTTTTATAAGCACCACAAATGAATCCCCAAGGCAGTAAGTTCTCACCCCCCCCAAAAAAAAACCCTTCAGCCAGCTGGAAAAGTTTGTCAAAACTAAAATGTCTTCAATTGTTTTGGGAAAGTACAGATTCTAGGTCCACCTAGAATCTGTACTTTCCCAAAACAACTGAAGCCATTTAAAGACACATCTCAATTCGGATGGCCCTCCACATAACAGAAGCACCAGCACTGAAAGCCCTGCTCTGAGTTGGTGGAGCAGGTTTATGATATTTTAGGGACTTCAAGGAGAGAGTTTCCTGCAAAAAGTAATGAGCTTCTGGATAGGTAAGGGGTAAGCTGGTGTCTTAAGTAACCTTGGCCCAAGCTGTATAGGCCCTTATATGTTTGTACCAGAGCCTTGAATTTGGCCTGGTAGCAGATTGGAAGCCAGTACAGAACCCATGAATAAGGTATTGTATGTTGACAGTAGTTTGACCCCCACAAGCCACCTACTACTGTGTTCTGCACTAGCTGCAGCCTCTGGACCAACCTCAAAGGTAGCACTACATATAGCACATTGCAGTCATCCAACCATGAGATTACCAATGCATGGACAATTCAGGTTAAACTGTCCTAATCCAGGAATGGTTGTAGATGTTTTACCAGCAAAGCTGGTAAAAGCCACTCCTAGTCACTAAGGACACCTGTGTCTTCAGTGACACAGGTGCATATAGGACTATCCCCCAGACCATGCACCTGATCCTTCAGTGAGAGTGTAATATTGTCCAGCCAGCACAGGCAACTGAATTACTTTCTGACATTTACTTGCAAACCTGCAGCCAGGGCTTAGCTTTGTCTTTACCTCAAGGATGTTTTCCCCCATTGTGTTCCTATCTGACTTTTCATATATCCTGTTGATGGTGCTAAAAATGATGAAGATTACAAATATGATGACAGAGGCCAATACGAGTGCTATGGACAATGTTGTAAGGGGACCATTAAATGTAGCTTGTGGAAGATCATAAACGTATATTTGCACCATCTTATATATTATTTGCCTTTTCTGTTGTTTCAATTTAGCTTTATTATTACCTTAGAAGGGTCTCATTTAACAACAGCGCTGGAGAAAAGGTTTCCTTTGATCCAAATGGGGAATTAATAGCTGGATTTGATGTTATCAACTGGGTGACATTCCCAAACCAGTCCTTTCTTAGAGCCAAAATTGGAAAGGTAGACGCTATCGCCCCCAAAGACAAAATGTTGAGCGTTTTGGTGGATGAGATTATATGGCCCAGCGCATTTAACCAGGTACAATCAGTAAACAAACAATGGAAAACAGAATGACTTTGTGAAGTTTTGCCTCCATGGCTGTAATTCTCTGCATACCTACTTAGGAGAAAGTCCCATTTAATACTAAACAGTTTACCTCTAAGTACTGATATGTAGGATTTGTAATACTTTTACATCATGATGAAAAATAATCAACATGTATCCAAGTAAAACTGGCAAATGGTTGGTTATTATGGAAAATGAGATTTCAAAGGATTCCATTGGATAAGAATGATGTTGGCCAAATCCCGGAGTGAGTGGAAATGTTTGCCAGAGCCCATTTCTCAGATATATAAAAGATTTGAGAATTGGCTATTAGCCAAAGTCTGAAGAGGGCTTATGCTATCTAGATACAATGCCATCTTGACTAGGGTTGCCAGGTTCAGGGCCTGAGACTGATCCTGTATCTTTAGGAGAAGAGAAAGTCAGCCAAGTGCAGGTGTTCTTGCAACCCTGTAATGGGAAAAACCACAAGGTGGAATTCTCCCTTCCCCCTGCACAACTTTTAAAGATTCAGAAGACCTCTTGGAGTCTCAGGCCCTCAACCTGGCAACCCTAACTTGACACGGGAGACACAATGGTCTCAAACCTTTGTCATTATAGTCTCAAAACATTGCAGTTCTACAGCATGATCATCATGTAAATACATTTATGTACAGGTGCAGCCCCCTTCTCTGTGTAATGACTTTTGCCATCCAGGTTATAGCAAGTCCAAGAAGGAAGGGGAACCATTTTGCTGCTATGATTGTCTTCCATGCCCCAAAGGGAAAATTTCCAACCTGACTGGTAAGAAATGTCATTTGTAATGTTTTCTCAAATTAGCTCTGAGCCATGATTTGTACATCAGAATTTTTAGACACTCATTCCCTTCATCTTTAAAATGTTGTTCAGAGTTGAATGATGCTGATAATACCCACATCTCTGCTCTTGTGAATAATACCCAACTTCTCAAAGGGAAAGCAAAATACTACCGAAATTAAGAAGGATTTCATCATTTACAGATATGATGTAGATGGACATTAATAACTCCTGATTTAGGATCTCTAGGGGAAGGAAACGCCTTTGGTGGTAGGGATCTGCTGTGGATTCTTGCAAGCAGAACAGCTTGAGAATGGTGCATAATCCTTGTTTTGAGCGACATGTTCTCATTCAGAGCTTTTTAAGTACTGCTGATCCAAAATCATTTTGACACTTTTTGAAAGCTTCTCCTAATCTGTTGGAGAATTTTGCTACCCCATGGAGAATGTTGGGTGAAATAGCCTCCCCAGTTTTGCCATGCATGAATTTTAGCTTCAATTATGGATCCAGTTTTAATTTAGTTTAATTCTTTTTAACATAATTGAAGGAAGGAATGTGCTGGACCCTAATCCTTCCAGTCCTTTTCTCTTAGTCCACTGTTCTCTTCATCCACCAATATGAACTAACAATGGGATTTCATTCAACATTAAGTGAGTCAAAAATTCTCAGAAATATTTTATTTCTGTTGGGGGAGATGGGAAGCTGTTGGAGAGTTTCCCTTGGCACCAAGGAATATTTGCAATATCCACCATATTCACATTTATCACCCACAAATAGCATGGAGAATTTTGGAAGGCCATTTGTAACATACCCAAGTACAAAAAAAAAATCTTGTTTTCCTTTTCAGACATGGATGACTGTTGGCAATGTCCAGAAGATCAATATGCCAACCACGACCAGAATTTATGCATTCCAAAAAACGTAACCTTCTTGTCATACGAAGAACCTCTGGGAATTAGTTTGGCCATTTTTGCTCTTTCCTTTTGTTTCACCGCAGCTTTGGTGCTGGGGATCTTCATTAAACACAACAATAGTCCCATTGTCAAAGCCAACAACCGAAGCCTCACCTACACTCTCCTCATCTCCCTCTTGCTCTCCTTCCTTTGTGCTCTGCTATTCATTGGCCAGCCAGAGAAGGTGACATGTCTCCTTCGACAAACTGCTTTCAGCATCATCTTCTCCATGGCAGTTTCTTGCATATTGGCCAAAACAACCATAGTGATTTTAGCTTTCATGGCCACCAAGCCAGGGTCTAGTATGAGGAGATGGGTAGGGAAAAGACTGGCCATTTCGGTGGTTCTTTCATGCTCCCTGATTCAAGCCATTCTTTGTACTGTGTGGCTGGCAACCTCTCCCCCATTCCCAGATTTTGACATGCACTCAATGACTGAGTGCATTGTATCAGAATGCAATGAAGGTTCAGTCACCATGTTCTATTGTGTCCTGAGCTACTTGTGCTTGCTGGCCATTGTCAGCTTTAGTCTGGCTTTCCTAGCTAGGAAGTTGCCTGACAGTTTTAATGAAGCTAAGTTCATCACCTTCAGCATGTTAGTCTTTTGCAGTGTTTGGCTGACCTTTGTCCCAACCTACCTGAGCACCAAAGGAAAATACACAGTAGCTGTGGAGATCTTCTCCATCTTGGCCTCCAGTGCTGGGTTACTGGGCTGTATATTTCCCCCCAAGTGCTATATCATTGTAATAAAGCCTGAGCTGAACAGCAAGGTGCATCTAGTAAGAAGAAGAAAATGAACAAATCTGAAACTGGAAAGCCCCAATGCAGTTAATAGAAAGTACCTCTTTATCTTCTTTTATTTATTTATTTATTTATTTTTATTTTGTTTCATTTTTAGACCGCCCATAGCTAGTAGCTCTCTGGGCGGTGTACAAAACAGATTAAAAATACAATATTATAATAAAATCAATCACATATATCAACAACAATATTAAAATAAAGTGTAGACATAAACATTAACATTAAAAACATTAAAAAGCCTGGGAGTACAGCCAGGTCTTAACCTGGCGCCTAAAAGAAAGCACCGTAGCGCCAGGCGTATCTCTTCAGGTAAGCTGTTCCACAATTCGGGGGCCACTACAGAAAAGGCCCTAGATCTGGTAACAATCCTCCGGGCATCCTGGTGAGATGGTACCCGGAGGAGGGCCTTAGATACTGAACGAAGTGAACGGGTAGGTTCATAGCGGGAGAGGCGTTCCACAAGGTACAGTGGTCCCACACCGTGTAAGGCTTTATAGGTCAAAACCAGCACCTTGAATCTGGCTTGGAAACTAATAGGTAGCCAGTGCAAACGGGCCAGGACAGGTGTTATATGCGCAGACCGATTGGTCCTCGTCAATAGCCTGGCTGCCGCATTTTGCACCAGCTGAAGTTTCCGAACTGTCTTCAAGGGCAGCCCTACGTAGAGTGCATTACAGTAATCCAGTCTAGAAGTTACCAGGGCGTGATTAACTATTAACTTCCTGCAAAAGTCAGGAGAGAATTTTGACACTTTTGGGGGGCATGGGCAGTTTGGGTTTTTAGGGATGGAGGAAACTACATTTGTAATGGCCAGCAGGCTTCTTTCTCTTTATTCCCTCTTGAAAACATATTTTGCCTCCCCATTAGGCAGCAGTAATGCACCAGGGTTCAACAGGCTTCCATCACCCCATATAGCACCCTTCCAGGGACATTGCTGTGAGGGGAATGGCTGCCCTTGCTGCCACAGAAGCATTGTGAGGCAAGACGGCTTTGGAGATGCAGAGATGGTAAAAAATGGTGCAATCCCCTCCCCCCTTTTATTCAGTTCAGATACAATTCTTAATATTGGTTATTGTTTAATGGGACCGATGGTTTGTATATCAAGTTCAAACCATGTTTTCCCATCAGAGCTTTCACTCTGCCCTTAACTATGAGTTGGATCTTGGTGTATAATGTAAATCCAAAATGAAACCATCAAACTGCATTATGTATTTATTACATTTATACCCTGCCTTTCTTTTCATGATAGAAAACCCAAGGTGGCTTACATATGGTGCCCAGGCAGTCTCCCATCCAGGCACTGACCAGACCTGATGCTGGCCTCAGGTGCCTTCAGACTGTAGCCTGGGACCGTTAGGTCTTTCCGATAAACTCATTTCAACTGGAATGCTGCAGGTGCCCCAGAATACTTTCGGCTTTGCTGTGAGAGTGGTGCCACTGCAAAGCAACAAAGGAAGCAACATTAGTTTACTCTAGATAACCTCCCCTAGCAGGTAGGCATGGGATTGTTCAGCAACATCATCTGGCATGTGCCGCAAAATCCTAGTTAGTATCTCCATTTGACTCAATTGGATTAAGACTTGCCTTTCATAGCCACTTCCAAGGTGGGAGAACTTGGGTCACCTGGTTCTGATTAGCTAGAGAATCCCTCATGACCATCCATCAACTGTGTTGGGGGGAGAGGGGAGATTGTATTGGTATGCATGCCGCTGGCTGGCTACTTGTGCTTCTTTTTAATTTATGCCTTTCAATCCCATTTTATTGTTGAGGTAAAATGTAAATGTACTGCCTTCAAGTCGATCCCGACTTATAGCGACCCTATGAATAGGGTTTTCATGGTAAGCAGTATTCAGAGGGGGTATACCATTGCCTTCCCCTGAGGCTGAGAGGCAGTGATTAGTCCAAGATCACCCAGTGAGCTTCATGGCTATGTGGGGATTTGAACCTAGGTCTCCCAGGTCATAGTCCAACACCTTAACCACTACACCACCCTTTATATTGGAGGTCATGCCCATCAGTTTGCTTATTTCCCACAACTGGGCACTTTGCAGATCCCCAAACTGTTCAGTCCCTTCTCCAGAAGACTGTTCCATGGTTTAGCCCTTTTGCCATGAGACTTGTCCATGTTTCACATTCTCTTCAATCCAGCTCTAACCCGTGGATGTTTACAAAAACAGACCTTCCTTTGACTTACCCCCAGTCCCTTCTTCTTGTCTCCTGCTTCAGTCACCCTGCCTCTCAGCCATGTTTATTTTCTTTTGGTTACGTTTGTTTCCTTTTCGTTCGAGGCCCTCGCAGAAAGCACAAGTCAGTGTTCTCCCATAAGGAAAGCTTTTTTCCCCCTTCTGGTTCTGGACTTTATCAAGATCCACTGAACGATTCAGAACAGGAGCTTTCAAACCTCCTCATGTAGGAAAACAACTGATCGTTACAAATATGTTCATGCTAGCTGTTACTACCCTGACCCCATTAAAAACTCAACTCCGTGTTACATCCTGTTTCTCTGTGTCTCTGTCTTGGCAACTGCCCTGTTAGCAGTAGGGAGGTCACTTATGTTCTACCCAAAACAGAGGAAATACATCAGCAAAGAGAGGACAAAAGGGGACACAGATTTCTGCCACATTTTGCATATTCCAACTTAAATTTCTAGCTTTGCATCTATATGTATAAGTAGAAATACAGCACAGCATATCACTGTGGCGAAGAGTGTGGCCTGTGTGATATGACTCACTCTGCCGTCTAGGTGTTTTGATCTGCTACCTTTGAGGCCCCAGCTCTCCAGTCTAAATTGGGCTTTTTCTTTGAAATGGACCAGGCAGTCCAAGAGCAGCCTTTGCAAACCTTCGGCTCCCCAGATGTCGCTGGACTACCAATCAGCCCCAGCCAGCATGGCCAATGGTCAAGAGTTATGGGAACTGTGGCCCAGCAACATCTGGGGACCCAAAGGTTGGGAAAGGCTGAAACAGAGGACTTCTTCAAATAGGGGCCATCCTCTGACAGTCCTTTAAAGCAGGGCTGTGGAGTCGGTATGTCAAACCTTCAACTCCAACTCCTCTATTTTTCTGCTGTCCGACTCCAACTCCTCTATTTTTCTACTGTCCGACTCCGACTCCTTCATAAATGGCAAGTGTATATTAATGTATTAATATTAATAAATTAACATATTAATATTAAAATATCAATTTTATTTTTAGACGGAGTCAGTACATTTCTACCGGCTCCGACTCCGACTCCACCCAAAATTGCTTCCGACTCCACAACTCCAACTCCACAGTCCTGCTTTAAAGAGTCCTCTGCAGAGTAGGAGGCATGGGCAGTCCGGCTATAGAATACACGCATAGTTGCAGTAGAAGGCATTCTATGAGGAGTGGAATCCTTGAACAACCTAGCAATGGCAACAACAACTAGAGAATGTGACTGTAGTATGACAAGTTCCTTGCTCGGAAAAAAAACTGTCTAAGGAAGTTGTGCAGATTCCACCAACGGAGAAATTCAGGAAAAGATTGTGATACAGCCTTAAACCTCTTGCTATTCCACATAAGCTTTTAGAGTGATTAACTTTATTTATGATGGCTTGGAATCATAGGTTTCAGGATAGTATTCAAACATACTGTGCTTTCGTTTCATTGTAAAGCCGCTGGGGGCCATCATCAGGAGATTTGAGCTGCAGTGCCACCAATATGCGGATGACACTCAGCTCTATCTCCAAGTGCCTGGAGTCCATAAGTGAATGGATGGGAGGTAGCAGGCTGAAACTGAACTCTGACAAGACCAAGGTACTGTTGGTGGGAGACAAGAGAAGATTAGGAGATATTGACCTGGTGCTGAATGGGGTTAGTTTGCCCCTGAAGGACCAGGTTCGCAGCCTCGGGGTCATTCTTGACTCCCAGCTGTCCATGGAGGCTCAGGTATCAGCAGTGAGCCGGACAGCTTGGTATCAATTACATCTGATACAGAGGCTGCGACCCTATCTTCCAGTTCATCTGCTCCCGCGGGTAGTGCATGCCCTGGTCTCCTCTTGCCTAGACTACTGTAATGCGCTCTACGTGGGACTACCCTTGAAGACGGTCCAGAAATTACAGCTGGTGCAGAATGCGGCGGCATGGTTGATTAAGAATAGCCGCCGGCGGGATCACATCACCCCAGTGCTTGAAGATCTGCATTGGTTATCAGTTGTTTACCGAGCCCAATTCAAGGTGTTGGTGTTAACCTTTAAAGCCCTACACAGTTTCGGTCCAGGGTATCTGAAGGAGCGCCTCCAGCATCACCAAGTATGCTGCCTGACGAGATCAACCTCTCAAGACCTTCTCTCGGTCCCACCAGTTAGAACAGCTAGACTGGTACGGACCAGAGAGAGGGCATTTTCGGTTGTGGCCCCCGCCCTCTGGAACTCTCTGCCATACGACCTACGCCATGTCCCCTCCTTGGCAGGTTTCCGCCAAGGACTAAAAACATGGCTGTTTCAGCGGGCATACAGAATCACTAGTTAATTTTAATTCTACAGTGTATAGATGTGGGTAAATTGAACATATTATGATTGTATTTATATGTGTATTTTAAATTTTAATTATGTACGCCGCCTAGAGTGGCTGTTTATTCAGCCAGATAGGCGGCCTAAAAATAAAATTTTATTACTATTATTATTATTGTGATGCTATAGATGAGATAATTTCTAATTATCTAATACATGCTTATATTGGTGCTTCATCCCACAAAACCATTTTACTCATTGTCCACTGATCTGTGCAAATAATTCTTTTTCAAAAACCTTCTTGTGTGCCCGTGTTTAGAACCCCACTAAGAAGTTGTATATGTTAGAAGAAAAACTGTTCGTCTCTCGCTCTGGTCAATGGAAAAGACACTGGACAGCAGTTTGGAAGTAAAACTACAAAAACAGGTTTATTAAAAAGTATGCTGGATAGGTGGGTGATATGTGACGACGACCCTTCTTTGTTCTCCAGCTTTTATAACCTCAAGTAAACAAGTTACAGGAAGAACTCCATATATGGTAATACTACAGGTTTCACAGTCTGATTGGCTAGCATCCAGCTTGCAATGGGTTAGCAGGCCAAGCATACTTACGGTCTTCAGTGGGCCATCCCTGAGAAAGTGATGAGCTTTCATGCTGGGATGGAGGATACACAGGCCTTCCGCTGTAAAATGGAGGTGCTAAGTCATAAAGTAAATAGCCTATAGCCTTTAGAGAGGTGTCAGTGTTCCCAAGGGAAATTAACCCTTAACATATACAAATCTATTACATTTCTGACAGCTACATAGGGCCTGAATTCAATAGTCTAGATTCAACAGACATCAGTTGTTGATTTGGTTAAATATGTTTATGTGCCATCATACAATTCAAGGCGCTAGTTCCAACAACTTTTTTGTAACATATGCTCTCAGTCCATGCCCTGGAATTATGATTTCGATCTGTGCCTTGACTCTGATTTAGGTGGGGGATCAGGTTGACCAGCCCTGGTTCACCCAAGGACCACCTGCTCCGCCTCAGAGCCAGTCCCAAATAAGATTGGGGATAAAGCTAATGTTTGATTAGGATTTTTAAAAATATATAATTACATACATGGGCAGCAGGAGGGCAAGGAAACTTTGCATTTGCTCCTGACCTCCCAACCAAGAGCAGGGGTAAATCCTGAGAGGTGAAGGAAAGCTGCTTGGGAGTAAGCACCAGCACCACACAGGATTGATGCTTCCACTGAACAGCTTTTCAGCAGAGGCCTCAATCCTGAAGGAAAGTAGCTTATCTACTTTATTTTTATTTATTAAATTTCTATCCCACCCTTCCTCCCAGAAGCAGCACCCGCACTGCGTAGAATCAATGCCTCTGCTCAACAGCTGTTCAGAGGAGGCATTGATCCTACAGGATGGGCCTCAGGCAAGGAGAGCCATGGAGTTGGGCCTACCTTTTCCCAGGAAAACACAGCAGGTGAGTCTCAGTCTTTCCGCAGGTTTTCCAGTTTGATGTCCGCCTCCCATTCCTTCCTGCCTGATCTCCACCCCCAACTGCTCTGGAATGCTCTGGGCCATCCAACTCGACCTGCAGCGATTTGTGGCTTTCTTAACCTGACTTGGCCAAGGCCCAAATCCCTCCATATGGGCCTGATTTGGCTCAGGCCTTGGCCAGTTCTAGTGCACAGCCCTAGTGTGTTGCCTTCACTGTAGTTACAAACCCAAACTAGGTCACATCAAAAATCTGTTACCTTCAAGGCACTACTGTCTTCCCCCTTAAAGGAACCATCCCACCAAATTTAGATGCTGAATCATTGTATGGTAGGGTGAGGAAACTCTGGCCCATGGGTCTGGCATGGGTTCCAGTTTGGTCTGTGAGGCCATTTTCCCCAAACCACACTCATCTCCCCAGCATCTGTCATGTTTGATGTCAGTTCGGGTCCAGTAAGGATGCCAATGTTTCTTACAAATTTCCAAAGAAACTATTGGAAACTAAATGTGAGCTCCCAATTTTTGGTCAGCTGGTCATAAGTTACAGCAAGAAGGTGTGCTTGCAGTGCTAATCTGCTGATTCAAAGGGGTCCCTTTGAATTCGTCACATGACATAATTATATCAAATATTAGCAAGTGGGCAGTCCCGTCCATCTGTCAAAGTGGCCCACGTGATTCCTGACAAAGAAGCTTATTGCTATTGCCCACACATTGTAAGGGTAACTCAAAAATAGTTTAAATTCATGGACAAACTGTAAATCTATGGTGTCATAATGGGCACATGCATGGCCCTTAACAATGCTAATATTTTCATGGCAGAGCAATATTTTCTGGCTGGTTATTTTCAGGGCCCACTTATATACCTCAGATAGATTGATGAGGTTATCTTAATTTGTACACATGGTGAAGAGTCTGAGTCACTCAAGAAATTTCACCAGGTTTTAACCTCCCCCCCACACACATATCACCATCAACCTGACTATTTCCACTCCTTATCCAACAGTAGTGTTAACTTCCTAGATATCATGGTTTAGTTTACAGAGGACACCTCCAGACTTCATATATAGGAGCCCAGCAGATCACTACAAATACCTCCATGCTAACATGTATCACCCTGACCACATCTTTAAAAATCTAATGTATGCAGCAAGGCCTTGTTACAGTAACAATATGGAGGTCTGCCTTCCTGACACCTACAGGAGCCCCATAACTCTAAGCAGGTAATGTAGGTTAGCCTAAAGATGCTCCATATTCAATCCACAGATCCCAGAAACGCTCATTATCCTCAAAGATGGTCAACTGATCTCATCCTTCCTAGTCATGTTTCCTGACTCTTCTTACATAAATGTGACAAATTTACCTGTTTAAACACATTGACTCTGTAGGCCTTTAATGCCCATAGACATCCAGTAAATAATAGGTGAACGGTTCCCAAACTGTTTTTCCCATAGACCATTTGAAAATTGCTGAGTCTTGGCGGATCACTTAATGATTTTTCTGCCTGTTGTAGCAATTGTAATACACTCTCCTTGATGCTGCATGACCTTTAATGGGTTTTCATTGGTTCTTTTATTTCTTATATGTTGTCATTTATTGCATTATAATTCAAATCCCATAGAATTCCATATATGAAGGAAAAGAAGCAATAAGAGAACCATTAAAAATCAATATGACTATTTAATGCAATGGGTGTGCCATCACCTATCTTCAGCCACATAACCACAGACATGCCACGGACCACCTGAATGAAACTCACCACAGATTGGGAACCCCTGGAGTAAGTGAAAAATCCCACTCAGCAAGGCCAATATTTGGACTAGCAAAAAAAATCAAAAATCCTACTGAGCCTCAAAGCAACTTGAATAATCCTGGATTGCAAATGAAGGTGGGCTGGGTGGGTACCAAAGATACAGAGAGTTTGAGTGGCACTTGGCAGAGGCTTAGGCAGTGATCACACTCTGTATACATCAGAGTCCACATATATGTGCTGACATTGCACTGCCTTGTCTCTCCCTTCCCTGGTGCTCCGTGGCTGGAGGGCCAGTATTGGTGTATCTGGAATAACTCATCGGAGTAATCATGAAAGGAGTACTTAATGAATTAATGTGGACATCCTTCATATCTCTTGGTAGATTCTGAGATCGATTGATTTAGACATGTTTTTTCACTGCCATAAGGCTATGCATAAGGAATACATCAATGTCGGGTATAGCCACTGTTTGTTTGATGTCAGTGCAGGGCAGGTGGTATGACTAGGCCAAAATGGCCTTGCAAGCCTAATAAGGGGGCCTGGTGGGCTGGAGGTTCCCCACCACAGATCTGTATCTAATGCCTTTGGTAGATGCTTTTATCGTTATTGGAAGCATTTATGTCACCACCGCTCATAGCCTAATATTTTGTCAATAAGGTAGTACACAGCTCCAGTTAGGATTTATCTTGAAATCAGCATGAATTGGATTACCTGTCCAGAAAATGTCCAATATTTAAGTCACATGGAAGCCTGTTTATAGGCATCTTTAGAACACATCGGCACAAGTTATAAATCCTTAAATTATCCATTACAACCCCCCAAAACTCACAACAATAGCAATGAGGAAGTCACCAGCCCAGAAGGCTGAAGCCCCCTGAAGTTGGCATCACTTGCTCATGAGAACAGCATAGACTAAGGGATTACAGAAGGGCAAATAGAGGTCGTAGGCCATGGCCTCCACCAGAAAGCATTCATTGCAGCCTAGGGACAATGCCATGTACATCTGGACCATGCAACGGGTGAAGGAGATGGTACTGTTTCCAGACACAAGGTGAGCCAGTCTCTGGGGCAAGGTGCTGGTGACCTAACAGTTCTCCAGGCTGAAGAGGTGCATCAGGAAGAAGTACATGGGCATATGAAGTCTGGAATCAGTCAGCACCAGGATAATGATTACCAGGTTCCCCATAACAGTGAACAAGTAGATGATGAGGACCACAGCAAAGAGCACAATCTTCTCTCTGCTCAGGATTCCCCCCTCTCTCACAAATTGTTGGGGCTCCCTCTCATGCAAGTCTCCTGTTTTAATGAGCCACATTTTCACCATTGGCCTGTGCAGCCATAACATACCCATTTTCAGAACTAGTTGTGGTTTGTTGTCTTAATACTAGTTAAATGTTGGGGTTAACACTGGATAGCATGGGGATGGGCTGTAGCTTAATATAAGATGAATCCTGGGAGTGTCATTTGTGAAGGGTGCTGAGAATTGTTAGGAGATGCCTTATTCCCCTCACACAGCTACAGCCCCCAGAATTCTCTGAGAAAAGGGGAAGACTGTTAAACCACTCTGGCCACTGGAGCTCTGTCACGGGAATAGGAGTCTCCTAAGAACTCTCGGCACCCTTCACAAACTACATTTCCCAGGATTCTTTGGGGGAAGACATGACTGTTTAAAGTGAAAAAAAGTCTGGTGTGGGTGTGGCCCCCTGATTAGCCAAGCGAAACCGCTGTTAGTCTGGCTTTTATAATGCTGACAGTTGGTTCCTTTTGAGCATGGCTGTGCTTATCATAGAAGCCAAAGTTAATTATCTTTAATTGAAAATCAGCCATGGATTTTTTAAAATTGAAACTGCAGAAGATGAATGTCAGAGTAAGGGGCAAAGTCAGTCACAGGATTATGTGTACTCTGTAAATATGGCTGATTTTTAATTAATTTCAACAAATTATGGGATCGTTGACAAACAGTCCAACAGAGGTCTGATTTTTTTTTACTGTTTTAGACTTTGAACTCTAGGTTTTTTGTGTATTGCCATGAAAGAGGGTTGTTAAGCTAGCGTTTCTGAGTTCAGGGCTATACGTTTTGTAATATTTTGTTTTAAAATTAGCTTTTGGGAAGCAGCAGGGGAGTATTTTCGATTAAACATTGTGGAACATGAAAAAATCCATGCTGGCTATAGCATACAGCCATGAGATCTAGCAAAGGCTCCTCTTAGTTGTTGTTTTTTAAAAAAAAAAAAAACAGCTCCCCAATGCAACAAAACAATCTACTTGTTGAAAGTAATTGCAGAAACCTTTCCCTCTGCTAAAGGAAGAGCCTTTGGAGGAATTCAAGGTTGTACAAGGATAACTTTAATGCAGGATAACCCTTCTTAGAGAGCTTCCACATGGTTTGTTTGTTGAGCATTCCTCCTGGTTTGTTTGCAGATGACATTGGCTATTTATTGAGTATTCATTCTGATTTGTTTGCAGGGATGCTAGATAACATTGTGTCAAAGCACATGCTGTCCCACACTGCGTAGTGCATTTTCCCATCACCTTCCCTACTGCAAAAAGTCTGATCTCGTGGAGAAGGGGTTTGTTGCACAAAAGCTCCAAATCAGCTTTAGTTGCACAACCTAAATTTGCCAGTATGTGATGGACTTCCACCCGAAAACAGTGACATACTGGAAGCTATTGCTAGTGATGGAAGAGTCTGTTAATTTTGGTTCCCACCTTTTCCCATTTTTCCATTTTTTCCATTCGGTTCTCCACATCTCTGCAGCAATATGCAATTCTTTTTTTTGTTAAAAGTCTTCATGAGTTTTCATCAGCATTTTACTGAGAATTTCTCCTACTAAACACATTTAATGTGCTTTTGTCTGATGTACATATTTTTGCAAGCAATTTCTCCTAATACAATGATTTTATGTGATATTTTCACTAATATGTGTGTTTTATGCACATTTCCCCGATATATGCATTTTTGTAAACATTGTTTAGTTGGGCAACTGCATCGAAAACTTCAGATAAGTGTAAATGTTGAAGGATGGCTGTGGTTTGATTCTCGTATTGCTTTGGAAAGTGCAAATCTGATAGATTCAGCTTTAAATGGAAACGGAATAAAATTTCTACCCTATCCCTAGCCATAGTTAAAACAAACAGACATTACACCTTCATGAAGACCTTGTGCAACTTTTTTTCCAACATATGTCAGCAAATGTGTCTAATAGCGCTGAAAGACTGTAGTACTGTGGTTTGCAGTTTGCCAAGAGGGTTGTCTGTAATGGCTACCACTAGCAAGGATTTCAACTAGTTGTTTTAAAATCTGCCATTGGGCAATGCCTTTGTTAGGGCCAACCAAAATAATGCATAAAACTTCCCATTCAGGAGGACCAGAAGAACCCTATGATAAAATATTATAAACTTGTGGTGTTTATTTTTTTCCAGCAACGAACCTGTCATTCTGTATTGGTGATTACCTATTTAGTAATTATCATATTTACCACGATTACTTCTACTTCTTCTCTAACTCCGAAGGGAGTTTCAGTAACAACTAGGAAAACAGTAACCCAGGACTGATGGATGCTATTAATATCCCCTGTACCATTCAGAACAGAGGCTAAAGACTGACGGGGGTCCATCACTCTGATTGCTGGTACTTTACACTGTATAGTCCTGGCTGTGAACTGAGTGGCCATTCATGTTAGGTTGTGCTTTGCAGGGACAATTGAATGAGAATGAAGGAACAGGAGAACTGGTGTCCGGAGAAAAGATGTTTGTACAAGGTGATACTATTCATGCTGTTGGTATTGCTGCTACTGCCTCTGGCTGTGTGGGGTCTTCCTGTTGCTCAGTGTAATATCAGTGACCCTCTTCTCACTAAGCACAAGTATTATCAGTCAGGACGCCTCATCATTGCTGGCATCATTTCTCAGATCTACACATTTTCCAACCCTGTAGACTTCAAAAGACATCCTTCTCATGAACTCCTTGATGAACTCGTGTAAACGGATTTTTCAGTTATATCATTTTTCAGAAGATGAAGCTGTTTTGCAGCAAATTATGTTTGCTGCAACAATTTTGCATATCACCTGCAGACTGGTACAGCATGTCCTTGTACAGATTTCCTCCTAAGGAAGATTTATTTCCCTATGTGTTTTTCCCATTGCTGCTCCTTTCCCCAGTTCAGCAGGGTGATTTTGTGCTGCAGCAGAACTAGTCAAGATTAATGTACTCTGGCACAAGCTTTCATGGATCAGAGTTTACATCTGATTAAGTCCACTTTATGCTATAATAACATTTGTTAGTTTTTAGTTGTAATCATACCATGTATCTTTCCAGCTAATATTCTTCGTCTGGATGATCGATTATCCTGGGATGGAGTGACTGGGATTCCATCTCTTATTATCTTTGTATTATTAGTAGTAGTAGTAGTAGTAGTAGTAGCAGTAGAAGTAGTAGTAGTCCTTAGTAATTCCAGTGCTTATATCCAAAGCATTCTCCTCCAACTGCCAATCATTGTTTAAGAACATCCTGTAATATATCAAATCTGTGAAATGACAGCCTTTCTCAATGCAATGTATTGATTTGGAATCATGGCACCTGTAATGTCTCTGTCTGTTGCTTGAAGACAGGGGTGGCTAAGTTGTGGTCCTCCAGATGTTGCTGAAGAACAGCTGCAGTCAGGACCGCCAGTGGCTAGGGATGATTGGAGTTCAGCAATGTATTGAGGACCACAGGTTAGCGATTCCTGATTTAGGGTATTTCAGTGAACTCGTGTGGGTCACATTGATAGGAATACTAAATAAATTGTCATGAGTTCCAGACGTCATTTATATGTGTGGCTAGGTTTTGAGATCTATTGATGCAGACATTTATTCTCAGGTTTTATAATATTATGCATGAGGTATATTGCAGCATCTGTTATAGTTGGCATTTTAGTTACTTTGCTCATCCTAAAATAATATCTTGTCTTGTGGAAACAATGATTTAATTATTGTTACTATATTGAAATACATATAAATACATAATCCAGAAAAAACACACTTAAGAGATAGAAAGATATAAAAGTTATATAATTCTAAATATAAGCATAAGTCTGTGCACATATTTTCACAATTCAGTGGGGCTTACTGCTAGGTAAGTTGGTATAGGACTGCACTGTAAACCTGGTGTCAGAATTTCCTTCCACTACAGAATTTCCTTGTTATTCTCAAGAACTCAGTGAAGGCTATATTTGCTATTTAGGGTTGAACTGACTGATTGGCATTGCATATTCCATTGGCAGTGTATAATTTTTGGACCCTGATTGTGTTGGTTATTCTGTTCTGGAAAGGTATTCCATTGCATGTTCTATGGTTTTTCATGTATGTTTGCTTTTTCATCAAATGTCTACATCTAAGGTCTTTGGTAGATGTTTTGATTATTCTTGGTAGAGTTTATGTCATCTTCAGTAGCAGAGTGAGATAAACCTATCTGTTAGGTTGATTCAGAGCAGTGGTTCTTAACCTTTTTGGGTCACAAATCCCTTTGAGAATTTGATAAACTATGGACACACTCTCAGAAAAATGCACATAAACACTAATACATCCACACAACCTTTTCAAATTAACAGGAAGGAAATCCAAGGAAAACTTTTTTACACCTGGTTCACGGCCTCCTTTAAGAATCCACAGGTTAAGAATCCCCTGATGTACATTTTCTCTGCCTTGGCTGCTTGAAGAACTGGTTAGAGAAGTAGAGAATGCAGGACCCTAGTATTTAGAAGTTACAATAGCTGAAGTAGTAGTATTAGTAATTGCAATAGTAGTAGAGCATACACAAACATTCCTATTGAAACACACACTTGCTCATTTATTGCAGTCCGTGAAATGCTACATAACTCCCTCAACTAAAGATGCTGTTCCCAAGGTATTACACATCTCCCTTTCAGATTTCTCTTGAAACCAGTGCAACATGGATTACCTGTCCATCACATGTCCGCTTCCTAAGCCATGTGGATGCCTGCCATCAATTTTGACACCCCACCCTGTGAGAGCAGCTCACTCTTATAGGCATTATTAGAAAATACCAGCACAAGAGAAGCCACAAATCCAAAAATATATGTCGATATCAATGCAACACTATACATGCAAAGCTGGGTTTAAAACATTGCACATGAATGTGCAGGTGTGGTTTCCAAATAATGGCATTTTGAGTGTAAAATTCAGATATGCTAAACATCCATTGAATGGAAATGAAACTATTCCTGCATTCCAAAGCAGAGGCACTCTGATGCAGCATGGAAATCTTTTTGCAGATTCATGACTCAGACTTACCAGCACATCCTGGCCTTTGCATTTGCTGTAAAGGAAATCAATGAAAATCTCCACATCTTACCCAATCTCTCCTTGGGCTTCGATATCTATAACAGCCATTTCACTGCAAGAGAGACCTATCTGGCCTCACTGGAACTTCTCTCCACACGTGGCAGATTCATTCCAAACTACAAGTGTGATGTGCAGGATAATGCTGTAGCTGTCATTGGTGGTCCTGACTCAGATGTGTGTCTTTTCATGGCAACCATTCTGTTTATCTACAATATCCCACAGGTAAGATGTGTTCAAAAAAGCATAGAACTTTAAGCCATTAATTCTTCTGTTGTCTTTTAGATGGACTTTTTTGTTTTGGAGATAGAAAGAGGCATTCTAGAAGCATTTCTTACAGGACAAATCCTGCTCAAAGGGCAAATCCTGACAAAGAAGAAGAATCCTTTTTATTAGGTCAGTTCAGAGTTATGAATGGAGAGGACAACTCCACCCTTCCTCTGTCCATGGAATGCTATTGAAGGGAGACTGTGATGCGTCCTTCCCTGGCTCTCCCTGTCAGGTTCCTACCAGCTCGTGGTTACTGCCTGTCTCTAGGCGCCACCAGGGACTCCACCAGTCTGGACCGCACTCTCTTATGGTTTACCTATCCGCTCTAGCACAGATCTCAGCAGATCCCCCTGCTAGGCAACCACCAGTAACGTCCCAATACTAGTATTCCCAGAGACTCTGAATACTGGTATTGTTATTCTCTTCACCGCTGCCACCATTTGTTACAGTTCCCCTTCAGCCTTGGTCATTACCTTACCCTCCCTTCTGGTCTGTGAAACCCCAGCCAAGGATCAGGCCTTTGGTAAACCAAATTAAGTATTTATTACAGATAACAAAGCTAACAAGATTAACAAGATTTCTTCTTAAGGCACATAAGCATATGGTTTTACTCAATACTAATCCGAACTCCACCTCCCTCCTTCTTCACTCTCTCCTGGCAAACAACTCTCTCAAACCCCACCAAGCAATCCACTCTTTCTCTTCTCCCCCCCAGATTCCACAATTTACCACCTCACATTCACCCAGATTTACCTGTCATCCTTTCATTTATACTGTCAGCCATTTTAAACATTCAGCCAATCATCAAGCATTCTATTGCCCATTCACTCCCCCTCCTCTTTCACTACTTACCATGTATACTCTAAACAACCAGCACTTACCATACATACACTAATATATAGGAACATCACATTTCCCCCCCCTTAAACAACAGCAAAGTATTATTCCTGTTCCAGGATTTATACATCGCGTTAACAAATAAAAGTCTCTATGGGGAAAATGTCTTTCTTTGTTCCTCTGTCTGGTCACGTCACTGCAGTCCCAGCCACTTGCCTGGAAAGTCCATCGGCCAGTACATTGTCCTTGCCTTTGATGAACTGGAAGTCCACTTGATAGTCCTGTAGGGCCCAGGACCACCTCTGCAGCATAGTGTTATGGTTTTTCATAGTCTGCAACCATAACAAGGCCCGATGATCCGTAGTCACTGTGAATCTTCATCCCCACACGTATGGGCGCAACTTGTTCAGTCCCCACACGACCGCTAGGCACTCCTTCTGGACCGACGAATAGTTTTTCTCCCTCGGCGTCAGCTTGCGACTCAGGTACGCCACTGGATGTCTGGTGCCTTCTCTCTCCTGTAGCAAGACGACTCCCAGCGCGAGGTCTGACGCATCTGTAGCCACGATGAATGGTTGCTCATAGTCTGGTGCTATTAATATGGGTCCTTGGCACAAGGCTTCCTTCAGCAGATCAAAAGCCTTCTGACATTCATCCGTCCATACCACACGCTCAGAACACTTCTTCTTGGTCAATTCATGCAAGGGGGTTGCTATTTCCCCAAAATTTCTCACAAACTTCCTATAAAAACCAGCCACACCCAGAAATGCCCTTACTTGTTTTTTGGTTAAGGGGATCGGCCACGCTTGTATTGCCTCCACCTTGCTCCATAAGGGGGTGATTTTCCCACTCCCCACCTTATGTCCTAAATAGATTACTTCCTTTAGTCCAAACTGGCATTTCTTAGCTTTTATTGTGAGGCCTGCTTTTCTTAAGGCCTCCATCCTCAATTTCTCTCTCAAGTACTCTATATAAGCGGGATTGCTTAAATATCCTTCTGGGGTCTCTTCTCTGACAGGTTGTTTTTGCTGGGCAGTTGCAAATCCTATAAGTGCTACCCTCAATTCATCTACCCCTTTACCCTTGTGAGGTAAATTGAATGTTATGCATTTCTCCACCAGCTCCTCTCTTTTCATTTTTATGTATTCAGCCATGGTGTTTGAGTTCACTCACTCTTTGCCACACACTCTTTGCCAGTCACTGTCACAAGAAATCTTGTTTTGCTATTTCTGTTTGCCACACAACTATTAGGGATTGTCTAGTATTCGTATCTCACTGCTACAGCCAACACCTGTGCCCTAGTCTCCTTTGTCACCACGTGTCTTTGGGACTCTCTTTGGTTCGTATCTGGATTCTCTGTTGTTCGTATCCCACCGCTACTGACACCACAAGTGATGCGTCCTTCCCTGGCTCTCCCTGTCAGGTTCCTACCTGCTCGTGGTTACTGCCTGTCTCTAGGCACCACCAGGGACTCCACCAGTCTGGACCGCACTCTCTTATGGTTTACCTATCCGCTCTAGCACAGATCTCAGCAGATCCCCCTGCTAGGCAACCACCAGTAACGTCCCAATACTAGTATTCCCAGAGACTCTGAATACTGGTATTGTTATTCTCTTCACCGCTGCCACCATTTGTTACAGTTCCCCTTCAGCCTTGGTCATTACCTTACCCTCCCTTCTGGTCTGTGAAACCCCAGCCAAGGATCAGGCCTTTGGTAAACCAAATTAAGTATTTATTACAGATAACAAAGCTAACAAGATTAACAAGATTTCTTCTTAAGGCACATAAGCATATGGTTTTACTCAATACTAATCTGAACTCCACCCCCCTCCTTCTTCACTCTCTCCTGGCAAACAACTCTCTCAAACCCCACCAAGCAATCCACTCTTTCTCTTCTCCCCCCAGATTCCACAATTCACCACCTCACATTCACCCAGATTTACCTGTCATCCTTTCATTTATACTGTCAGCCATTTTAAACATTCAGCCAATCATCAAGCATTCTATTGCCCATTCACTCCCCCTCCTCTTTCACTACTTACCATGTATACTCTAAACAACCAGCACTTACCATATATACACTAATATATAGGAACATCACAGAGACATAGAAAGAATTTTGGAAATCCTATTTCCCATCACCTTATTTTCCTTCTAGCTCGGATATGGCTCTGCTCCGGTGATGAATGACCAAACCCAAGGTGCTTTCTTCCAGAGGATGTTTCCTAGTGTGGATCACCAGTATACAGGGATTCTCCAATTGCTATTGTTTTTCAGGTGGACATGGATTGGGGTGGTCTTTAGAAATGATGACAATGGACAGAGGTTTCTACAGACTGTGCTTCCTGAGTTTTCTCAGAATGGTATCTGCTTTGATTTCATAACACCTTTACCAATCTTCTATATCGCCACTGACGTTCATGACATGGTGTCAAAGTGGTTTGAAACATTCAAGGTTATTATGGATAGTACTGCCAATACTGTGGTCTTACATGCTGAAATTCATACTATGATATTTTTGAGAATGTTTCCCCGGGTTTCAGAATATGAGAACATATCAATGAAGGCAAAAGTCTGGATTATGTCAGCCGAGATGGAATTCACATCAGTCTCCTTTCAAAATACTTGGGGCATAGATATCATCCACGGTGCTATATCCATAGCAGTTCACTCAACAGAGGTCTTAGGATTCCAGAAATTTCTTCAGATGACAAATCCTACTTTGGAAAACAAAGATGCCTTTAGGAAGGTCTTCTGGGAAATGGCATTTAACTGTTACTTCCCCAACTCTGAGGGAGATGAGCTGGGTGGCAAAGTTTGCACTGGGGACGAGAAGCTGGAGAGCCTCCCTAGGTCTGTTTTTGAAATGAGCCTGACTAGCCACAGCTACAGTGTCTATAATGCAGTCTATGCTGTGGCACACGCTTTGCAATCCATGCACTTTTTCAAATTCAAAAACAGACCAATGGCAGCAGGAGGGATTCAGGAGTTTCTGAAGCAACAGCCAGGGCAGGTAATTTCCTGAGCACAGAAATGCAGGAATCCTCATGCATGCCCGCTGTCAGCATGTGGCATGTTGGGGGAAAATGCTAGTGCCCAGTAGCCCCAGGAAAGCCAGCAAGAGCTGATGCCAGCATGCCTTTGCTTTTGTTTTGCAATGACAACAACAATAATATTTTTATTCTCTTTACTTCTAAAAACATTTTAGGGCCGAATCCTAATGAGAAGTGGGCTGGGCTTTTCAGGGGCATAATGTTTCCCTAGACTTGGTGTTCCTTGAAATAAGGTCACTGGAGGTTTATTGGTGTTTCCTAAGATATCATCATCATCCACTGTCCACATGTGTTAAGATGATTTACATCCATACAATAAAAACAATACTATAAAAAATGAAGTTTTATATGCACCACAAATGAATCCCCAAGGCAGAGATTTAAGTCCTCACCCCCCCCCCCAAAAAACCCCTTCAGCCAGCTGGAAAAGTTTGTCAAAACTAAAATGTCTTCAATTGTTTTGAGAAAGTACAGATTCTAGGTCCACCTAGAATCTGTACTTTCCCAAAACAACTGAAGCCATTTAAAGACACATCTCAATTCGGATGGCCCTCCACATAACAGAAGCACCAGCACTGAAAGCCCTGCTCTGAGTTGGTGGAGCAGGTTTATGGTATTTTAGGGACTTCAAGGAGAGAGTTTCCTGCAAAAAGTAGTGAGCTTCTGGATAGGTAAGGGGTAAGCTGGTGTTTTAAGTAACCTGGGCCCAAGCTGTATAGGCCCCTATATGTTTGTACCAGAGCCTTGAATTTGGCCTGGTAGCAGATTGGAAGCCAGTACAGAACCCATGAATAAGGTATTGTATGTTGATAGTAGTTTGACCCCCACAAGCCACCTACTACTGTGTTCTGCACTAGCTGCAGCCTCTGGACCAACCTCAAAGGTAGCACCACATATAGCACATTGCAGTCATCCAACCATGAGATTACCAATGCATGGACAATTCAGGTTAAACTGTCCTAATCCAGGAATGGTTGTAGATGTTTTACCAGCAAAGCTGGTAAAAGCCACTCCAAGTCACTAAGGACACCTGTGTCTTCAGTGACACAGCTGAATATAGGACTATCCCCCAGACCATGCACCTGATCCTTCAGTGAGAGTGTAATATTGTCCAGCCAGCACAGGCAACTGAATTACTTTCTGACATTTACTTGCAAACCTGCAGCCAGGGCTTAGCTTTGTCTTTACCTCAAGGATATTTTCCCCCATTGTGTTCCTATCTGACTTTTCATATATCCTGTTGATGGTGCTAAAAATGATGAAGATTACAAATATGATGACAGAGGCCAATACGAGTGCTATGGACAATGTTGTAAGGGGACCATTAAATGTAGCTTGTGGAAGATCATAAACGTATATTTGCACCATCTTATATATTATTTGCCTTTTCTGTTGTTTCAATTTAGCTTTATTATTACCTTAGAAGGGTCTCATTTAACAACAGCGCTGGAGAAAAGGTTTCCTTTGATCCAAATGGGGAATTAATAGCTGGATTTGATGTTATCAACTGGGTGACATTCCCAAACCAGTCCTTTCTTAGAGCCAAAATTGGAAAGGTAGACGCTATCGCCCCCAAAGACAAAATGTTGAGCGTTTTGGTGGATGAGATTATATGGCCCAGCGCATTTAACCAGGTACAATCAGTAAAGAAACAATGGAAAACAAAATGACTTTGTGAAGTTTTGCCTCCATGGCTGTAATTCTCTGCATACCTACTTAGGAGAAAGTCCCATTTAATACTAAACAGTTTACCTCTAAGTACTGATATGTAGGATTTGTAATACTTTTACATCATGATGAAAAATAATCAACATGTATCCAAGTAAAACTGGCAAATGGTTGGTTATTATGGAAAATTAGATTTCAAAGGATTCCATTGGATTAGAATGATGCTGGCCAAATCCCAGAGTGAGTGGAAATGTTTGCCAGAGCCCATTTCTCAGATATATAAAAGATTTGAGAAATGGCTATTAGCCAAAGTCCGAAGAGGGCTTATGCTATCTAGATACAATGCCATCTTGACTAGGGTTGCCAGGTTCAGGGCCTGAGACTGATCCTGAATCTTTAGGAGAAGAGAAAGTCAGCCAAGTGCAGGTGTTCTTGCAACCCTGTAATGGGAAAAACCACAAGGTGGAATTCTCCCTTCCCCCTGCACAAGTTTTAAAGATTCAGAAGACCTCTTGGAGTCTCAGGCCCTCAACCTGGGAACCCTAACTTGACACGGGAGACACAATGGTCTCAAACCTTTGTCATTATAGTCTCAAAACATTGCAGTTCTACAGCATGATCATCATGTAAATACATTTATGTACAGGTGCAGCCCCCTTCTCTGTGTAATGACTTTTGCCATCCAGGTTATAGCAAGTCCAAGAAGGAAGGGGAACCATTTTGCTGCTATGATTGTCTTCCATGCCCCAAAGGGAAGATTTCCAACCTGACTGGTAAGAAATGTCATTTGTAATGTTTTCTCAAATTAGCTCTGAGCCATGATTTGTACATCAGAATTTTTAGACACTCATTCCCTTAATCTTTAAAATGTTGTTCAGAGTTGAATGATGCTGATAATACCCACATCTCTGCTCTTGTGAATAATACCCAACTTCTCAAAGAGAAAGCAAAATACTACCAAAATTAAGAAGGATTTCATCATTTACAGATATGATGTAGATGGACATTAATAACTCCTGTTTTATGCTCTCTAGGGGAAGGAAACGCCTTTGGTGGTAGGGATCTGCTGTGGATTCTTGCAAGCAGAACTGCTTGAGAATGGTGCATAATCCTTGTTTTGAGCGACATGTTCTCATTCAGAGCTTTTTAAGTACTGCTGATCCAAAATCATTTTGACACTTTTTGAAAGCTTCTCCTGATCTGTTGGAGAATTTTGCTACCCCATGGAGAATGTTGGGTGAAATAGCTTCCCCAGTTTTGCCAGGAATGAATTTTAGCTTGCATTATGGATCCAGTTTTAATTTAGTTTCCTTCGACAAACTGCTTTCAGCATCATCTTCTCCATGGCAGTTTCTTGCATATTGGCCAAAACAACCATAGTGATTTTAGCTTTCATGGCCACCAAGCCAGGGTCTGTTATGAGGAGATGGGTAGGGAAAAGACTGGCCATTTCGGTGGTTCTTTCATGCTCCCTGATTCAAGCCGTTCTTTGTACTGTGTGGCTGGCAACCTCTCCCCCATTCCCAGATTTTGACATGCACTCAATGACTGAGTGCATTGTATCGGAATGCAATGAAGGTTCAGTCACCATGTTCTATTGTGTCCTGAGCTACTTGTGCTGGACCCTAATCCTTCCAGTCCTTTTCTCTTAGTCCACTGTTCTCTTCATCCACCAATATGAACTAACAATGGGATTTCATTCAACATTAAGTGAGTCAAAAATTCTCAGAAATATTTTATTTCTGTAGGGGGAGATGAGAGTTTCCCTTGGCACCAAGGAATATTTGCAATATCCACCATATTCACATTTATCACCCACAAATAGCATGGAGAATTTTGGAAGGCCATTTGTAACATACCCAAGTACAAAAAAAAAAATCTTGTTTTCCTTTTCAGACATGGATGACTGTTTGCAATGTCCAGAAGATCAATATGCCAACCACGGCCAGAATTTATGCATTCCAAAAAACGTAACCTTCTTGTCATACGAAGAACCTCTGGGAATTAGTTTGGCCATTTTTGCTCTTTCCTTTTGTTTCACCGCAGCTTTGGTGCTGGGGATCTTCATTAAACACAACAATAGTCCCATTGTCAAAGCCAACAACCGAAGCCTCACCTACACTCTCCTCATCTCCCTCTTGCTCTCCTTCCTTTGTGCTCTGCTATTCATTGGCCAGCCAGAGAAGGTGACATGTCTCCTTCGACAAACTGCTTTCAGCATCATCTTCTCCATGGCAGTTTCTTGCATATTGGCCAAAACAACCATAGTGATTTTAGCTTTCATGGCCACCAAGCCAGGGTCTGTTATGAGGAGATGGGTAGGGAAAAGACTGGCCATTTCGGTGGTTCTTTCATGCTCCCTGATTCAAGCCGTTCTTTGTACTGTGTGGCTGGCAACCTCTCCCCCATTCCCAGATTTTGACATGCACTCAATGACTGAGTGCATTGTATCAGAATGCAATGAAGGTTCAGTCACCATGTTCTATTGTGTCCTGAGCTACTTGTGCTTGCTGGCCATTGTCAGCTTTAGTCTGGCTTTCCTAGCTAGGAAGTTGCCTGACAGTTTTAATGAAGCTAAGTTCATCACCTTCAGCATGTTAGTTTTTTGCAGTGTTTGGCTGACCTTTGTCCCAACCTACCTGAGCACCAAAGAAAAATACACAGTAGCTGTGGAGATCTTCTCCATCTTGGCCTCCAGTGCTGGGTTACTGGGCTGTATATTTTTCCCCAAGTGCTATATCATTGTGAAAAAGCCTGAGCTGAACAGCAGGGTGCATCTAGTAAGAAGATGAAAATGAACAAATCTGAAACTGGAAAGCCCCAATGCAGTTAATAGAAAGTACCTCTTTATCTTCTTAGTCCTATTAACTTCCTGCAAAAGTCAGGAGAGAATTTTGGCACTTTTGGGGGACATGGGCAGTTTGGGTTTTTAGGGATGGAGGAAACTACATTTGTAATGGCCAGCAGGCTTCTTTCTCTTTATTCCCTCTTGAAAACATATTTTGCCTCCCCATTAGGCAGCAGTAATGCACCAGGGTTCAACAGGCTTCCATCACCCCATATAGCACCCTTCCAGGGACATTGCTGTGAGGGGAATGGCTGCCCTTGCTGCCACAGAAGCATTGTGAGGCAAGATGGCTTTGGAGACGCAGAGATGGTAAAAAATGGTGCAATCCCCTCCCCCCTTTTATTCAGTTCAGATACAATTCTTAATATTGGTTATTGTTTAATGGGACCAATGGTTTGTATATCAAGTTCAAACCATGTTTTCCCATCAGAGCTTTCACTCTGCCCTTAACTATGAGTTGGATCTTGGTGTATAATGTAAATCCAAAATGAAACCATCAAACTCTGCATTATTTATTTATTACATTTATACCCTGCCTTTCTTTTCATGATAGAAAACCCAAGGAGGCTTACATATGGTGCCCAGGCAGTCTCCCATCCAGGCACTGACCAGACCTGATGCTGGCCTCAGGTGCCTTCAGACCGTAGCCTGGGACCGTTAGGTCTTTCCGATAAACTCATTTCAACTGGAATGCTGCAGGTGCCCCAGAATCATACGAATACTTTCGGCTTTGCTGTGAGAGTGGTGCCACTGCAGAGCAACAAAGGAAGCAACATTAGTTTACTCTAGATACCCTCCCCTAGCAGGTAGGCATGGGGTTGTCCAGCAACATCATCTGGCATGTGCCACAAAATCCTAGTTTGTACCTCCATTTGACAGAATTGGATTAAGACTTGCCTTTCATAGCCACTTCCAAGGTGGGAGAACTTGGGTCACCTGGTTCTGATTAGCTAGAAAATCCCTCATGACCATCCATCAACTGTGTTGGGGGGAGAGGGGAGATTGTATTGGTATGCATGCCGCTGGCTGGCAACTTGTGCTTCTTTTTAATTTATGCCTTTCAGTCCCATTTTATTGTTGAGGTAAAATGTAAATGTACTGCCTTCAAGTCGATCCCGACTTATGGCGACCCTATGAATAGGGTTTTCATGGTAAGCAGTATTCAGAGGGGGTATACCATTGCCTTCCCCTGAGGCTGAGAGGCAGTGATTAGCCCAAGATCACCCAGTGAGCTTCATGGCTATGTGGGGATTTGAACCTAGGTCTCCCAGGTCATAGTCCAACACCTTAACCACTACACCACCCTTTATATTGGAGGTCATGCCCATCAGTTTGCTTATTTCCCACAACTGGGCACTTTGCGGATCCCCAAACTGTTCAGTCCCTTCTCCAGAAGACTGTTCCATGGTTTAGCCCTTTTCCCATGAGACTTGTCCATGTTTCACATTCTCTTCAATCCACCTCTAACCCGTGGATGTTTACAAAAACAGACCTTCCTTTGACTTACCCCCAGTCCCTTCTTCTTGTCTCCTGCTTCAGTCACCCTGCCTCTCAGCCATTTTTATTTTCTTTTGGTTACATTTGTTTCCTTTTGGTTCGAGGCCCTCGCAGAAAGCACAAGTCAGTGTTCTCCCATAAGGAAAGCTTTTTTCCCCCTTCTGGTTCTGGACTTTATCAAGATCCACTGAACGATTCAGAACAGGAGCTTTCAAACCTCCTCATGTAGGAAAACAACTGATCGTTACAAATATGTTCATGCTAGCTGTTACTACTGTTGTGTTTGAATTGAAACCCCCAGTGCCAGTGTTGTGTTTAAATTGAAACCCCAGTGTTAATAAAACTATAATTCACTGGTCTTACCTAAACCAGCTTAGGCTTCATGAGAAATAGAACCAAAGTGGCATTTATCTGACTTTCGGTATAAAACGTAGATTTATTTCCTTGTGACCTGACCCTTACCGACGTTCCAGTGGCTCATATAATAAAAGCCGGATTACGCTGGAGACTCCCCTACTATGCATTTCATATCGTATATATGCTTATGGCTTTGCTTATTGCTGTCAAAATGTTTCACACAGAAATGTCTGTGTTTAAAGACTGCTTTATTGTCCCTCATAGCTCTCGAGTTGTATCCCTCCCTTTTGATATGCAAGACATAATGATACCATGTCTGTGTTTGAGTTAGAGGGCGCCCGGTTGCAACTGAACCTCCTCTTCCCATACGCCTTTGTCCGTTCCTGCATAGTGCTTATCTCAAGGACATGTGAAATATGTAGACAAGTTGACAGTGCAATGTTTCCACTTTGTTCTTCTCCTGTACCCCTTTTGTTTCTCACATATGTCCTAAAGCTATGGCAGTTAGCAATTGTTTCTTTATGTTTTATGACGTGAACATGATACTGTAAACTTCGGGGTAAGCCTATATAAACCCCCATCTATCAATAAACGCGGTTCCCATGCTCACCTGCTTTGGCTTGTAAGTATTGGGTCCCCTTTGCAAAGGCTTTGTTTTGTGTTGCTTGATCTCTGATAGTGGGTTCATATTTACTCAGCTCCGCACTCTCCCGGGGTGTAATAAGTGAGCTGGGATAACAGGACAGCTTGCGTGTTGGGTTTGGATCTAACACTACCCTGACCCCATTAAAAACTCAACTCTGTGTTACATCCTGTTTCTCTGCGTCTCTGTCTTGGAAACTGCCCTGTTAGCACCAGGGAGGTCACTTATGTTCTACCCAAAACAGAGGAAATACATCAGCCAAAGAGAGGACAAAAGGGGCACAGATTTCTGCCACATTTTGCATATTCCAACTTAAATTTCTAGCTTTGCATCTATATGTATAAGTAGAAATACAGCACAGCACATCACTGTGGCGAAGAGTGTGGCCTGTGTGATATGACTCACTCTGCCGTCTAGGTGTTTTGATCTGCTACCTTTGAGGCCCCAGCTCTCCAGTCTAAATTGGGCTTTTTCTTTGAAATGGACCAGGCAGTCCAAGAGCAGCCTTTGCAAACCTTCGGCTCCCCAGATGTCGCTGGACTACCAATCAGCCCCAGCCAGCATGGCCAATGGTCAAGAGTTATGGGAACTGTGGCCCAGCAACATCTGGGGACCCAAAGGTTGGGAAAGGCTGAAACAGAGGACTTCTTCAAATAGGGGGCCATCCTCTGACAGTCCTTTAAAGCAGGGCTGTGGAGTCGGTATGTCAAACCTTCAACTCCAACTCCTCTATTTTTCTGCTGTCTGACTCCAACTCCTCTATTTTTCTACTGTCCGACTCCGACTCCTTCATAAATGGCAAATGTATATTAATTTTTCTACTGTCTGACTCCGACTCTGACTCCTTCATAAATGGCAAGTGTATATTAATGTATTAATATTAATAAATTAACATATTAATATTAAAATATCAATTTTATTTTTAGTCGGAGTCAGTACATTTCTACCGGCTCCGACTCTGACTCCACCCAAAATTGCTTCCGACTCCACAACTCCAACTCCACAGTCCTGCTTTAAAAAGTGTCCTCTGCAGAGTAGGAGGCATGGGCAATCCGGCTATAGAATACACTCATAGTTGAAGTAGAAGGCATTCTATGAGGAATGGAATCTTTGAACAACCTAGCAATGGCAACAACAACTAGAGAATGTGACTGTAGTATGACAGGTTCCTTGCTTGGAAAAAAAACTGTCTAAGGAAGTTGTGCAGATTCCACCAACGGAGAATTTCAGGAAAAGATTGGGATACAGCCTTAAATCTCTTGCTATTCCACATAAGTTTTTAGAGTGATTAACTTTATTTATGATGGCTTGGAATCATAGGTTTCAGGACAGTATTAAAACATACAGTGCTTTCGCTTCATTGTGATGCTATAGATGAGATAATTTCTAATTATCTAATACATGCTTATATTGGTGCTTCATCCCACAAAACCATTTTACTCATTGTCCACTGATCTGTGCAAATAATTCTTTTTCGAAAACCTTCTTGTGTGCCCATGTTTAGAACCCCACTAAGGAGTTGTATATGTTAGAAGAAAAACTGTTCGTCTCTCGCTCTGGTCAATGGAAAAGACACTGGACAGCAGTTTGGAAGTAAAACTACAAAAACAGGTTTATTAAAAAGTATGCTGGATGGGTGGGTGATATGTGACGACGACCCTTCTTTGTTCTCCGGCTTTTATAACCTCAAGTAAACAAGTTACAGGAAGAACTCCATATATGGTAATACTACAGGTTTCACAGTCTGATTGGCTAACATCCAGCTTGCAATGGGTTAGCAGGCCAAGCATACTTACGGTCTTCGGTGGGCCATCCCTGAGAAAGTGATGAGCTTTCATGCTGGGATGGAGGATACACAGGCCTTCCGCTGTAAAATGGAGGTGCTAAGTCATAAAGTAAATAGCCTATAGCCTTTAGAGAGGTGTCAGTGTTCCCAAGGGAAATTAACCCTTAACATATACAAATCTATTACATTTCTGACAGCTACATAGGGCCTGAATTCAATAGTCTAGATTCAACAGACATCAGTTGTTGATTTGGTTAAATATGTTTATGTGCCATCATACAATTCAAGGCGCTAGTTCCAACAACTTTTTTGTAACATATGCTCTCAGTCCATGCCCTGGAATTATGATTTCGATCTGTGCCTTGACTCTGATTTAGGTGGGGGATCAGGTTGACCAGCCCTGGTTCACCCAAGGACCACCTGCTCCGCCTCAGAGCCAGTCCCAAATAAGATTGGGGATAAAGCTAATGTTTGATTAGGATTTTTAAAAATATATAATTACATACATGGGCAGCAGGAGGGCAAGGAAACTTTGCATTTGCTCCTGATCTCCCAACCAAGAGCAGGGGTAAATCCTGAGGGGTGCAGGAAAGCTGCTTGGGAGTAAGCACCAGCACCACACAGGATTGATGCTTCCACTGAACAGCTTTTCAGCAGAGGCCTCAATCCTGAAGGAAAGTAGCTTATCTACTTTATTTTTATTTATTAAATTTCTATCCCACCCTTCCTCCCAGAAGCAGCACCCGCACTGCGTAGAATCAATGCCTCTGCTCAACAGCTGTTCAGAGGAGGCATTGATCCTACAGGATGGGCCTTAGGCAAGAAGGAGAGCCATGGAGTTGGGCCTACCTTTTCCCAGGAAAACACAGCAGGTGAGTCTCAGTCTTTCCGCAGGTTTTCCAGTTTGATGTCCGCCTCCCATTCCTTCCTGCCTGATCTCCACCCCCAACTGCTCTGGAATGCTCTGGGCCATCCAACTCGACCTGCAGCGATTTGTGGCTTTCTTAACCTGACTTGGCCAAGGCCCAAATCCCTCCAAATGGGCCTGATTTGACTCAGGCCTTGGCCAGTTCTAGTGCACAGCCCTAGTGTGTTGCCTTCACTGTAGTTACAAACCCAAACTAGGTCACATCAAAAATCTGTTACCTTCAAGGCACTACTGTCTTCCCCCTTAAAGGAACCATCCCACTAAATTTAGATGCTGAATCATTGTATGGTAGGGTGAGGAAACTCTGGCCCATGGGTCTGGCATGGGTTCCAGTTTGGTCTGTGAGGCCATTTTCCCCAAACCACACTCATCTCCCCAGCATCTGTCATCATATTTGATGTCAAGTTCAGATCAAGTAAGGATACCACAGTTCCTTACAAATTTCCAAAGAAACTATTGGGAACTTAATGTGAGCTCCCAATTTTTCCTTTGCAGGTTGGCCTTTCCGGTAGCACCAATCAGTGGATTTGTGCCGATAGTGAGCTTCACTGGGATTGGCTGCACTAGAGAGTTCCCATCACTGAAAACACACCTTCAAAGGGGCTCTCTGTGAGCCCCACTTTGTCCATGAGCAGCCACAGTTTGGATTCATAATGCACCTGGAAAAGACATTTGTCTGCACAGAAAGAAAGTGCATTTGTACATGTAGTTTGAATTTGAACTTCACCTACAAATGGGTCACTTTTGCTGCCAATCAGCTGGTCATCAGTTACAGCAAGAAGGTGTGCTTGCAATGCTAATCTGCTGATTGATAGTGCACTTTCAAAGCCGTCCCTTTGAATTCGTCACATGACATAATGGCATCAAGTATTAACAGGCGGGCAGTCCCGTCCATCTGTCAAAGTTGGCCGACGTGATTCCTATCAAAGAAGCTTATTGCTATTGCCCACACATTGTAAGGGTAACTCAAAACTACTTTAAATTCATGGACAAACTGTAAATCTACAGTGTTATAATGGGCACAGCCGTGGCCCTTAACTATGCTAATATTTTCATGGCAGAGCAATATTTCCTGGCTTGTTATTTTCAGGGCCCACTTATATACCTGAGATATTGATGAGGTTATCTTAATTTGGACATATGGTGAAGAGTCTGAGTCACTCAAGAAATTCCACCAGGCGTTTAACCTCCCCCACACACACATATCACCATCAACCTGAGTATTTCCACTCCTTATCCAACAGTAATGTTAACTTTACAGAGGACACCTCCAGACTTCATATATAGGAGCCTAGCAGATCACTACAAATACCTCCATGCTAACATGTATCACCCTGACTACATTTTTAAAAATCTAATGTATGCAGCCAGGCCTTGTTACAGTAATATTCTTTCAAATCCACTTGAGCATGACAGTTTGAGTCCCAATGGTATCCTCCATCACATCAATGATACTTATGCCTGCATGTCTACCAATGTGGAGTACATAATTTCATGTGTCAAATGTCCATCAGCAATTTACATGGGGCAAATGAGCTGATCTGCAAGGCAAAGACTCAGCTTTGCAAGTCTGATATAAAGAGCAGGAAGGCATTAAAATGTGTGTATGTGTCTGTCTGTCTCTGCTGCTCTCTCTCTCTCTCTCTGTTATCAGTTTAGTCTCTCTGAAAACAGTCTTGCAGATCTCAGAGTTAGTCCTTAGGAATAGTAAATAATGTGCACACGTGGAATGTGAGATGGTTGAACAGATGTTTATTTATTTATTTATTTACACAGAAATCACAGAAATGTGATTGTATCAATCTGAGGTTTAACAGAGATTATGGTTTCCCTGAACACTTTAAAGATTATAACATCTGCTAACACCACCCCATTGAAAATTTATCTTTATGACTTGAGGCTCCTTTCCTCATGATGGAAAAGGAAAATAGGGCAGATATTACAAAGCTGATGGAGGACCCTCCAAGCACCCTGGCCCCAAGCAATTTAGGCCCTTGAAAATGATGGAGGAAAAATGGATTTTTCTATATTCACACATACAGGCATTAAAAGCAGGCCTGTGTGTAGGAATAGCAGGAAATTGTCAAGTTCACCTTGCTGTGAATTCCTGAGCTCTTTCTATGCCAAAATTGGCTGATGCATAACTGGCAGGTCATTAATTTGGTATTGTTTTAAGCAATGAAAAACTTTGGCTTTGGCACGCATTCTTCAGATGGCTTGGTGTATCGGGTTTTTACTTTTGATAAGTGGAATGCAGCTTTACAAGTGGGTATCTTTTATTTTCGCTAAGGCCTCTTCTAGGCTGAAATGCAGGCCAGTATGTATTGCATGTAATCTTCTTTTAAGATATGTATTTTATAATAGAAAATATAAGAAAAATAAGGAGCCTTATAGCAATGGGGCGTTTCATGAACTTCCAGTTACTCAGTTACTCTAAGGGGAACCAAAACTTGTTCTGGCATCATGGTATCACCCAAGGAACATGCCGTTATGTCCTAGAGATGTTCCTGGCCAGCTTGACCGATCAGGAGCCATGATGGAATGGAATGTACACAGAAGTACACTGGTAACCCAGGTCAAGTAGACAGCAGATAGATTAAAGATATTAGTCAAGAAGAGACAAAAAGACAATGAGATGGGAGGTATCTGCAAAAGTATGAATATACATATGTTCATTTTAATAAAAGTTATCTGATTGGTTGGAAATACTGCAAGAGGGAAGAACTGTGATGTCATGTGGGGAAGTGACTTATGGCATTGGGAAACCAATGTCACATGCTGTAACTGTACTGTATAAAAGATCTGTGCAGACTGTGTCTCATTGCAGTCCTCTTCAGATTTTCTGGAGGACTGACCCTGCATATGCTTGTAAACAATAAAGGCCTACCCTTTTGCTCCAAGACTGCCTCTAAGAATTATTTTTTTAAGGAACCCCAGCAAAAGATCCTAAATGAGACAAATTCTCCATCACAGCATCTCACTGATATAAACATGTTAGGTAATTTATTATAAAATTAAGGAAAGGTTATGCCCAGGATTATCACCTCACCCTTCTTTAAAAAAAAACCTGGTTTGTAACTCAGGAATGGTAAGAGACGTAACAAAATGGCATCTGCTTGGTTTGGATTCTATCAAAGCTAATGATTAGGCAAACTATAGTATCATCACAGCAAAAGGCGTGACCAGGTCACTTGTGTGACACTGCTCTGTCTGTGTTGAGGTATTTTGATCAGCTACTTCATGATCCGCGCCTTCCATTCTTATAAGTCTTTTATCTTTGAAATGGACTTGAAAAACACAGCCCTTCAAATACAGGGGTTATTCATCTGGAGAACCATTGTCCGATAGCCTTTCAAATAAAGGAGTGTCCACTCTAGGGTAAGACATGTGACCAACCTAATTGTAGAACTAGAACATGTTCTATGAAGAGTGATACCTTAGAACAACCCCCCCCCCATTTAAAACACTATTAGACTATGGGACATTCATAGAATCATAGAATCATAGAGTTGGAAGGGGCCTTGTAGGCCATCGAGTGCAACCCCCTGCTCACAGCAGGAAATCCACAGCTAGAGCATCTCCCGCAGATCATTCTCCATGATAGATAAAGCTGTCTAAGAAAGTTCTGCAATCCTTGAGATTGAGAATTTCAAGAAAAAGAGAAAGATCCAGCTCTTCTGATGAAATTTGATAAAACGTTTGTGTGTATTTTTCTGCCATGTTGCAGAGGACCTGAAATTCAAAATTGTTGATTATCTGCCCAGTAATTATCAAATTGGCCATGATTAGTTCTTCTCCAAATCCCAAGGGCCACAAGCAAAACAATAACTCAAGACTAAAAGATTCAATTAACATCCCCTGTATAATTCAAACCAGTAGTTAAAAAGCAGACAGCAGTCTATCAGTCTGATTTCTGAGACTTTACTCTGTGTCATATTGGCTTTGAATAATCTGACAGAGTTGCCATTCAAGTCAGGCTGTGCTATTCAGAGACACTTGAATGACAATGAAGGAGCAAGACAACTGGTGTCTAGGAAGAAGATTCTTGTATAAGATGGTTCTGTTCATGCTGTTGGTATTGCTGCAACTTCCTCAGGCCGTGTGGGGGGTGACTGTTGGACAATGTCATATCAGTGACCCTCTTTCAGGAAAGCACAAGTACTATCAGTCAGGAGACGTCATAATTGCTGGCATTATTTCTCAGATCTACACATTTTCCAACCCCATCATTTTCCAAAGACATCCCTCTCATGAAGTCCTTGATGACCTCATGTACGGAGTTGGTTTCTAATGATGTCATTTTCTAGAGGGGCCATGTTAGTCTTGCAGTGTAAACAATCAAGTGCAGTGAAAACAATCAAGTGTCTTGTAGCACCTAAAATGCTAACAGATTTGTTTATTTTTCTGCAAAATCTGTTACATGCATTGCAGTTTAAGAAAATCCTATTTAAGAATATTCTGTAATGTCGGCTCTTTGCTATGCGTTGTATTGATTAGGAAGAGTGTATTCTCTGAGTGCCTCGTTTCATTGCCAGAACCAGGAAAGATTTCAGACACAGGGACGAGCTGACCTAGGACCACAGTTATTATTACAATAAATTTCACTAGGGGGAAAACATACCACATAGGAAGCATGTCAAAGCTGACGGTGCTAGGTGAGCCAGCGGCTGTCCAAGGCAATGGGCATATCAAGTCATAAGCACTTTACTAAAGACACACTCTTAAGGTGAATATGGAGGCCTGCCTTCCTGATACCTACAGGAGCCCCATAACTCTAGGCAGGTGATGTAGGTTACCGTAAAAGATGCTCCATATCCAATCCACAGATCCAGAAACGCCCATCATCCTCAAAGGTGGTCAACTGATCTCATCCTTCGTAGTCATGTTTCCTGACTCTTAATAAATGTGACAAATTTACCTATTTATACACACTGACTCTGTAGGCCTTTAATGCCCATAGACATCCAGTAAATAATAGGTGAATGGTTCCCAAACTGTTTTTCCCATAGACCATTTGAAAATTGCTGAGTCTTGGCGGATCACTTAATGATTTTTCTGCCTGTTGTAGCAATTGTAATACACTCTCCTTGATGCTGCATGACCTTTAATGGGTTTTCATTGGTTCTTTTATTTCTTATATGTTGTCATTTATTGCATTATAATTCAAATCCCAGAGAATTCCGTATATGAAGGAAAAGAAGCAATAAGAGAACCATTAAAAATCAATATGACTATTTAATGCAATGGGTGTGCCATCACCTATCTTCAGCCACATAACCACAGACATGCCATGGACCACCTGAATGAAACTCACCACAGATTGGGAACCCCTGGAGTAAGTGAAAAATCCCACTCAGCAAGGCCAATATTTGGACTAGCAAAAAAAATCAAAAATCCTACTGAGCCTCAAAGCAACTTGAATAATCCTGGATTGCAAATGAAGGTGGGCTGGGTGGGTACCAAAGATACAGAGAGTTTGAGTGGCACTTGGCAGAGGCTTAGGCAGTGATCACACTCTGTATACGTCAGAGTCCACATATATGTGCTGACATTGCACTGCCTTGTCTCTCCCTTCCCTGGTGCTCCGTGGCTGGAGGGCCAGTATTGGTGTATCTGGAATAACTCATTGGCGTTATCGTGAAAGGAGTGCTGAACGAATTAATGTGGGCTTTCAGACATACTTTGTATCTCTTGGTAGATTCTGAGATCAATTCATTTAGACATGTTTTTTCAGCTGCCATAAGGCTATGCATAAGGAATACATCAATGTCGGGTATAGCCACTGTTTGTTTGATGTCCGTGCAGGGCAGGTGGTATGACTAGGCCAAAATGCAAGCCTAGTAAGGGGGCCTGGTGGGCTGGAGGTTCCCCACCACAGATCTGTATCTAATGCCTTTGGTAGATGCTTTTATCATTATTGGAAGCATTTATGTCACCACCGCTCATAGCCTAATATTTTGTCAATAAGGTAGTACACAGCTCCAGTTAGGATTTATCTTGAAATCAGCATGAATTGGATTACCTGTCCAGCAAATGTCCAATTTTTAAGTCACGTGGAAGCCTGTTATAGGCATCTTTAGAACACATCAGCACAAGTTATAAATCTTTAAATCAAGCCAGATCAATAAAAAAAACATTTGAAGCTGGGCTTAAATGTTGTGCGTGACTGCATGTTTGTGGGGCTTCCAAAGAAGTGGCATTCTTGTGGGGACATCTAGAGATGTCAAAAGTCTCAGTAAACACGCAACTGTTTCACTTTACTGAACAGGGACCCTACAATCTATTTTTGCATAATATAGTTGCTAAAAATCAGTTGAATGACGTAGCATGTGCTGAAGTAGAGTCACTCTGATACTGTATGAAAATCTTCTTGCAGATTCTTGACTCAGACCTACCAACAAATCCTAGCCTTTGTATTTGCTGTAGAGGAGTTCAATGAAAATCTACAGGGCTTATCCAACCTCTCTCTGGGCTTCCACATCTATAACAGCCATTTCACTGCGAGACAGACCTATCTGGCTTCAATGGAACTTCTCTCCACACGGGGCAGATTCATCCCGAACTATAAGTGTGATTTACAGGACAATGCAGTAGCTGTTATTGTGGGACCTAACTCAAATGTGTGTCGATTTGTGGCAACGATTCTTTGTATTTACAAAATTCCACAAGTAAGATGTGTACATGGAACATAGGACTGCCACAAGATGTTATATTTCTCTTCCTCTTTATATGAGTTTTTGTGTTTTGCTATCTATCTATCTATCTATCTATCTATCTATCTATCTATCTATCTATCTATCTATCTATCTATCTATCTATCTATCTATCTATCTATCTGTCTGTCTGTCTGTCTGTCTGTCTGTCTGTCTGTCTGTTCAGACAGATGAATAAAAAGGATCATTCCAGTCTTTTCTTGTCTATGGAATATCATTATTGAGGGAGAAGAGTAAACAGAGCTTTGGAAATGGTCCTTCCCATTTCGTATCTCATTATTACCTTTATTTTCCTTATAGTTTGGATATGGCTCTGCTCCAGTGATAAATGAACAGACCCAAGGAGCTTTCTTCCAACGGATGTTCCCTAGCGAGGACCACCAGGCTGCAGGAATTCTCCAGTTACTGTTGCTTTTCAAGTGGACCTGGATTGGGGTGGTTGTTATAAATGGTGACAGTGGAGAGAGATTTGTACAGACAGTGCTTCCAGGATTTTCCCAGAGCGGTATCTGTTTTGAATTTATAGAAAATTTGCCAACACTGTATTTTACCACTGGCATTGATAAAATGGTGGCTGAATGGGTTGATACATACAAGATTATTATCGGTGGTACGGCTAACGTTGTGATTTTACATGGCGAAATTCATACTATGATATTTTTGAGAATGTTTCCCCGGCTTTCAGAATTTGAGGATATAACAATGAAGACAAAAGTCTGGATTATGACAGCCCAGATGGAATTCACATCAGTTCCACTTCAAAGAGATTGGGGCATTGACATCATCCACGGTGCTATATCCATTGCAGTTCACTCAGAGGGAGTCTTAGGATTCAAGAAATTTCTTCAGAGGAGAAATCCGACCTCAGAAAAAGAAGATGCCTTTATTAGGTTATTCTGGGAGACAGCTTTTAACTGTTTGTTCCCCAAAACTGAGGTAGAAAAGAAGGTTGGGGAAATCTGCACCGGGAAGGAGAAACTGGAGACCCTTCCTGGGTCGGTTTTTGAAATAAGCCTGACTGGCCATAGCTACAGTGTCTATAATGCAGTCTATGTTGTGGCACATGCTTTGCAAGCCATGCAATCATCCAAATTCAAGCACAGAACAATGATGAAGCAAAGAAGTCAGAAACCTCTGAATGAACAGGCATGGCAGGTAATTTCCTGAGCATATAAAAATCGGGATAGCTCATTCAGGCCCAATGTCATCACATGGCATGTTGGGGCAAATGCGATGGACCAAGGGCCCCAGGAATAATGAGGGATTTATGCCAGCATGCCTTTGCTTTGCAATCCATGCAGTCACTGAAATTCAAACACAGACTAACGATGAGGGAGGAAGGGAAGAGTTTCTGAATCAAGAGCCATGGCAGGTAATTTTCTGAGCACACAAATGCAGGAGAGGTCATCCATAACTGACATCAGCATGCCATGCTGGGGCAAGTACCAGGGACCGAGCAGCTGAAGAGAAGCTACCAAGGAGCTCATGCTGGAATAACTTTGTTTTTATTTTGTAGTAGTAGTAGTAATGTTTTACACCACAACTCTAATGAGAAGAAAGACAGGCTTTTCAGGAGCACACTGGTTATGAGGATTTGTCTTCTTTCGCTGGAGACTTATTGGCATTTTCTAATATTTGCATTTATTTACAGTCCTGCGGCCAGGAGTTTGTTTTGTTTATCTGTTTGATCCTTTTTCCCTGGTGTTCCTTTCTGACTTATCACACATCCCTGAAGATATATTAGTCACAAGAATGATGGTGGTGGTGGTAATGATGATATAGGCCAGGCATGGAGAATCTTTGGCCCTCCAGATTTGGCTGAACTACAACTCCTATCATTTATGGCCGATGGCCAAGCTTGCTATGACTGAAGGTTCCCCACAACTGATACAGGAAATAGGAAATTTGGGTGCTTTACTACCATTATGAGTAGCATGAACAATGCTTTTAAAGGGACTACTTTTTAGTATATTTGAACCATCTTATGTATCCATATCACATGCATTTTTTGTTGTTTGAATTTAGCTGCATCACTACTTTAAAAAGGTCTCATTCAACAACAGTGCGGGGGAAAAGATTTCCTTTGATCAAAATGGGCAATTATTTGCTGGATTTGATATTATCAACTGGGTGACATTCCTAAACCAGTCCTTCCTTAAAGTGAAAGTTGGAAAGATAGACCCCATGGCTCCCAAAGATAAAATGTTGAGCATGTCTGTGAATGACATCGTATGGCCCAGCACTTTTAACCAGGTATGATTAGTGTACAGTTTGGGTTGTATAAATCCAACCCAAAAGAAATACAGTTCCCTCCCCACTCTCAAAAAATGCTGAATGTTAAAACATTCACCAGGTTCATTTATGCACAGGTACAGCCCCTTTCTGTGTGCAATGACTTTTGCGACCCAGGTTATAGCAAATCCAAGAAGGAAGGGGAGCCATTTTGCTGCTATGATTGTCTTCCATGCCCCAAAGGGAAGATTTCTAACCTGACAGGTAAGGGATTATATTTATAACATTTTTCTAAACTTATTTGCTGATATCCATCATTTGTACATCATCGTTTATGGATGCTCATTTACTTCGTATTTAAAGAATTGTTCACAATCAATTGCTGGTGGTGATACCCACAATGTTTCTGCAGTTTTGTGTATAGCATTCAAATTCACAGAGAGAAAATAAAACAAACAATATAAACAAAGTCTAAAGGATTTCATCATACTCGGACAAGATGTAGAGGTAGATTGTGTATTTCACCTCCCCCAAGGAATATTTGGCAAAACAAACATCTGCAGTATTCCTGTACTGTTGTTCATATCACTCAATGTACCAAAAGGAAACATAACAAATTAATAAAGGAAGTAGAAAAAGAATGTCAGTATTACCAGACAGAATGTAGATGTTGATGATAATAACTCTTGTTTTGTAGTCTCCAGAGGCAGAAGACACCTTCAGTGATGGGGCCCGGTTGTGCATGGATTCTTGCAAATATTACTGCTTGAGAATGGTGTAATCTGGTTTTTAGCTACATTCAGGGCTTCGTAAGTAGGGCTGAAGTAAAAGAATTTCTGACAATTTTTTAAAGATCCAACTGATCTGTTGGAGAATTTCAGCCCTCCATCAATGAGTTTCTGCTGCAGTTGTGGATCATGTTTTAACATTTAATATTTTAATTAATTTTATCCTTGAAGGAAGCTATGGGTAGGGCCTCTGCTCCTTCCAGTTCTGCTTCTGTCCTTCATCAATATGAACTAAGAGCACAATCCAACTCACATTTACATCAGGCTGAGGGGAAATGGATGCAGCAGATCTCCAGCTGAACCAGCTGGATCCTGGCTCAGCCAGGCTACGCTAGTGTACGTCCCTCAGCCCGACTCAGCCAGGGCTGAACCGGGCCAGCTCAGCTGAGCCAGGACCCAGCCAGCTCAGCCGGGACTGATGCAAGTGGAGCTGGTATAAGCCAGTGTAAGGCTCAAAAAAGGGATGTGTTGGGGGCATTGGGGGAGGGGCTGAGGTGAGGAGACTTAGGCCACATCTAACTTGTGTTTGGAGTGCTTCTGCAGGTCCCAATACAGGCAAAAGTTACTCCAGGAAAAAGATTGGTTTAAGAAAATAATTGCAATAGAAGTCAGTGGAGAGGGTTTACTCCCCAGTAGGGATATTTGGGAGAGCAGCCTTTTACTTTCTGGTCCCTGCACACAGCTCCCAGCTGAGCCAGCATTCACCCAACTGGAAGCTCCTGAATGGCTGTTGGTTGCGGCATAACTTTACGCCGCCTTCCCTTGCCCTAGCACAACTTATGCCAGATTCCCCTGAGTTGGATTGCTCGGCCTAAGGGGAATTTCATGTACTATTCAGTGAGCCTAAATTTCCCAGAAAGGTTTTTTTCAGGAGAAAAAACTTGATGGTTAATTGCACCTACCAAAATAATATTTGGCAAAATCCACTATGCTGCATTTGAAAGTGTGGGGAATTTCACTCAGTAACACTAAAACTGTAATGCATTGTATGTAGTAATTTATCCATGTATAAAACAAAGCCTATTTTTTTAAAGACATGGATTACTGTATTCAGTGTCCAGAAGATCATTATCCAAACAAAGGCCAGGATATGTGCATTCCAAAGAATATCAGCTTCTTGTCTTATGAGGAACCTTTGGGAATCATCTTGGGTATCTTTGCTTTTTCCTTTTGTTTCATCACCGCTTTGGTGCTTTGGATCTTCGTTAAGCACCGGGACACACCCATAGTCAAAGCCAACAATGAGAACCTCAGCTACACTCTCCTCATCTCCCTCCTGCTCGCCTTCCTTTCTCCATTGCTATTCATTGGCCATCCTCATAAAGTGGTGTGTCTCCTTCAACAAATTGCTTTCAGCAGCATCTTCTCCATGGCAGTTGCTTGCATATTGGCCAAAACGACCATAGTGATTTTAGCTTTCATGGCCACCAAGCCAGGGTCTGTTATGAGGAGATGGGTAGGGAAAAGACTGGCCATTTCGGTGGTTCTTTCATGCTCCCTGATTCAAGCCACTCTTTGCATTGTGTGGCTGGCAACCTTTCCCCCTTTCCCAGATGTTGACATGAATTCAGTACCCGAAGAAATTGTATTAGAATGTAATGAAGGTTCAGTCACCATGTTCTACTGTGTCTTGGGTTACATGGGCTTGCTGGCCATTGTCAGCTTCACTGTAGCTTTCCTAGCTAGGAAGTTGCCTGACAGTTTTAATGAAGCTAAGTTTATCACCTTCAGCATGTTAGTCTTTTGCAGTGTTTGGCTGACCTTTGTCCCAACCTACCTGAGCACCAAAGGAAAATACACAGTGGCTGTGGAGATCTTCTCCATCTTGGCCTCTGGTGCTGGGTTACTGGGCTGCATCTTTTCCCCCAAATGCTACATCATAATGATAAATCCTGAGTTGAACAACAGGGGGCAGCTAGTGAGAAGAAAGAATGAACAAATCTGAAATTGGAAAATCCCAATCCAGTTAAAGTCAGTGCTAATGTTAGTACTTTTTATCTTACCACCACCTTTCATTAGTTGTTAGATGGGAGTTTTAAAAAAATATATATTTTTATTCAACAGTTTTCAAAAGCGTACACACGTAGAGTCAACAGTTGCATAGTGAATGAATGATGACAGAAGTTATCACTTAGCTGGTGTATAGCTAGTATAAACATACAGCAAAGAGTCAAGGTGAGATCCTTGAAAAGTAGGCCAGCCAAAGTCCTGCATGGGTGGATGGGGAGTATGCATTGAGTTATTGTTATTATCAAAACATATAAAAGGAAGCCATACTCTGTCAAACCTGTCATGCTTTATTTATAACCCTCCAACAATGAGTTATGTACTCAGAGAGAGAAATATCCCAAACACAGGACCACCACCCTTTCTTGGAGCGACCGGCCTCCCCTTTCTATTCACTGGCTACTTCTAGTTGTGCTGTTGTCATACGAAAGGAAATAAGCTCCTTCTGGATGATTGAGGGATTTGTGTCACTCTCTAGTGACAAGAGAGCTAATAAAGAATCAGGCTTCAGTCACAAATGAGTTATGTGAGAAATTTGATTGAAGAACTAAACCCAGAATTGTTGAACTTTACTGCACTCCCACCAAAGGTGCACTAATGTGCTTCTGTTGCCGCATCCTCTCCAGCATAGTTGGGAAAAGAACTGAAGCATGCAGGATAACTTAACTGGCATCCAGTGACATCAAAACAGCACCTTCAGCGTGGCCTCCTGAATTTTTACTGAGATGGTCCTCAAGGGGTGATTAGTCCAAACTTTTCCCCAAGCCTCAGCTTCAACTGGAACTACTAGATCACCTTCCCATGGCAGTCGCAGACTATCTGAGCTTTCCATTGCTTCGTCAGTCAGCACCTTATCATAGAGGCCACCTCCTTAAGCTGAACATCTGTTGATACACAGAGATGTTCATCAAATATATCTATACAATATGAAGCCAATTATATTTCAAACCTCACAGTTTTTGTTTCAGGGCAGCATCTGTTATAGGGTGGCCTCTCATGAACAGTTCCCTGATTTGATAGAGGCCTCTTTCCTCCCAACCCCTAAATTGGACTAGCTTATTGGGGTGAAAAAAATTATTTAGCGTTCAAAAAGGGAGGAGGGGGGAGAGTCTCTAGGAGCCAGAAAGCTTTGCCAGCATTTCCACACTTGCACCCTGTGGTTTTTCCCATTACAGTGTTGCAAGAACACCTGCACTTGGCTGACTTTCTCTTCTCCTAAAGATACAGGATTAGTCTCAGGTCCTGAACCTGGCAACCCTGTTTAACATCCTGGTTTTCAATGAGTCTATAACAATTAGAGGTGTACAGTGCCCACACGGTTCACGTTGTATCTGTAACATAAGACTTGACTCTAATTGGGGCTGACAGTATACAACTGGCTCCACTGGTCAAAAAATAAAAATGGTGGACATATTCATGAGAGGGGCTGCTACGGCTACCAAACCAGCTGGAGTGGAAGAGGAAGGATTCTAAAAAAAAAAAAAAAAAAAGTTGTGAATATGAAAAGTGAGGCTTTTCTACAGCTATGGTTAAAAATGTCTACTTAGTGGGCACAGATGGCCAGAAGATGGTTACTACTGAATGTTGATGCATGGTTGCAACTTGCTGTTGGACCCATGCACATGCACAGCTAAGGGCTGTGAAGTTGGGATGCAGCCACTGTGCCATCCTCACAATGTTCCTGGTGCTTGATGAGATCGTGATAACTTATTAAGTCTGCCTTACTGATCTTCGTCATTTCTTGTAAGCAACCAAGTGTGGTTCTAGTGTTGCTATAGCCTAGCAATGCTTGCTTTGCCCTTCTTCAGTTGGGGAGATCTAAAGAGTAAGTCCCCCCAGGAAAATTTCATTCTCTTAATCTCCAGGCCAATCAGAATTTTGCATATGGACCACATCATCCTGTTAGTCACTTGTCCTCGCAAGTGGGGTGATAGATCCATACCCATGTATTAAGAAGGGAGAGCTTGAAGTGTGCTGTTTTTTATACCAGACACTGAATTCCTGAATTCCTATCATTCTGGGGTCCTCCAATACAACAGCCAAGATATCCACCAGTTCGGTCAGACAAGCTGGTGTGCAGCAGGGTGGATGGTACACCAGCAGCAGCCCTAGTTTACTGTCTTCTTGGCCTGGCACCAGGTGCAGGCCGTCACAGCCAGCTCCAAGTCAGAGTGGTTTCCTGGTGACAGAGATGGAACTTCGATGGACTACAGCAGTGGTTGAGTACGGGACCCCCTTTATAAGCTTAAAACTTTGTGACCCCCTCTCCCCAGGGAGGCAGGCTGGCTGCCAGGAAGGAAGGGGGAAAGCAGCCTTTCCTTGCAGTCTTGCTTCTTTTTGCTTCACAAAAAAAGCCCTCTCCTCTCATTCTGAGTAAGGGTGTCATCAGCAGCGGCAGTACAAGGAGATGGGAATCAGTGATAGTATTCCCCTCTTCTTCCTGGTAGCTCCACCCTCAGCCTCCTTTGCAGAGCTTGGAAGATTACTTTTAAAAAGTAATAAATTACAGTTACAATTACTTGGCCCAAAAAAGCAGTAATTACCGTTACAATTACAATTGCTCTGAAAGTAACTGATTACTTTACTTTTTCTCAAAAGTAATCACTACAATTACATTTCAGTTACTTTTTTAAAAAAACTCCTACAAGGTGCTGGCCTTGGCTGCTGCACATCTAAGAAGCCTAAAACAATATTAAAAATAAACACACACACACAGGGGGTAGTAGAATAAAAAATTTTATCCATAAGATTAACATAATGGCATAACAGAATCTCACATCCCCCCAAGCAATGAAGATACCCCAACTCTTGAAATCAAATTTTACACTTGAAATGCTTTTATAATATGTTTCTGTCATGTCTCAAAAGAACAAGATGCTCAAAGAGCATGTCAGACAAGGAATGTCTTTTTACAGTCATTACGTTGCCACCAGTACTGAACAGGCGTTCTACTGCGGCACTTGAAGGCATGCCTGTGTTGTGCTGCAAAAAACACCACAGCACACGTGGAAAGCCATGGAGTGATGACACTTCCCTGCTGGGAGACCTCAGGTACCTCACCAGTTCCTCCTCAGCAGTGTCCACTGCTGACTTCTTGCCCTGGGGCAGAAAGTTAAAGAAGTCATCTTCTAAGTCATCTCCTTCCTGGTCTTTATCTGAAGACTGATCACTGTCCTCATTAAGTACACCCATCTTTATTTCAGCTTTCAACAAGGCTTCCATTGTGTATCTAAGAAAGAGAGAGGATATGTTAACACATATATGTTAGGAAACCATCATCTGCTCTTCATTTCCTGATGCTTGTCACGTCCCCTGGTTCAGGGTCCAGCCTGAGCCTGTGGATGATGACATGGAAGGTAGGAAGGTGACCAAGTCACCACACTCATGGGGCAGCACAGCAGACCCTTAAGGATTACCTGCAGCAACCCAAGGTTGTGATGAGGAGCCCCAGGAAGGAAAGGCCCAGCCCCTGCCTACCACCTTAAGCCCTCTGATGCCTCCCTTGAGACAACATTTCCCTTGGAGTAATCCACCCAAAGGGCTTCCCTAATGTTCTTAATTGTTGGTATGGGTGGTGGCCTGACACGATTCCAGCCGATCTAGTTTGAAGCGAGGGTGTACGCAGGCTGCCAGAAGAAGCAGATCCCTGCCAGATCCCCACCTCTCAAGGGTTGTCTGCTGCTGCTTCAGCATTTTGGGAGGAGGGGTGTCATGCATTGGTTCAGGAAGGCCATGTCTCCTTGCCTTTATTGCTTCTTCAATTGCTCTCAGCTTCTCAGGGTGTGCCCTCTGAGGAAGAAGAACAAAGCATGAATCCAAGAAAAAATGGAAGAGGAACTTCACAATTTAAACATAAATAGACAATGGACACTCTTTGAGGACCAGCATGACAAAGGCTTACCTCAAAATGTTTCTTCACATTGGATGAGGGGGAAACAGCTGATCTCAGATTTTTGATCCTTGGAAGGCAGTAATTGCATCGTACAACAACATTTTTCCCACTCTGGCTCACAAATGTACAAGCGTTCTCAAAGCCAAACCATGGTACTTGCTGTTCTGCAGATGTGGCTGTGGGCAACTGGCACTGCTTCATGCCCTCCTCCTCCTCATGCACAGGGCCTCCTTTCTGAACCTCACTTTCTAGTTTTGCCTCCTCAGGATCAACAAGCTGTGACTCAAGTGGCCGCACTAACTGACTGCTGCTCTCAGCAGCAAAACCTGCAACAGGCGTCTCTGTAATAAACAAGAGATAATGCTCCTATATGGGTGAACTTCAGCTGTGATGTGCCCCCATCTCTTCCCCGTGCTGCAAGATCCCCCAGTCAGAGTGGAAGTAAGCAGGTTGATAGCACAATTAAAAGAGATCCTATTTACATCATTTTTGCTCACTAAATAACCCTGCCTGGGCCAGTCTAACCTACTATCTCACAGGGTTGTTGTGAGAACAAAATGAGACTAGGGTTCAAATCCCCACATAGCCATGAAGCTCACTGAGTGACCTTGGGCCAGTCACTGCCTCTCAGCCTCATGAAAACCCTATTCATAGGGTCACCATAAGTTGGAATCAACTTGAAGGCGGTACATATATTTTTTATTTTGAATATGATGATTATGATAATAAATATGCAGCATTTCAAATTAATTCTGTATGAGAAGCATTCCATGCCAAGCTTGGAAAACCAAGGATGAGGTATAAAATGTAGACAAAAATACTTTTGACAAAATGCCGTTTATATTTTATATATATGAGCCTGGGTAGGGAACATTTAATCTAGCCTACTTGCTTTCAGCAAGAAGGGTTAAGTGCCTTCAGGCTAGGGCAGTCACCAGAAGGCCACAGCAGAAACAAAGGAGCCTAGTGTTGTGGAGATGTTAGATGGGAGCTTTGGGGAGTAAAGATGGAGGCTCCTGAAGGCTGCAATTCTAAACACACTTACTAAGGGATTAAGCCCCACAGAACTCAACAGGACTGACTTCTAAGTAGATATAGTTTGGACTGTGCTGTTGGTAAACCTTGACTAGGGTTCTTCTGCAAAGACATCCATATCCAAGCAGGGTTGGCAACCCCCTGCCTGGAATACCCTGCCCTTATCTTTTAATGTGGCTGCTCCAAATGTTTTTACAGATTTGACCCTTTACTTCAGAAAGAGGTCTGAAAAATGAGTAAGAGTAAGAAGTATCTTTTAAAATTGTTCTTTTCAATTCACTCTTGAATGAACATCATACCTAGGGCAGATCCACACCATTCCTTTAAAGCACATTCAACACCCATTTGAAGCACATGAATCCCACCACAGAATCATGGGAACTGCAGTTTGTTAAGAGTGGTGAGAACTATAACTGTGAGGGGGAAATGACACTTCCCAGAATTCTTTAGGGGAAGTCATGCGCTTTAAATGCGAGTTGGATGTGCTTTACACATATTGTGTGAATCCGCTTAATAAATTTTGCCTGCATGTAAATTGTTCTAATTAATTTTTCAAAATGAAAATAAGCTATAAAGTGTAGTGGGTGACCATGGGCTACTCACCATTTCTCAGCCTATCTGCCCCTCAGGATGAAAACAATGGAGAACCATGACTACCCCAAGGCATACTTAAAATGTAAAGGAAGTATTGTACAACCATAGTATGCAATTGGATACTTATAGGGACACAGCATGACAAAACTGGGTGGAAGTAAAAGTTCTACACTTAGGAAAAAGAAACCAAATGCACAGTTATAAGATGGGGGATACTTGGCTCAGCAGTACGACATGCAAGAAGGATCTTGGAATTGTTGTTGATCACAAGCTGAATATGAGCCAACAGTGTGATGTGGCTGCAAAAAAGGCAAATGCTATATCAGGCTGCATTAACAGAAGTATAGTTTCCAAATCATGTGAAGTATTAGTTCCCCTCTATTCAGCACTGGTTAGGCCTCATCTTGAGTGCTGTGTCCAGTTCTGGTGTCTGCACTTCAAGAAGGATGCAGACAAACTGGAACAGGTTCAAAAGAGGGCAACAAGGATGATCAGGGGACTGGAAACAACGCCCTATGAGGAGAGACTGAAGGAACTGGGCATATTTAACCTGGAGAAGAGAAGACTGAGGGGAGATATGATAGCACTCTTCAAGTATTTGAAAGGTTGCCACACAGAGGAGGGCCGGGATCTCTTCTCAATGATCCCAGAGTGCAGGACACAGAATAATGGGCTCAAGTTGCAAGAAGCCAGATTTCGACTGGACATCAGGAAAAGCTTCCTAACTGTTAGAGCCATACAACAATGGAACTAATTACTAGAGAGGTAGTGGGATCTCCGACACTGGAGGCATTCAAGAGGCAGCTGGACAGCCATCTGTCGGGAATGCTTTGATTTGGATTCCTGCATTGAGCAGGGGGTTGGACTTGATGGCCTTATAGGCCCCTTCCAACTCTACTATTCTATGATTCTATGAAAATATTTATATAAGCATGACTATCAAATATGTTTATTTATATAACCTGTAAAGATATTTATAGTGCAATCCTATGTTTGTTTACTCAGAAGCAAGTCCCAATGTATTCAATGGGGCTTACTCAACCAGGGAAAACTGCAGCCTCAAGTGATAAGGAACTTGTTCTTTTAACAAGTCCTTTAAGTTGAGAGCTTATCCCAGTCTGCGTCTGTTGCTTTTTAATATGTTTTTAATTTTTTTCTTAAAAAAAATGTTTTTAAAGCTTTTAAAAATGTTTTTAAAGATGTTTTGTTTTAATATATTTTAAAGTCTGTTTTTATGATTTTTAAAGTGTTTTTAGTGCTTTTGTTTGCTGCCCTGGGCTCCTACTGGGAGGAAGGGTGGGATATAAATAAAATAATAAAAATAAATAAATAAACTTCATTCATTTTTTAAAAAAATGAGTATTAGTTTCCTACATAATAAAAACTGTGATAAACCCTGCCTAATTTCTTTAAAAATAGGGTTGGAGGGAGAGAGATTTACAACACAAACACAAGTCTGCACTTTACTCACAATCATGAAAGGGCGGGGTTGCAGCCAGAGCTTTGAAAAGTTACTTTAAACTACAACTCCCATCAGCCCCAGCCAGCATGGCCACTGGATTGGGCTGATGGGAGTTGTAGCTAGAGCATGATCTGTTTAAAAAAAAGTTGTGCAGGGGGGGTTTACGTTTTGGTGTATATCTCGGGAATTAGACAACCTAGAAACTTTTTTTAAAAAAATTGAAGCGGAGAGTCCAGAGAGTAAGGGGTGGTAGCCAGAGAGCCGGAGCCCCCCCCAAAACCAGAGACTCCAGCCGAAAACACACATACTGGGGCACACACACACATAAATCATCGTCACTCACCTCCACAGCTCTTCGCCATTCTGCCTTCCTTGCCCTGGCTTTTTCCTCCGGCGTCCATTTTTTCCTCTCAGAGTCAGACGCTAGCAGGCTCCCCCTGCCTATTCATCTCTTCTATCGTGCCTCCTAACACAGATCACGAGGGAAGAGACAGTCTGCACAGAGGTCCAATCAGTGTGAGGCACATGTCTTGTGTTAACCAATCACAGCCAGGAGCTGACTTCCCCTTGTTCCCGCCCCCAAGTAACGTCCAACCTAACGTGGAAACGTTAAAGTTGAAGGTGAAAAGTAGGGAAATTACTATTCGTTCTGTTACTTGCCAAATGTAATGGAATTACGCACTCATTATTTAAAATTGTAACGAATTAAAAGTAACTCGTTAAAAATAACGAGTTACTTCCAAGCTCTGCTCCTTTGGCATCTGCCATGTGTTCTATAGGCAGATGCCTGCCCTTGGTGTGCCTGAAAGACACTCTCACTTCAGCAAGAATCCTTTCCTCTTGTTTGGGGCAAGGGGGAGGTGTCATCTGCAGCCGCAGTGGGAAGTACAAAGTGTCCAGGGAGTGAAGACTAAAAAAAAAATTCATTTCTTTACTATTCGTGGCCCCCTCTGATTACTTCATGGCCCCCCTGGGGGTCACAGCCCCCAGGTTGGGAACCACTGGACTACAGTAACTCCTCCTCCTGTCCCTGCAGCCTGTGCTGGTGTAGCACCAAATATCCAGGTGTGCAAAGCTGAGTAAGATCAGCTCACCCAGATCTCAGTAATACACATCAAACTGGCACCCTCATTCATGATCAAATCATGGATGAGTGTGGCCTTATTGTGTACCAATCTGGCGTTAAACAACAGCACCCAGGAACCTGTCCATGGGTGGAGTGGAAGCAAGGAACAAGGCATAGATAGCTATGCCCTCAACTTCAGTCCTCCTAAGTTTCATTCAGATGAAATGTGATGTTTTCTTTTGCAATGTTGCAAAGAACGTATAATTCTAAACAGGTGGTTACTTCCCTTGTAATTATCAAATCAATCATCCAAATCCTAAGGGAGTTCCCAGACCCATGAGCAATAATGATCCAAGATTAAGGATGTTATTAATATCCCTTGTACCATATTGAGCAGGGGCTAAAAGGGAGGAGTCCATCAGTCTGATTGCTGGCACTTTGTACTGTGTATTCCTGGCTTTGAATGCTCTGATTGAGTTGTCATTCAAGTCAAGCTGTGCTACTCAGGAACATTTGAATGACAATGGCGGGACAGGAGAATTGGTGTCTAGAAGGAAGAGGTTCCTTCAAGGTGGTACTATTCATGCTGTTGGTATTACTGCTACTGTCTGAGGCAATACATGTTGTTTGTGCTGCTCAATGTAAAATCAGTGACCCTCTTCCAGTTAAGCACAAGCATTATCACCCAGGAGACCTCGTCATTGGTGGTATTATTTCTCAGATCTACACATTTTTCATCCCAACATCCTTTGAAAGACATCTTTCTCACGAACTCCTCGATGATGTTCTGTAAGGGATTGGTTACTTTGCTATTTATTTATAAAATTTATAAAATGCTTCTCATCACAATGGGGTCTCAAAGCAACATCATTATAATCTTTATTCTTTTTAGGGGGAGTAGCTGTTCCGGTCTGTTTCAGGGTGGGGGCATCTAGCAGCTAACAGATTGGTGGAAATTTTCATGGGTCCGAGTTTGAAGCTTGTTAAAAGAACTCTCTACCACCAAGGATTATGTCATAATCAATGTGTTAGTCTTTAAAGTTTAAGGTATCAGAAGGCTCAAATCCTGGCTGTATATATTTCCAGATAATATTCTCAGGCAGGGTCATCTATTTGGCCTAATTTTAGAGTGGCAAAATGACTGGATTTATATTTCTTTCATTCTCCTTCCTTCCTTTTGTCAAAGAGGAGTAAGGAAGCTCAGGATCGGGAGCCAAGCATGGCCCTCAGGCCTCTCTATCTGCCTTTAGGGACTTTCCATGGGCCACACTTCTCACCAGTCCTGCTGGCTGCAATGTGTCTCTGAACTCTGATAATGCCTCTTGCTTGCCTTAATGGATACAGAGGGGCATGAGAGTCTATGTTGAAACTAGTCTACTCAACAAAAGTAGTGTTTACATCCATTGCTTTGCCCTCTTTCACCTCTGGTCCCACCTGCCACGGACATGTTGTCCGTAGGAGGTTGCTAGATGGGAATGCCATCCTTGGGCTGGGAAATGTTCCCTACCCCTGCTGTAGAGTGGCTGCCTTGTGTAGTTTAGGAACAATAACACCTGTATTATCTGTGTTTTGTTTTGGAGTGGTTCATATAATAACTCTTGGGAGCATGATTTATAGGAATACTGTACCCATTGTCATTCATTTGCAGACAAACTTCATAACTGTGGCTAGATTTTTAGACTGATTCATTGAAACCTTTATTCTCAGCTTTTATCAAGCTATACATGAGAAATATTCCAATATCTGTTACAGGCATCGCTTTAGTTTAGATCACCCTGAATGACATCCAGTCTTGGATTAAGTATGTTTTTGTTAGAGTGAAATCTTAAAGATATAGGGCCAGAAATCAGTCCCATTGCCTTGAGTGAAAATTAATCCAATGCAAATAAGCATAGGATGGTACTGCAAACTTAACATAATGGTTTTCTCCCAGTGTTTGATATTCCCTCAAGAAATTAGTCAGGGCTATAGTTGCAGTTTTGGGGCTGTCTCTCAGCTGACTGGTTGGTACAGCATAATAGCAGTGCAGGATACTGACATCTTGATTCTGTTGAATATTCCATATTGGAATAAATTAGGACAGATCTCTTTGCATGTTCTCCAGTCTCCTCTTTTATCTTTGCCTTTCCCATAAGCGCCTGAATTGTGGTCTTTGGTAAATGCTTTTGATCATTACTTGTAGCATTTTCATCATCTTCAACAGTGGAGATTAGAAGTGCAATCCTGAACATATTTTCTCCAAAGTAAACCTCACTGAGTTAATTGTGATTAACTCTCAGGTAAGTGTGTATAGCTGGAGGGGTGGGGAAAACCTTCTCCCCATGAGAACAACATTCTTTTGATGAAAATGTGTTGGGGGCTGCATGCCAGCAAATGGAAGGACTAATGGAAAAAGTGGGTCAGCCCCAGAACCATCCTTCACACTTTCTCTCTATTCTTCACACACAAATCCCTTTATCCTACCCCATACACTGTTTTTTTCTCTCTCTCTTTCCCAATATCTTTCTGCTCCTATCTCTTCCCCCTTTTGTTAACACAACAGTACAAGAGAGGTTATAAACCCATAAATCCTTAAATCAAAGTCAATACCAAATTACGCTATACAACCTAGTCATAGTAATAATAGTTGTACTGAATTCAGTTGGTATCCTGCAAACACTGATGAACATTCCTCTTGAAACATAGACATGATTTACATGTGTTGATTTCAGTCTGTGAGGTGCCACACAATTCCCACACCCCAAATTTCTTTCTGCAAAGTACTACACTTCTGTCTCTAAGACTTCTCTGGAAATCGGTATGTCTTGGATTGCCTATGTACCAAATTTCAACATTCATTTCTAACCAATGTGGAATTAAGTCTTCAATCTTGACATCCTGACCAGGGAAAGCAGGTCCATCTAACATTATTTCTTACACAACAGTACAAGAGATGTTATAAATCCATAAATCAAAGCCAAAATCAAGCTAAGCTTTTGAACTTGGATTGTAGCATCTGTGTGTTTACATGTGGTTTGCACATAATCTATATTCTAAGTAATCTGTGTTATTCATATGACACTGTTCCATCACACTACACTGAACTGGAGCATCTATTTCAAGCATACCCTATGTGATGTCTTACAGATACCATTAAACTCCAGCTTCTCTCAGCCTTAGCTAGCACAGTCAGTAGTCAGGATAATGGGAGTTATGATCTAACAACACCTGAAGGGCATCATGTAGGCTACCACTTATCCAATATTGTTCAAAAAAGGCTAAATATATATTCAATGTAGATGTAGCACATATGTTGACAGCAAAGGCAATATAATGCAGCAAGTAAATCTCATTGCAGATTGATGACTCAGACCTACCAGCATATCCTGGCCTTCGCATTTGCTATAAATGAAATCAACGAAAACTTTCAGATCTTAGCCAATCTCTCTCTGGGATTCCACATCTATAACAGCCATTTTGTTGCAAGCTGGACCTACCTTGCCTCAATGGAACTTCTCTCCACACGGGGCAAATTCATCCCCAACTACAAGTGTGATGTGTGGGACAATACAGTAGCTGTCATTGGAGGACCTAATTTAGATGTGTGTTTCTTTATGACAGTTATTCTTTGCCACCACACCCAAGAAGACTCGTGACACAAATATGGTATAATGTTATATTTATTAAATATAACAGACTAAATCCAATTACGTTCAGCCGATTGTTCAAATCTAAATTACTTCTGGCAGGTGAGGCTAAGCTACTCTATGAGGGAATACTCCCTCCCCTTACAAAGGTAAATAATTCTCCTCAGACTGTAACTCCATAGTCAAGGATGTGGGAGAAATTCTCCCTCCTTGCTATTGGAGGCAGGTGTGTGGTTCCAACCCCACACCACGGCCCCGCCGTACAGGCGTTCACCATGATGTGCAAGCTGGTCCCCACGAGGACACTCCCCAGATTCCCACCAGACATCAAGCCCTGATGGTTCCCTAAGGAGTGCCCTTTACCAGAATGCCTTAACCGCCTCAGTTTAACCCCACTATACCTCACCTGCCCAAATTCCATGCCACAAGAGGGGATCAGCTGAAGCTTGGTCCCCTCATACCACAGAGGAAAACAAACCCTCAAGACCCCGCCTAAGATCCTCCAGAAACAAATCACACCCCTGTTCTGAAAGATGAACTCCATCATCTTGAAACAAGTGCGGAAAATGGAACTTAATCCTGTCATGGGGAATAAAAGCACCGCCCAGGGATAAAATCAAATCCCTATTTTTTCTGTTCACCCATTTCCGGGACCTATCAATCCTGTTGGGGTGAATAGCACCCCTCCAAACCAGTCTCACAAGCATGTCAGACCACACTAATATGAGGTCAGGGTAAGAATGAATAAGCCACGTGAGATCGCGGGTGACCTTGATCAGCAAATCCATACCAGGCCGCTGCACCAAGTCATTTTCCCATAAATGGATCAACAAGACATGAGGTCGGCTAGCCGAAGACATGATTCGGCACACCAAAGGCATAAACGCGTCCCATAACATGCCCCTCCGTGCCTCCCAACTGACTGTCGCCCAGGCGGAAAGCTGCAGCTGCATGCCAGAAACCGTCGAAGAGGCTCTCCGGTGCGCCAAACAGGATAGAATGGCCACAAAGGACGATCCTAGCAGGAACAGGGACGCTTAACACACCTAAAGAAAACAAAATGAACAATTTATTAGAATCAATACCTAACATACGACTTGAAAGCAGGAGAACGCCACCTGCCAATTGCCTGTATATCACTGACACTCATGCTCACAAGGGCTGCGGCCGTGGCCGCCCCAATGCGAAAAGAATGCAGCCCATAAACTCTTGCATCTCGCCCACTGGCCAACAAGGCCCGCTGAACAACGGCCCAAAATTGAAATTGAGTCAGGGCAGAGCCATCCGCATGTATGAAGAGATAACGCTGGCCTAACGGCCTACAAGACAGGAATTGACGCATCGCCGACACAGGGCATAATTCAGGGACCTGGCAACCACGTAATGAAACAATAGCACCATGGCCTCTCTGATCAGTCTTAGAGACTCTTAAGGTAAGCCTAACAAAATCGGCACCTAATGTGCAATCGCCAGAGCATAAGGCCCAATAGGACACATCAAGCTTGGAGGGAACCAATACTTCACTAGGGCGAAAAGCACCATAGAACATCGTCAGAGTTACTGCAGCAAACAGGTGCGACTCATACTGGGATGAGCATAAAGAGCGAAACAATGCCAGGATCTGAAGGAGGACATCGGGCGTGACTGGCCTCCTCCGGTCAGCGGGCCTGGGAGCGGAACGCGACCAGCCCTCAAGGACCTTTCTGACCCTAAAATCTACAGAATGATCCGGCAGTCCCTGTGCCTTAGAAATAAAGGCCAGCGCAGAGAGGTGTCCAGCAATAGTAGAAACAAAATTATTTTGCCCTTTTAAATACAGCATGAACTGCAATAAATGGGATGCAGGAACAGGCCACACCAAAGGCAGGACAGTACTGGTACGGAAGGCTTGGAACTTCACAACAGAACGCTGATACGCTTTTTGAGTACTGGGACCAAGGGAAGAAGCAATAGCAGCCCCGACTTCTAATTGCCAAGGCTCCACAGGAAAGGTGGGACCGGAACCAGGTGCTGGGCTGCTCCAGGTGCAAACACCCGAAAGCGCGCGATCTGTAAGCGGGAAAGAGCATCAGCAACACAATTCTGTAAACCTGGAACATGTTGAGCAATGAATAGGACATTAAAATGCAAGCATTGCAAGACGAATGCGCGCACCAGGCGCATAAAGCAGGGAGATTTAGAAGTTTGAGCATTGACGACACACACCGTGGACAAATTGTCACACAAAAAACGTCCGGTGCGATTTTGAAAAGCCAACGGCCATACGTGAACTGCTACTACAATTGGAAAAAATTCCAAGAATGTCATAGCAGCCGTAATACCCGAAGCCCGCCACTGGGCCAGCCACCTCTCGGCGCACCATTGGGATCTGAAAATTATGCCAAAACCTAGGCCCCCAGCAGCATCAGAATGTACCTGTAATTCAGCTTCTAACAGTAATTCCTCCCGCCAAAAGGAGAGCCCATTAAAATCCTCCAAAAAAGCGAGCCACATGCGCAAATCTGCTCTCATCCCAGGCGATATCCTAATGAAATGGAAACGAGAGCGAACTCCCTTCATCACGTCACAGAGACGCCTGAGGAACGCACGGCCAGGTGAAATGACCTTAGAAGCGAAAACTAAATGGCCTACAAGCTCCTGTAATTGTGCCAATGTGACCTTCTTCAATACAAGTGCTGCACAAAGTCGTTGCCGCAGGGCAAGCAACTTATCCGTAGGCAAACTGGAAGACTGAGCAACAGTATCCAAATGAATACCTAGAAAAGTAAGGGAAGTGGACGGGCCCTCCAACTTCTCTGGGGCTAAAGGGATGCCCAATTCAGTGGTTAAAGCTTCAAAGGATTGCATCAAATAGTGGCAATGTGAAGAACCCGCTGGCCCAACAAACAAAAAATCATCCAGATAGTGGTCGGAGAAGGAAGAAGAGGCCCTCCTTCACAATGCCCACTCAAGGAAAGTGCTAAAAGCTTCAAAAGCAGCACAAGACACAGAACAGCCCATAGGCATTGCCCTGTCGACATAAAATTGGCCTTGAAATTTGAAACCTAACAAATCTACATCAGCAGGGTGTACTGGTAGGAGGCAGAAAGCAGATTTTATATCGCACTTCACCATTAAAGCACCTTACCAGCCCTGCGGACTACCCTAACAGCCTCATTGAAAGAGGTATATCTGACTGATGCATACATTGGAGAAATGCCATCATTAACAGATGCACCTTTCGGGAATGACAAATTATGGATGAGGCGATATTCCCCAGGCTGCTTCTTAGGGACAATGCCCAAAGGAGAAATTCTCAAATTGTCCAATGGAGGAAAGGCAAAGGGGCCTGAAATGCAGTCGGCAGCGATCTCCTTATTGAGTTTGGCCAAAACCACCGGTACAAGAGAGCTAATGGAGGGCTGATTGGCGTGGGAAGAAGCAACCCTGGGGACCCTCGAAAGGGATGCGAAAACCTTCTGAAAAACCCTGTAACAGGAAATTAGCAGCTCGACTATCGGGGTAACCAAGCAACAACCCAGCAAGCGGAATCAACTTAATAGGGCTACTGGCCTTGCAATGTACCGCCACTATTGCCAGAACCTCGTTTCGGATATTGTTGCTCCCCTGTACCCTGTCGAGCCTGACGGGCACGCTGGCAGGAGAAACTAGGGTGGGTGCCACCACACAGCCCACAGACATGTCAGAACCTACAGGGACGCCGGAGACACCTGCCAGCACTGTTAAATGCCCAACAGACTTGCTGGGGTTGAACCCAGTGCCCGCCGTGGCCGGGGCCAGGGGCGGAAGTCTGTGCGTGTGCCAAAAGGTGCCCACTATCAGCTCTATCGCCCAGAGTGGGCCTGGCGGGGGTCATAGAGCGCAGCCACAGGCCAGCATGCTCTATGTCCCAACGAAGGGTGGGGTCCAATGCGGCCCTTTGTCTGAAATTCTCATCATACCACAACCAAGCAGTCCCAGAGAATTCTCGAAAGGCACGATGAATAATGTCCTGGTATTTTATCATAGATAAGGCCCTAGACGGATAAGCTTGAGACATAACGCCCATATAAATTGTATAGGCGTTCAGCCAATTAGGCCATATGTGGTCAGCCCTCTTTTTCGTGGCTGCCTCGCGCTCCTTAACATCTTGACCTTCCTTAGGTTTCACCTCATTTTCACGAAAGAGAAGAGTGAACAAATCGATATACTCTCCACGCCAAATTTTTTCCTTAGTTGTCAGTAATAAATGATCACCCAAAGGAAGGGAGGTATCGCCTTTCGGGTATACTCCCTGAGGAAGGGACAACAAAGCAGGGGATTGGCTCGAGGAAGCCTCAGAAGGCTGCCATGGAGTCACAGCCGCAGCAGGCCATGTAAGCTGAGGCTGCTGCGGAACTAGCACACCCCCCATAAAAACAAAAGGTTGCGTAATACCACCTTTGAGCTGTGCCCCGGGCGTGTAAGGGGCTTGAGTGGGAACACTGTGAGCATGTGGCAGCGTGTTGTGAACATGTTGGGTGCAATCTGCTCTCCTGTATAAACAGCAGGAGAGGCAACCACTGGTGGCACCACATACCCGGAAGTCTCAGCAGAAATAGGCGGGATGCCAGTCGGAGGGATTGAACGTTGCCCATGAAATATCCCAGCCGCTGGAACCGGAAGCATAGTAGAAGACGCAGAAGATGGACCAGCAGGCGATCCAGCTGGAGGCAGCAGAACAGTGGTTTCCATGACAGGTGTTGCGGCTTCAAGAACACCGATCCTAGAAACCAAATCAGCAAGAATACACGATTTAGGCCTCTTGGCTGCCAAGCAAGAAGATTTCTTACCTGAAGGGGTGGAACTTGGCCCCGCCTCCACATCCACTGGCTGCCTGCGTTCCCTCTCTAGAGCTTCCACCCTAGCCACCAAAGCACGAACGGTTCCCATGTCTTCATTCTCATCGGAAGACTGGTGCTGCTGAGGCAGAAGGCGCTTTGAAGCCTGCTTCACCACCCGAACACCTTTTCTGTTGAACCTTCCTGGGTGGCATAGCAACTCTGCTTAGCCAGAAACAGAATAACAGAAGAAACCACAATTGTGAAAGTAGAACAATAATGAATCACAACAACTAGGATATACAAAACAGATAAATAGAATTCCAAACAACAATATAAAAGCAGAAATTAACAAAATATCGAATAGGAAACCACAAAAACCACCACACAAGAATTAAAATGAACAATCTATATCAAATTGAAATTAATATATATATATATATATATATATATATATAATATATAATTTTTATTATTATTATTATTATTATTAATTTTTTTTGAAGGAAGGGGGAGGGGATAAAAAGTGGGGGAGAAGGGGCAATAGGAATAAAGGGAAATCAAATTAGCAAACCTATATAAATGCGAATATTAAATTAATAAACCCCTTAATCAATTAATATAAACCTATCTACAAAAAAGAAACCAAAAAAAAATTAATTTGGGAAATAAACAAGGAAGACACACAGACTACAAACCACACTAGCAATACTAAGACTAGGCCAATAAAAAAGGGGGGGAGCAGATTGAACGGAAACGAAACTAACAATAACAAACCCGAGGGATAAAAGCAAGCACAGGGAACTTCGCCACCCCCAGCCCCCTCCTAGGAAGCCAGGCTGCACAGAAGGATCCCAACAAACGTTATCAAGCCCCAGTAAACTTAATAGTAAAGCACACAGCCGGCCAGCCGGCGGGTAACCGCCTAGCACGTGGGCGGACACCCGCAGCCCAGCTGATCGGTGGGAATCGGACTAGCAAACAAGCAATGGAATGGGAAGACCACAAAAAGGAAAACAAACAACGAAGAACAATAAATGAGGCAATAAGCAGTATAAACGATCACCACACGGACGCTGAAGGAGCCACTGGAAGTGGGAACCAACAGTAAGCGCCGCAAGGCAAAAAAGGCAAACGCTTGTGGGAAGGAGCAGCCTTATAACTGCTGCTCGAAGCCAAACCTGATTGGCAGAGCAAGCCCACACAAACTCCTGATTTCGAGAAGGTTCCCGAGTCTCCTCTTAATGTTGGGTGATGGCAAACACACCCCTGAACAGGAACGCCATTCTGCTTACAAGATTCCACAGGTAAGACGAGTGCCTGAGTATGCCAGCTCTGTTTCTCTGGATTTTGGTATGACATTTTGTGCTATAGAGATAGAAAGCATCACACTAGAGGCACCTCTTACAGGCTTCTTAAAGGACAAATCCTGACTGAGAAAGAGATTCCTTTTGGTTCATTCATTCTAAGAACAGCCTCTCAAATCCACTTTCTTGTCTATGGATGTCATCAAAGAAGGAGAAGACTATTAAGCAACAGAATTTTGAAATAACTCCTATTTATTTTCTTTATTCTCCTTACAGCTCAGATATGGCTCTGCTCCAGTGATGCCTGATCAAACCCAAGGAGCTTTCTTCCAGCAAATGTTCCCAAATGGGGAACAACAGTATATGGGGATTCTCCATTTGCTGCTGCTTTTCAGGTGGACCTGGATTGGAGTGGTTTGTTTACATCCTGACAGTGGAGAGAGTTTTGTGCAGACTGTGGTTCCCAGGTTTTCCAAGAGTGGTATTTGCTTTGAATTTATAGAATTTTTGAATAAAGTGGGACGGTTTAGCACAGACAGTCTTGAGATACTGGCTGTAGGGATCAATACCTACAAGGCTATTATGAATAGCACTGTGAATGTTGTGGTCGTACATGGTGAAGTTGAAACTATGATATTTTTGGGAATGTTTCCTCAGGTTTCAGATGTTGAGGATGCACCAATGAAGACAAAAGGGAAAGTCTGGATTATGATGGCCCAGATGGAATTCACATCACTTTCCTTTCAAAGAGATTGGGGCATAATCCATGGTGCTATATCCATTGCAATCCGCTCAAAGGAGATTTTAGGATTCCAGAAATTTGTTCAGATGAGAAATCCCAACTTGGAGAAAGAAGATGGCTTTATTCGGGTTTTCTGGGAAACATCATTTAACTGTCAGTTCTCCAACTCAGAGGGAAATGAGTTTGATGTGGAGATCTGCACTGGGGATGAGAAGCTGGAGACTCTTCCTGCATCTGTTTTTGAAATGAGCATGACTGGCCACAGCTACAGTGTCTACAATGCAGTCTATGCTGTGGCACATGCTTTGCATGCCATGCATTCATTCAGATTCAAAAGCAGAGGAATGGTGGACAGAAGGAAATGGAAGCATCTGTATCAACAGCTGTGGCAGGTAATGCCTTGAGGACACAAAGGCAGGAGAGCTCATCCTGGCCCAGTGAAAGCACGAGCCCAGCGAATGTGGAGACTGCTCCATTTGCTTGTCCAAATCTGGTTCTTAGTACTGCGCTGTCCACCACTTCCCACCTTTACACTGTCCGTGGCACTGCCACCCACCCCTGGTAACAATGCAAGGGGCTGGTCAGGATGATGCTAGGGCCCCTGGGGGCATATTGACCAAAGCCCTAAGCTCTTCATATCTGCATGTGGAACAAATGTCCCTCAACTGTACAGCAACTGAGAACCCTCCTTTCGTATCAAAGTCAGTATTTTGCCATCCGGCTGCTAGGATTGTCATATTTTCCCCTTTCAGCCAATTCACTGGTACTCTTGCTCACACACACACACACACACACAAAAGATCAACATAGATTTAATTCTTTTCATTATCCTTTATGGATACATTTCAATATCAGTAGTCTTCTGGCATTGTATGTATAAGTAATTTACTGGCCTGGGGTGCCTCTATACTGCCAGTATTTTGCGAGAGGGATTGAAGTGCATACCAGGAAATGTAGGTTTGCGTAACTAATGTGGATTAAATGCCCTACTGCAACAAATCCACTTAAGAAAACAAAACAAAAAATGGTGTTCTTGCAGTTGGGAAAGTGACAGGGAAATTAACTGAAAACACTGGATACAGTCTGACTTCTGTGTTAAGCGTTGTGCAAGCTTATCAGGACACATGTACAATAAACAGGTGATTTGGAAGAGCCCCAGGAATCTTCAGGATGAAGGGCCAGGTATAAACACTCATGCTATATCTAGCTTCAAGTGCATAAAAGCTTTTTAATTACTTCCACTTTCCTTCCTTCCTTCCTTCCTTCCTTCCTTCCTTCCTTCCTTCCTTCCTTCCTTTCTTTCTTTCTTTCTTTCTTTCTTTCTTTCTTTCTTTCTTTCTTTCTTTCTTTCTTTCTTTCTTTCTTTCTTTCTTTCTTTCTTTCTTTCTTTCTTTCTTTCTTTCTTTCTTTCTTCCTTCCTTCCTTCCTTCCTTCCTTTCTTTCTTTCTTTCTTTCTTTCTTTCTTTCTTTCTTTCTTTCTTCCTTCCTTCCTTCCTTCCTTCCTTCCTTCCTTCCTTCCTTCCTTCCTTCCTTCCTTCCTTCCTTCCTTCCTTCCTTCCTTCCTTCCTTCCTTTCTTTCTTTCTTTCAAGTATTTAAGTTAAGTTTTATTTTGTATTATTTTCCATGTCAGTTGTCCCCTTTTTCCTTCTTTATTAGAGCTTTTGCAGCCAGTGTTTAATATATCATGGAATTGATCATTTTTAATAGATTAATGTATACATATATTATTCATGGTACAATGGACAATTGATTTTAATGTTGTGTATATGTATGTTTATACAGATTGTCCTTGATCAAGGGTTCTTTCCACCCGAAACACAGCAATAAAAACACTTTTGTTTCCAACTTCTGCTTTTCACTGGCAAGGCACTTTGAGAGTTCCTCCTCTCCTTGCTTGTGGTACTATTGGGTGCCTCCCTCCTTGCTTTCCCCATGAGGACGATGACATAAATGATGATAAGGATACTGGACTGCTTAAAAAGACATACAAGGCTGTAAAAGCACTACTGGCTAGATCAAAGCTTTCCCATTAGCTTTGGGAGCGGGAGCGGGTTGATCTGCCAATCCGTTGCAAAATCTCTTTGAAGCTAAATTTTAAAAAATGCACTCAAGCTGCTCCCACCGGGTTTTACGGTAAAAAAGGGTGGGGTTTGAGTAGCATCATGTGCCCGTTTTCAGAAGAGAGAGGTGGAGTTGCACTGAAACTGGCAGAACAGTGAGTGTGTTTCTACCCCAAGTAACATATGCAATGATTTTTAAGGGACCACAAATGTCGCTTGTGGAAGATTATCACTTTGTTTTATACTTGCACCATCTTATATCTCCACATTACTTGACTTTTTTTTGTTTCAGTTTAGCTTCACCACTACCTGAGAAGTGTCTCATTTAATAACAGTGCTGGGGAAGAGGTTTCTTTTGACCAAAATGGGGAATTAGTAGCTGGATTTGATATAATCAACTGGGTGACATTCCCAAACCAGTCCTTTCTGAGAGCCAAAGTCGGAAAAATAGATCCCAATGCTCCCCAAGGCAAAATGTTGAGCATTTCTTTAGATGCCATTGTATGGCCAACCCCATTTAACCAGGTATGGTGAGTACACATTTCAAGGTGCATACATTGATTTGTCCAGTTTTCAAGAAGGTGTTCACTGTTAGTTCCACTGCTGTGTTGTATCATTCTGGACATCATTTTACATACCAAATGTTCACTTAGACAAAGCCTGAAGGTAATGCAGGGGAGAAGGATCATTTTGGTCAAATGTGGTAGTTGGCACACAGTAGGAGAAAGCGCTTGCCAATGGACATGGCCAGAACTGGCAGTGGGGAGGTGTTGCACTGTCCATAAGTACTGTAATTCTATATGCCGCTAATTAGCAGTAGGTTCCATTGAAGGAAAAATTTACTTTCAAGTAATATCCATAGGAATTGTAAAACTGTCACAACATGAAGAATAAGAATTAAAATGTAACCAACCAAAATGGGGAAATTACATCCAGTTGTCAGAAATTAGGCAAATCTTGGAGGAAGTGGAAATATTTACCCTGTGCTACCTAGACACAACACCATCTTGACTTTGAACATGATTTTCTGAAACCTTTTTCATGATGCCTCTCTGAAATGTTGCCAATTTGCCAGGCCAGCAGCAATAGCCCATTGGACGATTCCACGATTATATTTTCTGAGTGTCAAAATATTCACTACTTTCATTTTCACACATGACTTTTGCCAATTGGGTTATAGCAAGAGAAAAAAGGAAGGGGAGCCATTTTGCTGCTATGATTGCTTTCCATGTCCAGAAGGGAAGATTTCAAACCAGATGGGTAAGAAATGTCATGTTCAGAATTAATTGACTCTGGTCCCTCATTAGTACATTAGAGTTAATGAACACCCATTTCCTTCGTATGAGGAATTGTGGTGGTTGCTGATATGGGAATACAGTTGAATATACCGACTTTAGTATGTGTGTTCTTATGCAAGGATCCAAACGTTACAAACAGAAAACAAATTTTTGGGGGGGTATATTCAGAAAAGAATATGCTTTTCTGAATATGCTAACTCCTTGAGCAGATCTGCACCATACATTTAAAACACCTCCAATGCACATTTAAATCACATGACTTCCCCAAAAGAATCCTGACAACTTTGGTTTCCGTCTCACAGAACTAAAATTTCCAAGCAACCTTAACAAACTACAGTTCCTATAATTCTTTGTGGGAATGCATGTGATTTAAACGTCCATCAGATGTGTTTTAAATGTATGGTGTGGATATGCCCATAGTTTCTGTTTTTGTGTGTGAGAGATGCCACTTTCAATATGGAGATCAGGTTTTCCTGGTCACATGTAGGGAGATATTTCATTCACATCACATTTTAATACAAATTTAACTAACTTGCACTGCTTGAAAGTCTATCCAAAGAGAAATGCAGCTACCATTCAAAACCCTCCAACACTAGCCTTGTTGTTCTCCAACCAAATAATGTGTACAAAATTGTGTATATGAATGTGTATATGTATAAAAATGTATATACTGAAAATAACATATAAAGATCATTACATTAGGTAAAATTGCTTGAAAAATGTGTATTAAGAGAAATGATGAAGAATTGTATATTAAGAGAAATTTGCACTAAAATGCTGACAACCGTCCTCTGAAGATTGCTTTATAAAACCTGATACAAAAATGTGGAGAACTAAATGTAAGACTCAAAATAGAAAAAATATGGGAAACTGAAAGAAACAGAAATGGACAGATTTGTCAATTGTTTCTCACGGGGCTCTAAAATACCGACTCTTCTATTATTTCAACATCTGGGTTTGTGCAAATATAATTGGTCAAGAATGATGAGAACTGATTTTAAGCTTCCTGTCGACATGCAGTTCTTGAAAATATTGATTATTGTAATGAACTATATGTAATACTTTCTCTTATAGAAAAACATGTTTTGTTTTGGTTTTAGACATGGAATACTGTTTTCAGTGTCCAGATGATCATTATCCAAACAAAGGCCACGATTCATGCGTTCAAAAAGAGATCAGCTTCTTATCTTATGAAGAACCTTTGGGGATCACTTTGACTACTTTTACTCTTTCCTTCTCTTCCATCACAGCTTTGGTGTTTGGGATCTTCATTAAGCACCGGGACACTCCCATTGTCAAAGCTAACAACTGTAGCCTCACCTACATTCTCCTTGTCTCCCTCCTTCTCTCCTTCCTTTGTGCTCTGCTATTCATTGGCAGGCCTGAGAAACTGACATGTCTCGTTCGACAAACTGCCTTTGGCATCATCTTCTCAGTGGGAGTTTCTTGTGTTTTGGCAAAAACCATCATTGTGGTTCTAGCTTTTATGGCCACCAAGCCTGGGTCCAACATGAGAAAATGGGTAGGAAAAAGGTTAGCCATTTCTGTTGTTCTTTCCTGCTCCCTGATTCAAACCACTCTGTGTATTGTATGGCTGGCAACCTCTCCCCCTTTCCCAGATTCAGACATGCACACAATGACTGAAGAGATTGTTTTGGAATGTAATGAAGGCTCACTCATCATGTTTTACTCTCTTCTCTGCTATATGGGTTCTCTGGCCCTTGTCAGCTTCACTGTGGCTTTTCTAGCCAGGGAGCCACCAGACAGTTTCAATGAAGCCAAGTTTATCACCTTCAGCATGTTGGTCTTTTGCAGTGTTTGGCTGTCCTTTGTTCCAACTTATCTGAGCAGCAAAGGAAAATGCATGGTTGCTGTGGAGATCTTCTCCATCCTGGCTTCTGGTGCTGGGTTACTGTGCTGCATCTTTTCCCCTAAGTGCTACATCATTCTGTTAAAGCCTAAACTTAACAATAGGGAGCAGCTACTGATAAGAGTTAACAAATCTGAAATAAGTGTTTCCCCATCTGGATGAAAGTTATTGCTGGGCCCGAATTACTTCCCACTCAGTGTAGCTTTACTCTGTTGGTGCAAAGTGCTTGAGACATAGCTCCCATCTCCATGTCACCCTTGCAAGTAGTAAGGCAAGTAGTATGGGTGAGAATCATGCTAGCCATGTTTTATTCAATTTACATGCAATCTGTAACCCTGGTTAATGTGACACATGGTTTGTAAATCCAGTTCTCACCATGGTTTCACACCATGCTGCACCCTTGGTCCTTAACCATGGTTTAGGCATTCAGCTATATTGTAAACCCAGAATAAACCTCTTGATATCAGCATCAGGACCTCAGTTTATAGGAAGACTTTTTACTGGATTCTCTCATTTTCCTTTCTCCAACAAACTTCTCGTCTGTCTAATTATTGGGGTCTCCCACATTTGACTTTTTTGCATTAAAGAGTTCCTCATTACCCCTGCTTTTGCCGTTGTTTCAGCATGGCCACATCAAGCCATCAACGTTAATCATGGTTAAGGTGTGCTGAATTTACAAATTCACCTTAAGCAAAATCCAGCTTTTAGATTCGCCCTCCCCCCCATCTTTCCATGTTATACTAGGAAATCTTGTTGCATGCCACTGAAGCCAGCTGATGGTTATATGATAGTGCTAGATGAAAGGGTGCCTGCAAACTATCTACCTGTTCTTTCAGGGAAAAAGCAACCCCATCCAGAGTAGAATTAATACCAATTACCCCAACATGAGAACCACCAAGATACTATGCCTCCATCAACAGGGTTCAATTTCTGTTTATTGGTCTTCCTCCCACCTGTTATTGACTCCAGACACCAACTTAGCATCTGCACACAGCCTCACTTAACACTAATGGTAGAGAGAAGTAGAGTTTCTCATGCCAAGTCTTTGGGTGGTCTTAGCCAGCAGCTTCATATAAATATTAAAGAGCATGAAGTATTTGATGGAACCTTATGGTTCCCCACAGCAGAAGTGCCAAAGGATCAAGCAGAAACCCTCTATTGCTTCTTTTAAAAACCAACCTGCAGGTAAGAGGAATACTACTGTATCACCATGACCCCCATGCCATGCTCCCAGAACCAGTCCAAAAGGATATCACAGCTGATGTTATCAAAAGGTGCTGAGACATCCAGGAGAATCTACAGGGTTATACCCCCACATCCTCTCCATCCATTAGGGCTACCAAGGCTGTTTTGCTGCTAAACCCTTGTCTGAACTTGGATTGACATACTTCTAGATAATTCATTTTATCCAAGAGTGCCTAGAACTGAAACAACACCACTGTCCAGAGCATCTTGCCCCAGAAGGAAATATTTGTGACTAGGCAATATTTGTTACAATCTTCTGGTGAGATTTGCACCATCTGTGTTGTAGTCATTTCCATGCTTGCTTCATAGCCTCCAACTTCCTGGTAAACCAAGGAGTCAACTAAGGTCTACAATTCAATAGATAATGCTAGGTAGTGATCATGTTTATAGCCCTTGCCATCTCACTATTCCAAGGTGAAACTAGAACCTTGATGAGTGCACCAGCCATGTCAGCCAGACAATCCCTGAGAACATTAATGAAACTTGTATAGATCATAAGATCACTTAAGTAATCTGGAGAAATTCTGCTTGTGGGACTGTTCCCCACAGAATGTCATAGGGCAGTGACCCCAGAACCTACTGGGACATTTTCCACTATTGCCCCAATACTATTGAATGCCCTCTGCTGTGTGTGAAGCAACAGCCATCAATTACTTTTGATGTCTTGTAAAGACATATTGTTTAGGCCGGGATTTCTTTGACCTATACAATCAGACTCTGTTTTAATTTGAATCCCCTGTATTCCTGTTTTTATTTGTTTTTATATGCTTTTATACTTCTGTTCTTTGTTTAATATTATTATTTATTATTTTATGTTGTATATTGCTTAGAGATTTTTCAAATATTAAGTAATTTATAAATGCTTTTAAATAAATAAGTAAAAAAGATTGCATAAGTAGACTAAATTATTGGTCCCTCCGCCCCTGCAGAGGGATATGGCCATTGTCAATCCAAATCTCACCACAATGTGGTCTGACCATTACAGTGGGTTTACACAGAGGGCCCCAATTTCCAGATCCCCAGTCATTGATGATATGTTATTAGGAACATTATAACGATCTGCTCAATCAGGCCAGTGGCCTATCTAGACCTGCATCCTGTTCTCACAGTGGCCAACCAGATGCCCATGGGAAGCCCACATGCAAGACCTGAGTGCAAGACCTCCTCTTGCGGTTTTCACAAATGGTTTTCAGAAGCATACGACCTCCAATTACAGAGGTAGAACACATTCATAATGGCTAGTAGCCACTGACAGCCTTTTCCTCCATGCATTTTTCTAATCCTCTTTTAAAGTCATCCAAGTTGGTGGCCATCCCTGCCTCTTGAGTGAGTGAATTCTATAGAGCTTGGAAAAGTTACTTTTTTGAACAACAATTCCCATCAGCCCAATCCAGTGGCCATGCTCGCTGGGGCTGATGGGAGTTGTAGTTTAAAAAAGTAACTTTTCCAAGCTCTGCTATGCACTGTGTGAAGAAATACTTTCTTTGGTCTGCCCTGAATCTTCCAATCTTCTCTACCCGCTTTCTCCATACCATGCATCATTTTATACACTTCTATCATCTTGCTTCTTACTCACCTTTTTTCTAAACTAAAGAGACCTAAATGATATTGTAACAGAAGAGGGGAGGCAAGGAGAACCTGATGATGCCTTCCCTTCCACAATTGCTGTGCAAGATGGGCTTATGGTATCCTAACTATCCAATAATTGCTGCCACCACCCTCTCCTTTTAGTACCTACAGCTCTCAATGAGGAGGAATTCTGGGGCTCTCTCAAACAGACACCCCAAGACAGCATCCCGTTCACTTGTCCCTCCCTCTCTGGGACAAAAGAAACTTGCTTTTCATCACCAAGGTCCCACTCAGCTTAAAAGGGGCGTAAAGCCAGCACCCAGCTCCCTGTCTCTCTCAGAGATGAGAATAGCCTGCATTCCTCTGTCAGCCCCAATCCTATACCTCTGTAGCATGAAACAAGTGGCTTAATTTCATGGTGGGGGAGGGTTTACGCTAACCCTGAGAGGTTGGCAGCAATGCACACAGGCCCAACTGTCCAGTTATAGAACATTTATTAAGAATAAAGAAGGCAAGGGACAGAATAAAGGGACAAAGTGGAAGAATGAAAATAAAAGGAGCTTCTTCGTTCATCTATCTTATCCTCCTCTAGTTACTTACAAAGAAGCTTGTGGCCTCCTCATGAGTAATACCGCATAGATAGTTGCTGGTTCTCTGATGGTCACTAAGGGACAGAAGACTGCCTGGCTGCAGTCCATTTTTAAGGGTTTCTTACCCTTTGCTTTTGACTGACAGCTGGCACCTGACAATCCATCGTGTCATAGGTCACGCTTCTCATGTAGCCCATTCACACCTTTTGAGAGCCAGGGAAATGGCTGCCCGGTATTAAGCATCATTGGGATTTCTTGATGTTGCTACCAGACAGAACAATCCTATGCTTGTGTGTTTGGGGACCTTGGCAGGAAAGACATGCTTGGCTCACTCAGGGGAAATGGAGGGCAAGAAATCAGTGTGTTTCATCACAGCTATAACTTTTCCTTTTAGGAAATTTGCTCCATCCCCTCGATCATTCTAGTTTCCCTTTTCTGAACCTTTTCCTACTCTACAATGAACTTTTCAGAGCTTGGAAAAGTTACTTTTTTGAACTACAACTCCCATCAGCCCCAGCCAACATGGCCACTGGATTGGGCTGATGGGAGTTGTAGTTCAAAAATAACTTTTCCAAGCTCTGGATCTTTTTGAGCTGAAGCAACCAGAACTGTACATTGTATTCCAAGTGCAGTTGCATCATAGATTTCTCATACTGTCAGCTTATGTCAAGTCATAAACAAAGTGGATTGTGTGGATTTCAGTAACAATAAGTTACTTTCTAAAGCAACATGTCATGACCGTGTGTCCTGTATACAGCGATGAATGCTTCTAAGCTTGTGCAAATGTCTCTGAGGCATGGATGTGAAAGTTGGACAGTGAAAAAAGCGGAGAAAAATCAACTCATTTGAAATGTGGTGTTAGAGAGCTTTGTAGATACCATGGACTGCAAAAAAGACAAATAATTGGGTGTTAGAACAAATTAAACCAGAACTACTATTAGAAGCTAAAATGATGAAACTGAGGTTATCCTACTTTAGACACATAATGAGAAGACCTGATTCACTAGAAAAGACAATAATGCTGAGAAAAACAGAAGGGAGTAGAAAAAGAGGAAGGCCAAACAAGTGATGGATTGATTCCATAAAGGAAGTCACAGACCTGAACTTACAAGATCTAAACAGGGTGGTTCACAATAGATGCTATTGGACGTCACTGATTCATGGGGTTGCCATAAGTTGAAATTGACATGAAAGCACATAACACACACACACACACACACACAAAGCAACGTATCATGACTGTCTGTCCTGCATGCAGTGCTGAATGCTTCTAAGCTTGTGCAGATGTCTCTGAGGCATAAAAATAAATTACCTTTTCAGGCATCATGTTTCATCATGTTTAAAGAAAATGAGCCATGGTTCAGCATGAGATCGTTATGGAGACCCTGTGTTGCCTTTTTTTAAAAAAGTATCATGATTTGCAGTTTTCCAAGTAGTTTGTTTCTAATAACTACTATCTATCAACTAGTTATTTTATTTTAACACAATTGAAGGAAAACTTGCCATCTTTTTTGAGTTGGCGATGCAAAAAACATTGGTTTCCCCATGGCAATGGAAGTTTCCATCTGATTTTTGAAGCTTACTAGTTTTGAAGCTTTTGCTTAATTTAGAATTTGTGCCCAATTTCATGCCATATATGGAAGAGACACCATGTAAAACCTTTTTATCTTAGTCATTTTTCTACTGTAAGCCTTCATTTTCTTGATGGCCAGTTCTTGCTGTTGGTCATTACATAGGAGGCTGCCCTATACCAAGCCAGACAGTGGTCCATCTAGCTCTGAATCATTTACAATGACTAGCAGTAGCTCTCCAGGGATTCGGATGGGATCCCTCCCAGCCCTAACTGAAGATACCGGGGATAGAACCAAGAACATTGTCCATGCTATGCATGTTCCCTTCCACTGAGCTAGACCTCACCCTGCTAAGTCTGTGATGGGGAAAAATATTAGAATCCATTTTAGTTTTAGTGTTAGAATTTAGTTCTAGACTAAATTCTAGTTCTAGAAGCCATTTTCCCCAAGCAGACCAGCCACGTAGAGAGTGAGAAACTTAAAACAGAATGTATTGTAATAAAGCCAGACGGGAGGAAAAAGTTGAAATGGTTAAAAAGATATATTTGTCAGATAAAGGAAAGGTTGAAGTGACCAACAGAATACATCTGTTGGGAGTCAGATAAGAAGGAAGTTGAAAAGGTCAGCCAGAAAAATTGAAAGGTCAACATGAAACATTGGCTTGGCAAGGAAGCAGTTGCTGACTTGGCGTTGTTTAAAACTGCTCAGCCCACCTTGCTATATCTTGTAATCCTTACGTACAACCTGTGTACTCAACCCTACAAATATCAGCACGCTGCTCTAGAGAAAGCAGAGAGAGCTCCATTTTTTCCCCTTTGCACCACTTTGTGTAAGGTCTCTTTCTCTTGCTGCAGCAAAAATAAATTCATTAAACCAAACTCTGGAGTGGTCTGAATTTTTTCCACCACATCTGCTGTGGCAAATAATTTTCTATCCTACTGAACAAGATCAGAGAAAACTTCTGACGAAATGATATACACTTGTTTTCTTCTGCAACGTTGCAGAGAACCTGTAATTCTGAATAGGTGATGATCTCCCCGGTAATTATCAAATTGGCTGTGAAACTTCTCCAGATCCCAAGGGAGATCCAGTAGCCAGTGAGAAAGCCATGAGTTGATGAAAACATATTCTATTAATATCCCCTGTAAAATTCAGACCAGGAGTTAAAGACAGGCAGGGGTCCATACATCTGATTGCTGATACTTTAACTCTGTACTCTGTGCTTTGGATAAATCAGTTGTGTGGCATTTCATGTCAGGCTGTGCCACTCAGGGAAACTTGGATGACAATGAGGAACCAAGTGAATTGATTTCAAGAAGGAAGATGTTCATACAAGATGGTACTATTCATGATTATTCATTCTTGGCATTATTGTTGCTGCTCCAGGATGTGTATGCTATTCATATTGCTCAATGTAATATAAACGAGGCTCTTTCAGGAAATTACAAGTATTATCAGCCAGGAGATCTCATCATTGCTGGCATCATTTCTCAGATCTTCACATTTTCCAACCCTGTAAACTTCGAAAAACATCCCTCTCATGAACTCCATAATGACCCCATGTAAGGAATTGGTTTCTTAACTATATCATTTCCTAGAGAAGTAGCTGTGTTTTGTTTTAATAGCAGAGCAACTGCCAAGAGTCTTGTGGCAGCTTAAAGGCTAATTAATTCATTATGGCACAAACTTCTTCTGAAGTGGATTTTAGCCCACAAATATTTATGCAAAGGATAGTCAATATGATGATCTCCATATATTATTAGACACCAACTGCCATCAGCCCCAGCAAGCATGGCCAATGATCAGAAATGATGGAAATTGTGGTACAACTACATCTGGAAAGCACCATGTTGAGAACCCCTAGCTTATGTTCCATAATAAATGGTTAGTCTGTAGGTGCTAAGAGACTCTCGGGTCTTTCCAGATGACCTGTTTCTTGAATATTTATCCTGAGTTGTGTGCACCAAGCATGTGCGGCATTTATATGATGTCTACTGGTGGATACATATCCTGTCCTGGATGGGGTTACACTCCCCCTAAAGGAGCAGGTTCGTAGTCTGGGAGTCGTTCTAGACTCTTCCCTGTCACTTGAGGCTCATGTAGCCTCGGTGGCATGAAATGCGTTCTACCAACTTCAGTTGGTAGCCCAGCTACGTCCCTACCTGACTAAGGAGGATCTTACATCAGTAGTACATGCTCTGGTAACCTCACGTTTGGATTACTGTAATGCGCTCTACGTAGGGCTACCTCTGAAGACGGTTCGGAAGCTACAGCTGGTGCAAAATGCGGCGGCCAGACTGCTAACAAGAACGAAGCGATCGGACCATATAACACCTGTTCTGGCCCGCTTGCACTGGCTTCCAATACGCTTCCGGGACAGATTCAAAGTGTTGGTATTAACCTACAAAGCCTTATACGGCGCGGGACCACAATATCTGTCGGAACGCCTCTCCCGTTATGAACCGGCTCGTACACTACGGTCTGCTACGAAGGCCCTCCTCCGGGTCCCAACCTATGGGGAGGCCCGGAGGGTGGTGACAAGATCAAGGGCCTTCTCAGTGGTGACCCCCGAACTATGGAATAGTCTCCCCGAGGAGGTGCGCTTGGCGCCGACCCTATCATCCTTTTGGCGCCAAGTTAAAACCTTTCTCTTCTCTGAGGCATTTTAATTTTCTGTTATGATGGTAATGTTTGTAATTTGATCTTAGTTATGCAGTTTTTCGATTGTGAAATTTGATTTTAGATTGTGATGCTTTTGTATTTTACTGTATTTTATTGTATTTATGTTCACCGCCCAGAGAGCTATTGCTAGTCGGGTGGTATATAAGTTTTAAAAAATAAATAAAATAAATAAAATACTGTCTATTGCTCTTTCATCCGGGTTTGTTGCACAGATACGACTTTCTGTCAATTGAATGGTATACCACACTTTCTACACATTTTCTCATTGTTTTCCTTGCCACAAAAAGTCCAGTTTCTTTTGAAGTGAGTTTGTTGTGCCAGAGAGCACTTTAATTGACTTCAACTATGCAACCGTAAATTTACTGGTAAGTTAAAAAAGTTGATTCCGACTTATGGCGACCCTGTGAATAGGGTTTTCATGGTAAGCAGCATTCAGAGGGGTTTTACCATTGCTTTCCTCTCAGGGCCGGCTCCAGGCATGCGGGGGCCCTTGGGCATCAGCTTGCCCTGGCCCCCTGGTCATTGTGTGTGTGTGTGCGTGCGTGCGTGCATGCTTGTGTCCCCCCGCATGCCCCCCTCATGCCCCCCATGGCCCCCCTACCTGTCTAGTCTTTACCATTGCCCTTAATGAAGATGGCAGCCGCGGTTTCCCTAAGGGGAATGAAGCCTCCGCCACCATCTTTGTTGATGGCACACATGCGTGCTATGCGTGCACATCTCTGCCATCAATTAAGATGGCGGCAGCTGCTTTAGTACCTTAGGGAAGCTGCAGCCGCCATCTTAATTAAGGGCAATGCTAAAAAGCCGGCTGAGAGGTAAGTAGGGGGCATGGTGCGGATCGCGGAATGGGAGCAGAGGGCCCCTCAGGGGCCCCTCAGGGGCTCCTGTAGCTCCGGGGCCCTCAGGCCAGTGCCCGACCTGGCCGCCCTTTAGAACCGGCCCTGCTTCCTCTGAGGCTGAGAGGCAGTGATTGGCCCAAGGTCACCCAGTGAGCTTCGTGGCTCTGTGGGGATTCAAACCCTGTCCTCCCAGGTCGTAGTCCAACACCTTAACCACTACACCACACTGGTAAGTTAATGAATGAAAAATGTAAATGGACTGCCTTCAAGTGAATCCCAACTTTTGGTGACCCTATGAATAGGGTTTTCGTGGTAAGTGGTATTTGGAGGTGGTTTACCACTGTCCCTCTGAGGCTGAGAGGCAGTGACTGGCGCAAGGTCACCCAGAAATTATCTGTAATTTGCTGTTGTGTCTAGAACACCAGCTCTTTGCATTGCCATGTGTTGATTAGAAAGAATGGCACCTGTTTCCTATGTGGAATAACTTTGGAGAAAACATTGAAAGTATTGCATTAATTATCATGAATTGTCAATTACACTTTTTATCAATGGCTTGATATTGAGATTAATTTATTTAGAGATTTAATATTTAGACATATATTATTTCTCAGCTTTTAGGATGTTATGCATGAGAGATATTGCAAAAATTCTTTTAGATGGTGTTTTAGTTTATTTCGCTATCATGAGTAATATTCAGTCTAATGTAAAAGTAATTTAAAATATGATTTTAATATTTATAGTGCAATCTTCTGCAAAGTCTACTAAAAAATAAGCCCCACTGAGTTCAGTGTTGCTTATTACTTGGTAACTGGGTACAGGACTGCATTGTAAACTTAGCATAATAGCTTTTCCCCAGTACATATTTTCTTTGTTCTCACAATTGTATTTGTTTACACTGCATGATCCATTGATACAGCGCATGTTTTCTGCAACCTGATTCTGTGGGGGAGATACATACATACATATACATATATCATCATCATCATCCCTGACCTTTGGCCTGTTGGAGTCCAACAGCATTTGGAGGGCCAAAGGTTTCCTACTCCTGCTGTAATGGTTAATATAGGGCAGCCTTCTGTTGCATGTTCTGTGATTTCCCAATTTATATTTGCTTTCCCCGCCCCTAGGTCTCTCCATATATCATTTTTTATTGATATGGCCACAGTTATTTGGGAGAAATCTGTTGGGGACCATCAGTGCCAGGACTGGTCGAGGACTGTGCAAATGTCAGCAAGGGCAGGTGGCAAAAGTGGATGGAGCCATGCAGGCTCTCTGATTCTCCCTCTCTCCCCTGTTCTTATTCTCTTTCTCCTCCTCTTTCTCCTCCTCTTCCTCTTTGTGCCTTTCTCTCATTCTCCCCTCTCTAATTACCTCCACAGCTGCCACCACCAACCATGCAGCAATTAATTTTCTTAAAAAACCCTTCAATTGACACCATTGCAAGCCATTTTATTGTTCTGGTGGAAGCAATTGTTGAGGGAAGGGATCACAGCATGTGGGGAGCAGAAGGGTAATGCTTCTCTCCTCAGCTGCAACCCCTCCCTGAAAAGATTGCCCCCATGCTGCCATTAGGCTTACAAACAGCTTCTATTGGCATCATGGACAGCTGCTTTTGTTTATTCAGCCCTCATTGCTAAATGGGCAGTGCTAAGCATCTACTGGAGATATTCCACATGTATCGTCATGCAATGACATTCTGATGAAGCATGTAAATATCTTGCAGATTCATGACACAGATCTACCAGCACATCCTAGCCCTCGTATTTGCTGTGAAGGAGATCAATGATAATCTACAGGGCTTATCTAACCTCACCCTGGGCTTCCACATCCTTAACAGCCAATTCATGCCAAGTGGGACCTATCTTGCCTCAATGGAACTGCTGTCCACACGGGGCAGGTTCATCCCGAACTACAAGTGTGATTTCAAGGATAATACTGTAGCGGTCATTGGAGGTCCTGACTCAGATTTGTGTCTGTTCATAACAAACAGTCTGAACATCTACAAGATTCCACAGGTAAGATCTTTGCAGGGTTTTGTGTTTTGGAGACAAAAAGTGGAATACTAGAGGCACTTCTTCCACGTTGCTTAAAAGACCAAGAAAAACATTCATTATGATTTATTCAGGGTATAAATGAACAGCGTCGCCCCAGCCCTCTCCTTGCCATGGAATTTCATTGTAGATGTGAATAGCAAGTTAACAGAGTTTTGCAAAAGCTCTTTGCTATTTTCTTTCTCTTCATTTTCCATATAGCTCCGATACGGCTCTGCTCCAGTGATGAATGATCCAACCCAAGGAGATTTCTCCCAGCAGATGTTCCCTAATTGGTACCACCAGTGTACGGGGATTCTCGAGTTGCTTTTGTTTTTCAAATGGACCTGGATTGGGGTGGTTTGTTTACATGCTAATAGTGGGGAAAGGATTATCCAGACCATTCTTCCCAAGTTTTCCCAGAGTGGCATTTGTTTTGCATTTATAGAATTTTTTCAAAAAAAGTCAAATTCTGCTACTGACATTATGGAAATAGTTGAGGATGCTCTGGAAACATACCTGATTATTCTGAGTAGCACTGCCAGTGTTGTGGTCTTGCATGGTGAAATTCAAGCGATGATATTTTTGAGAATGTTTCCCGAGGTTTCAGATACTGAGGACACACCAATGAAGACAAAAGGGAAAGTCTGGATTATGATGGGCCGGATGGAATTCACATCGCTTCCCTTTCAAAGAGGTTTGGACGTAGATATCATCCATGGTGCTATATCTTTTGCAGTTCAGTCAAAGGAGATTTTAGGATTCCAGAAATTTCTTCAGAAGAGAAATCCCACCTTGGAAAAAGAAGATGGCTTCATCAGAGTCTTCTGGGAAAAGGCATTTAACTGTTACTTCCCCAACTTGGAGGGAGATGAGCGGGATGGGGAAATCTGCACGGGGCATGAGAAGCTGGAGACACTTCCTGGGTCTGTCTTTGATATGAGCATGACTGGCCACAGCTACAGCATCTACAATGCTGCCTGTGCTGTAGTGCATGCTTTGCAATCCATGCAGTCATCCAAATTCAAAAACAGAGCAATGGCGGAGAGAGGGAGATGGACGCTTCTGAAACAACAGCCATGGCAGGTAATGCCCTGAGCACAGAAAGGCGGGAGCACAGAAATCCTACCCCCTCCTATTCACATTTTTGAAGCTGAAACAGATATGAAAAGCACTGGACAAAGCAGCCATTTCACGTTCCACTGAATGCTTAGGGGCTCTGGCACATTTTTGGGAAATTAAGAAAGTGGTGGCTGCTTCAGCTGATTCCCCCAAAGCTGTTTCTTACCAGTGCTGCTCTGCTTCTCAGTTCCCATCAACAGTGAAGCTGCTAAGCTCTGGTAATCTTGTTGGGTACCCACAATGATGACGCTGAGAGTCCCCCCAGAGGGCATTTTGCTCAGAGTCCCTTCAAATCTGACACTCACTTAGCATGTATGCACGTGCAACAACACTCTCTAGACCATACAGAAACTGAGAAAGTGATTTCTATTTATCCCAGTGTTGTGTTTGTGTATGTATGTATACAGAGAGAGAGAGAGAGAGAGAGAGAGAGATGCAAGTGGATTAGGCTTTGGATAATCTGCATTTCTTTTTTATGCTTCCTCCTTTATATGAATTTATGTTTAATGGGGAGAAGCCAAAAGGTGTTAGCTGTGAAAAAGGTGAATTCCATGTTAGGGATCTTCAGGAAAGGGGTTGAAATTAAAACTGCCGATATCACAAAGCCATTATACAAATGCAACCACTCTTGGAAAATTGCATATAGTTGTGGACATCTCACCTCAAAGGAGGAAAGATGATAAAATATGAGGGTGGGGAGAAATTGCAAGTAAGAGAGTGGGGGCATAATAGATATGCGTGAAATTATGCATGTTGCAGAGAAAGTGGACAGGAAGAATTTTTCTCCCTCTCTTACAATACGCAAACTCGGGGACATGGAGTGAAGCTTAATGTTGGAAGATTCAGGACAGGCAAAAGGAAGCATGTAGTTAAACTATGGAATTCACTACCACGAAATGTAGAGATGGTCATCCATTTGGTCAGCTTTGAAAGGGGATCAGAGTGATTCATGGACAATAAAGCTACCAGTAGCTTCTGTATGCCTCTGAATACTAGTTGTTGGGGAGTGCTATAGCACTCATGTCCCTCTTGCAGACTTCCCATAGGTGAGCAAGATGGTTCTTGGCTAGGGCTGCGTTGGCTGCTGCAGTAGCATGCACAGTGCTTTTAATGGGACCTTTTCACATATTTGCCCTTATATATATATATATCTGTATTAATCAAAGCTTGGAAAGTTTGCTTAAAAAAACAACTAATTCTAGTTGAAGTTCAACATGTCCAAAAAGGAAGTAATTCCTGTTCATGTTTGTCTCCTTAAAAATGGACTACTTTGCTTCACATTCAGTTCCCAATTCAATTCAAATTCTTCCAAATGATGTTTTGGCAATTCCCCCTCACCCCAGCATATGGATTGGGGGGGGGAATTCAATTCAGTTTGTATTTAAAGAAAATGTATCAAATTCACACTTTCTGAAACTATATGAGAACCGAAACACAGCTGTCTATCAAAATCCACACTTATTCAAATGTTGCAGTGGAGTTCTTCAACCAAACAATGTTTACAAAAATGCATGTAATCAGGTGAGAATGTGCATAAAAATGAACATATAAGTGAAAATTACATACAAAAATGCTGCATATTACAAGAAACTGCTTTCAAAAATGTCTACATTACTCAAAGCAGCATACAAAAATGTGCTGAGTAGGAGGAATTCATGCTAAAATGCTGAAGGATTTTCATGAGGATTCCCCCCCAAAAAAAATATATTCACAATTTGCCTCAGAAATGTGGAGAACTGAATTTAAGATTGGAAAAATTAGAACCTGAGGGATCCGAAACTGATCTTTCCATCCCTACTTCAGCATTCAGAAAGTTACAAGCTGCTATGCTGACGTATAAAATATACTTAAGAAAACTAAGCAAACATCAAACACACACACAGTGGAATATGAATATGAATTGTCTGATTTATCTTTCCCCAAAAATATGTTCTTTAAGATGAGAGTATAAAGAGTGAAAAACACATGTAAAAGAATAAACGTGATGAACTAGAAAACAAAGTTCTACCCCACACTGAATTAATTCATGTTCAGTAATTAATTAAACATAATTAATTAATTAAACTTAATTCATGTTCAGTATACATGGTAATTATTGGGACTACTTTCAAGTTTAATTCAGAGATTTTTTAAAATAATTCAGTGAACTTTGTTAAACCAAGCTAGTTCATTCCATGCACTGATATTAATTATGCTTTTTAATGTTTTAATTTAGCTTCAGCACTATCTGAGAAGGGTCTCATTTAACAACAGTGGCGGGGGGGAAGTTTCTTTTGACCAAAATGGAAACTTAGTTGGTGGATTTGACATTATTAACTGGGTCACATTCCCAAACCAGTCCTTTGTGAGAGTCAAGGTTGGACAGATAGAGCCCATCGCTTCCAAAGAGAAAATATTGGACATTGCTGTGGATAATATCATATGGCCAGGTGCTTTTAACCAGGTACAATTAGCATATATTTTGGGGGCACATCCCGGTGGACTTCGCTAAACCTAGTGGTGGGTGGGGACAATGCTCATTCAGGCACACTGATGGAGAATATGCACATGGAGGTGAGGGCTAGGTTAGCTTTTTTTCTTTCCATGAACCACCTTCCCCCATCACAATCACAACCGAGAGAAACACAATTTTTGTGAGGAATAATGCATGTCTCATCATGTGTGTTCCCCCCCATCACAGGGAGGCAGCAAAATTTGACAACATGGTGGGGGGAGTGGGCTTGGAGGTGACAGCAGTGTGGGCCTATTGACAGGTCACATTGAAAGTCTCCAGGGGTCACATGAAGTCTGCAAACCCAGGGTGGCCAAATATACTATAATTCTATGTAGTCTAAATTAGGACATAAGTAGTTCCATTTAAAACAATAGCATTACCTTTCAACAAAGCATGTGTAAGTATTGAAAAACCAACATCATGATGAAGAAAAAGCAAAATGTAACCAAGCAACATTGACAAAAGTGTATCAAGCTATTGGACATTAGGTAAACAAGATTTTAAAGTGTCCCAATGGAAAGGCATTGGGAAATCTTGTCCACATATCAAGATGCTGCTGCTGTTGCTCTTGAGATCTTGGCTAACAGTCATAACTGGAATTTTCTGTATATGAAAATAGGTCTCAAGCAAACATTTCCACTCCCTCCAAGATTTCCAAATGCCTTTCCACTGGGACACTTTAAAATCTTGAAGCCTTTTGCATGAGGGCTGCCCAAAATATTGCCATTTGCCATGCCACTAAACCACTCCACAAATATACCTTCTACACTCAATGCAACTGGCTCTTTAAATTGTATAAATATCTCTCAAGAACAAAAGGAAAATTGCTCAACCACAGACGGTCTGATGCTAGAACAGCAGCCTGAGCCTGCAATCCTGCTCAAGGAGTCCTCTATTCACCTAGGGATGATCACTAATGATGCACTTAAAAACAATTTGCAACTAGAAGTCCACCATATTTATACCCAAACGGAAACAGACTGGAAAACAGATGTAATAAGTCCAACAATTACTGGTTGGCTTTTTATGCTAGCCTTTGATTTGGACTCTATGAAATCGTCATTAATTGAAACCAACCATCTATTAACATCGGTTCTAAGTATATTGGATACTAAAGGACAGTTTTTTCCAACCAACCAAAATTCCTCTTCTGCGTCTATACCACGTCATTCAGACATAACTCTGAAGGAAACCAATCCAATGAAGACCAATCCCTTAATAAAGAAATCTACCATGGTAAAAAAGACAACAAAAAGGAACGCGGCTGATAAAAAACCAACCCCCCCCCAAAATCTAGTAATATGAAAAACTGCAAAAATCGCCAAAGAGAAAAAATGAACTTTAAGAAATTATTCAATCTGCTAGATCAAGGTCCATCGGCTAACAAGCACTCTGGATTACAAAAAAGCGTAAGAAAATCTCCTCGGGAAAAAGAGGAAAATCAACATACAATTGAGAAGACATTTAAAAAAAAACCCGGGATTCCAGATACAACAGCGAGTTCGTTGAACTCTCCGCATAAGGATTATTTTGATATATCCCTGACCTTTCAGAATGGTGCTCAAGAAGCCTTGGATAACTTTCAAGATCCATGGTCAGAAATATTGCAGAAACAACCTGTGCAACCACCTTCTAATAATAGTAACTGGTCAATAGTTTTGGAACCTCTACACTTAGTACTAGAAAATTACCCAAAACCGCTGGGTCTTTTAAGCCAATATGACCGTATCTTACACCTTTGTAATCTTTTAAACCCGACGGTAATGCTGTCTTTAACTGATGTTGTCCAAATACAATACCTGTATTTTAATGGTTGTAATGCCCAGGCAATAGTCTACTTTTCTTCTTTCTCGGCTGTCCAAAAATTGCTTTCAGCTAGATCTGCTCTCTCTAATCTAAATATTTATGTAAACAGACATTTTGTTAACAAATATATTGTCTGAAAGTTAAAATGCCACCTCTTCCATTTTCACACAGGCCCAGCCTCTTTCTCTGTGCAATGACTTTTGCCAATTGGGTTATGTCAAGGCAAAGAAGGAAGGGGAGCCTTTTTGCTGCTATGATTGCCTCCCATGTCCAAAAGGGAAGATTTCAAATGAAACAGGTGAGAGAAGTCATGTACAAATTTTCTTGGCTGTGGTCCATACTTTTACATCACGGTTTATGAGAACTGATTTCCTTCATATTTAAAAGGATTGCTCACACTTGAGTGGTGGTGATAGTTGCTGATAAGGAGGACAGAGTATTGCTATGCGCCACCCCAATCTCCGAGCGGTGAGAGATCTCCAGGGATCCCTGCCCTTGCCCAGTCGTGGCACTGCTGGGTCCTGCAGGCTCTCCTTGGTCTGTTCTGAATGTGACCCTGGGACCAGCAATATTGGAGGCAACCAGGAGGTCTGGAGAGTGGTTGGCTGACTAGGCTGACCACTGGAGGGTTGTTGGCTGACCACCGCCTCCCACTATCAATTGTAAGGTTCTCTGCCTCTAGTTTTGCTGTTGAATATGGCAGGCTTTGGCCTGTGACCTGCCCCACATAGGTGGCTGCCCAGCTACCTCTTGAATGCCCCCAGTATTGGAGAACCCACCACCTCTCTAGATAATTGCATCCACTATTGTACCACTCTAACAGTTAGGAAGTTTTTCCTGATGTTCAGCTGAAATCTATCCCTCCCAATTTTGTATCATCTGCAAATTTGATAAGTATTTCCTGCACCTGCTCATTCAAGTCATTAATAAAAATGTTGAAGAGCACTGGGCCCAGGACCAAGCACTGTGGTGCCCCACTCATTACCTCTCCCCAGTTTGAGAAGGAAACATTGAAAAGCACTTTTTGAGTATGATTCTGTAGCCATGTGTGAATCCATCTGATAGTTGTTCCATCCAGTCCACATTTAGCTAGCTTGCTAATCAGAATATCATGGGGCACTTTGACAAAAGTTTTGCTGGGGTCGAGATATATTACATTCATAGCGTTCCCACAGTCTACCAGGGATGTTACCCAATGAAACAATGAGATAAGATTAGTCTGGCATGATTTGCTCTTTACAAATCCCTGTTGGCTTCTAGTAATCACTGCATTGTTTTCAAGGTGCTGATAGACTGATCATTTTATAATCTGCTCCAGGATTTTTCCAGGGATTGATGTGAGGCTGACTAGTCTGCAGTTCCCAGGTTCTTCCTTCTTGCCCTTTGGGAAGATAAAGACGTTAGCCCTCCTCCAGTCATCCCAAACTTCACCCATCCTCCACAATTTTGCAAACTTAATAGACAGTGGTTCCAAAAGTTCTTCAGCCAGTTCCTTCAATAGTCTAGGATGCAGTTCATCGTGCCCTGGAGATTTGAACTCATTCAAAGTGATTAGGTATTCCTTGACCATTTGTCTATCAGGCTCAAGCTGCAATCCTGCCCCTTCAACTGCATGTTTGCCAGGAGGGTCATAGACCCTCTTTTGGGAGAAGACTGAGCCAAAATAGGAATTGAGAATGTCTGCCTTTTCTTTGTCATCTCTTATCATTTTGCCATCCCCATTGACTAACTGTGCCACCATGTCTTTTCTCTGTCTTCTATTATTGATGTACTTGAAGAAAGCTTTTTGTTGCTTTTAGCATCTCTCGCTAACCTCAGCTCATTCTCAGCTTTAGCCATCCTAACGCCATCCGTGCAATTCCTTGCTAACTATCTATATTTATTTATTTATTATTTTATTGATACCCCACCCTTCCCTCCAGCAGGAGCCCAGGGCGGTGAACAGAAACACTAAAAACACTTTAAAACATCATAAAAAGACCTTAAAATACATTAAAACAAAACAAAGTTAAAAACATTAAAAAAACTTTAAAAACATCTTTTTTTTAAAAAAGTGTTAAAATATTAAAAGACATATTAAAAACAATTCTAACAGAGACGCAGACTGGGATAGGTCTCAACTTAAAGCCTTGTTGGAAGAGGAAAGTCTTCAAAAGGCGCAAAAAAGATAGCAGAGATGGTGCCTGCCTAATATTCAAAGGGAGGGAATTCCACAGGGTAGATGCCACCACACTTAAAGGTCTGTTTCCTATATTGTACAGAACGAACCTCCTGATAAGATGGTATCTGCAGGAGGCCTTCACCTGCAGAGCGCAGTGATCGGCTGGGTATATAAGGGGTAAGACGATCTTTCAGGTATCCTGGTCCCAAGCTGTATAGGACTATGTACACCAAAACTAGAACCTTGAACTTGGCCCGGTAGCAAACGGGCCACCAGTGCAATTCTTTCAGCAGTGGGGTGACATGTTGGTGATACCATGCCCCATTGAGCTGTCTCGCCGGTGCATTTTGCACTAGCTGCAGCTTCCGGACCAACCTCAAGGGCAGCCCCACATAGAGCTCATTACAGTAATCCAGCCTAGAGGTTACCAGTGCGTGGAGTACAGTGGTCAGGCTATCCTGGTCCAGAAACAGCCGCAGCTGTCTTATCAGCCGCAGCTGGTAAAAGGCACTCTTAACCACAGAGGTCACCTGGTCCTCTAGCGACAAAGATGGCTCCAGGAGCACCCCCAGACTACAGACCTGCTCTTTCAGAGGGAGTACAACCCCATCCAAAGCAGGCAACTGACCAATTATCCAAACTCAGGAAACTTGCTCTATTAATTTTGATCCAGGTACTCTCAGTGGGGCTACCAAGCTCATCCTCCTGCATTTCTGTGCAGGGATATATATGTTTAACATATAGCACAACTCCGACTCCCTTTCTATTCCTTCTGTTATTTTTGAACAAGTTATATCTTTCAGTTGCTGTATTTCAGTCAAGGGAGATATCCCTAACCCAACCCACAGCGCCTCCGTCTTGCTAGGATTCAGACTCAGTTGATTGGCCCTCAACCAGCCCACCACCGAGTCCAGGCAGCGGTCTAGGGCTTGCACGGCCTCTCTTGATTCAGATGTTACAGAGAAATAGAACTGGGTATCATCAGCATACTGCTGACACCTTGCTCCAAATCTCCTGATGACTGCTCCCAAGGGCTTCATATAGATGTTAAACAGCATTGGGGACAAGATGGTACCCTGCGGCCCCCACAGCACAACTGCCAAGGGGCCAAAAGACACTCACCCAATGCTATTCTCTCAGAGTGAACTTGGAGATAGGATCGGAACCACTGTAAAACAGTTCATCCAATACCCAGCTCACCAAGTCGGCCCAGAAGGATACCATGGTCAATGGTATCAAAAGCCGCTGAGAGATCAAGTAAGAATAACAGGGTCACACTCCCCTTGTCCTTATCCCAATAAAGGTCATCCATGAGGGCAACCAAGGCCGATTCAGTCCCATAACCAGGCTTGAACCCAGACTGGGATGGGTCAAGATAATCTGTTTCATCCAAGAGTACTTGCAATTGCTGCGCCACAACCCTCTCAATCACCTTCCCTAAAAAGGGTGTATATGCAACTGGTCGGTAGTTGTTATAAACCAATGGGTCCAGGGTGGGCTTTTTCAGGAGTGGTCGGATCACCACCTCCTTCAAGGCACCCGGAACCACTCCCTCCCACAATGATGCGTTGACCACATTCTGGATCCACTCGGTCGAACCCCCTCGGCAAGCTTTAATAAGCCAAGAAGGGCAAGGATTGAGAGGACACGTTGCTGGCCGCCTCATCACCAGCACCTTGTCCACATCATACTCTTTCTTTGTGGCTGGCCTTCCTTCCACTTCCTGTACGTGTCCTTTTTTGTTTTCAGGTCATCTCCACATTGGCTTCTTCTGCTGTTTTCCACCTTTTTTCCTTGTTGGAATTGTTTGCCATTGTCCCCTTAGAATTCCCTTTTTAGAAACTCCCACCCATCTTGGGCTCCTTTTCTCATTAGGGTCGCTCGCCACAGAACCTTATTTAACATTATTTTGAGTTTATTAAAACTGCCTTTCCTGAAGTCCAGGGTACTCATGTGGCTACTCTCAGCTTTTGCTTTCTTTAAAATCAAGAAGTATAGCATGGTCACTTTCCCCCCGAGTCCGGTCCTGCCAATTCATCCACGAAGTCATGTCTCTTGGTTACAATCAAGTCAAGGGTAGCCGATTCTCTAGTTGCTTCCTCCACTTTCCATAGGAGAAGGTTTTCAGCAACACAACCTACAAATTCCTAGGAGGGGCTGTGTTTGGCAGAATTTGTTTCCCAACAGAGATCAGGGTAATTGAAGTCCCCCATTACTACTATATCACACCTCCTTGAAACACTGGCAATTTGCTTTTCAAAAGATTCAACCTTATCTTCTCCTTGGTTGGGTGGGTGGTGGTAGACTCCAACCACCATATTGTTTTTATTCCTTGCTCTATTAAGTTTGATCCAGGTACTCTTGGTGGGGCTACCAAGCTCATCCTCCTGCATTTTTGTGCAGGGATATATATTTTTTAACATATAGCACGACTCCGACTCCCTTTCTATTCCTTCTGTTCTTTTTGAACAAGTTATATCTTTCAGCTGCTGTAGTTCGGTCAAGGGAGTCATCCCACCAAGTTTCAATTATACCTTTCAAGTCATATTTACCCTCCTGTATTAAAAGTTCTACTTCGTCCTTTCCCCCCCACCATATTCTTGGCATTAGTATACAGACATTGAAGACCATGTGATTTAGGACCTGGCTTCCTTCCTACATTTTTATGAAGACTATGACTGGGTCCCATTAGAGCTGTTCCATCAGTTCCTCTTACCGTGCACAACCCTTTGCTAGTCATTACCACCAAGTTTACATCTCCTTCCTCCTTATGATTCAATTTAAAGCTCTCCTGATAAATTTTCCCATGCAGGTGCAGCCCACACTTGACAGCAGTGCTTCCTCCAGGAAGTGTAGCCTGCAGTCCCAGAATCCAAATCTCTCGCATCGGCACCACCTTTGTAGCCCGTCATTCACCTAGAGAATTTTCTTTCCCTTTCTACTCCTCTTCTAAGAACTGGAAAGATGGATAAGAAAACTACCTGGGCACCAAAATCCTTTTCTTCAAAGTCTGACATGATTTAATTGTAGCTCCACTTGGAAGTATCATTTGTTCCCACATGGATGACAAGAAAGGCGTATCTCTCAGTGAGCTGTATAAGCAATGGCAACCCTTCAGTAACATTTCTAAACCATCCTCCAGGGAGACAGCATACCTAGCGAATCCATAGGCCTTCACATCATATTTGGGTTTCAATCCCATGCAGTAGGGAGTCCTCCACTCCTCCTCCTCCTCTTCTTGTTGTCATGAGGTGTGGTTTCATTGCCTCTGTTTGACTGAGCTTCAGCCTCTCTCACTTTTGTGCAGGATCTCCTGTAATTCTTCCTCTGCGGGCTGTCCTCCAGTCTCATTCTCAAGAGCTTGAAAGTGGTTACATAGTTCCACCGGGGCAGGTTGTCTTCTAGTTCTTCTGCTCGTAACTGTCACCCTTTTCCACCAAGTTCCCTCTACTGCATGGTTCCTCTCCTCAACACTCTCTTCTGTTTCAACACGCTGTTGTTCTTTCTCCTCCTTTACTTCTCTTTGCTGTTGTCATTCCAGCGTTCTGTCTAAGAACTCTTCATCTTTTCTGAGTGAGGCCACCCACCACTCCAGGTCTCCCACTCTTTCTTCCAGCAGTGCCACCAGCTTCCACTTGTTGCACGTTTACGCCATGTTGTTCTCTTGCAAGAAAACAAACACTGCACACACCTTGCAGGTCAACACTCTTTCCCATCCATAGCCTCTGTTTCCTTTTGTTTCTTTTTTCTACTTGTATTGCAAAGGCCTCTTCTTTGTCCTGTCCTCCTTGAAGGTTTACAGGTGAGTCCCACACACTGAAGTAAGAGTGGTTAACTTGCATAGTCTTGCATAGTGGAAAGAGTGGGAGAGAAAACTTATCCAAGGACCCCCTCCTTTGTCTGCAGAAAATAAGCCTTCAGGGAAAGTACATTACAATTCTTTATATTTGATCTCCAGACATCTATAAAGATGCAGTTCAGCTTTCCCAGGTTGCAGTGATGCTAAATTCTGAACTGTTCACTGATCATTGCTGTGTGCGGATTTTTGAAACGGCAATTGCTTGGAAATCGTGAGAACTAGTTTTCTAGCTAGCTGTCCTCATTCAGAGCATTGAAACTGGTTTTTGTAATGCACTGACTGTGTAGAAATAAATTTTGTTTTCTTTCTTTTTTAGACATGGAGTATTGTTTCATATGTCCAAATGATCATTATGCAAATAAAGGCCAGGATTTCTGCATCCCAAAACAGATCAGTTTCTTGTCTTACAAAGAACCTTTGGGGATCGCTTTGTCCAGTTCTGCTCTTTCGTTTTCTTTCATCACAGCTTTGGTGTTTTGGATCTTCATTAAGCACAAGGACACTCCCATCGTCAAAGCCAACAACCGGAACCTCACCTACATTCTCCTTGTCTCCCTCCTTGTCTGTTTCCTGTCTGCTTTGCTGTTCATCGGCCAGCCAATAAAGGTGACCTGTCTCCTTCGCCAAACTGCCTTCGGCATCATTTTCTCAGTGGCAGTTGCTTGTATTTTGGCCAAAACTGTCATTGTGGTTGTAGCTTTCATGGCCACCAGGCCAGGGTCGAGCATGAGGAAATGGGTGGGGAACAGAGTGGCTATTTCTGTCATTCTTTCTGCCTCTTTGATTCAAACCACTCTTTGTATTGTGTGGCTGACAACCTCTCCCCCATTCCCAGATTTAGACATGCACACAATATCTGACAAGATTGTTTTGGAATGTAATGAAGGATCAGTCATCATGTTTTACTCTGTCCTGGGCTATATGGGCTTCCTGGCCCTTGTCAGCTTCATGTTGGCTTTCCTAGCTAGGAAGTTACCTGATAGTTTCAATGAAGCCAAGTTCATCACCTTCAGCATGTTGGTCTTTTGCAGTGTTTGGCTGTCCTTTGTCCCAACCTGCTTGAGCACCAAAGGGAAATACATGGTTGCTGTGGAGATCTTCTCCATCTTGGCCTCCGGTGCTGGGTTACTGGGATGTATCTTTTCCCCCAAATGCTATATAATTCTTTTAAAGCCTGCGCTTAACAATAGGGAGCAGCTGGTGATACGAAAGATTTAACAAATCTGAAATTAGGAATCCCCATTCTGGAAAAAAGTTAGTACTGGATCACAAGTACTTCCTGACTTTTACAGTTTTATTCTGTTGGTGTGAAAGCTCCAGAGAGAGAGCTCCATCTCCTTGTCACCTTGCAAGTAGTGGAACTAAAGGAGAGAGGATGGATTGTGTTACTCATGTTTTATTCAATTTACATGCAATGCTTAACCCTGGTTAATGCAACTCCTGGTTTGTAAATCCAGTTCTAACCATGGTTATACATCATAGTTTGTCCTCTGTCATTGTAAGCCCCAGAACATAATCTTCATGGGGAATGCATGCCTGTGGAGAGTAGGGCCAGAGACAAAAACGAGAGGAGCAAAGGATATAATTGTTACAATTGTACAGCAGGATTTATTCCAGCCATACAAAAGTCAGAGGTTTCTGCACACAGGTCTCTCCATTCAGACAAGCTATAGATGTGGTTGAAGAACACATTCTAGCCAGGCAGAAGCACCTGAGGAAGATGTGGAACAGGGCTGATGATAGGTGTGGACTGGAGTGGGGACATGGCCTGAGTGTGTCTTGGGGTCCAAATAAAGATGCCTGGAGGGCCACATTTTATCTTAGGGCCTCAGGTGTGTCAACCTCAACTTAGATTTTGTTATGGGCCAGATCCCATATTGCCTTTTTTATATTGGCTTGTATATTCTTTGTATTTCCTGTATTCCTCACAGAAGAGCATCTCATTTTGGTAAGTTCTTTTATTTCATGGAGCAAAGAGCAGTTTCTCCCCCTCCCATGTAATTTGTAATGGATCTTTTCTTAAATTCAGCTGACTGTTTACCAAGTGCAAACAAGTACATATAGATTACATTTCTGGGAAAGATGCCAGCATGTCTGTCTGAGTGACAGAATTCCTTAATGGGCAGTTGATTGTTGTGAATCTTAAGGATTCACAACAGGAGACTCAGGATCCTGTTAGGTCTCTGAAAAGTGATTGAGACACCAGATCAAGAAACTAGATTGAGAAACCAGATTTACTAGAATGCACTCCTTCTGATAAGAAAATATGTAAAAAGCCATGCCACTTGGGGTAACATACCAGTCTTTGAGACTTGGTCAAAGAGCCACAAGTGCTGTGTATTCCATCCCTGTCATCTGATGGTGGAAGATAATATTATATGAATGTAATGTGTACTGTTAAACTTTGTAGCTCTGGCTCTGTAGTAAGATTTTGAGTCTGGACTTTGTTCATTGAAATATTATAATCTAATAGGTTTTGTATCGTCAAGATTCTATACTTTGATATACATTGAATGTATACAGCAATATACCTTACTCTGATTTTTAATTCTTTTTCTCTGATTCTAATATAATGCCTAAAGCCTCCTAAAGTGCATTTAAAAGTAGCAGAGTGTAAGATACCAATAAATAGCATTTTAAACAAATATTCCACCGTCTGATTTCCCATTAATTTTCCTGATACCCCTCAAGACCTAAGAAACATTAGGTGGAATCTCTAAACATTAAAACCCACCTATTCTGAGAACAGCTATTGGAAACCTACAAACTTAGGTAAGCTAACTCCTGTCACTTAAGGGGTCTGCCCATAACTCTCTCCATTCAGGCAGGCAAGAGGCATTGTCACAGTTCAAAGACACATTTAATGAAGACATAAGAGGACTGTGTGGATCACAGTTGGTGAGGGATGTGGACTTTAGTGGGGGCATGGGCTGGGACAGACTTGAAAAGAGAAAAGCTTTGAGGGCCTGAGGTTCCCACCCTTGGCTTAAACATTGAGATATAATGTGAACCGATAATGAATCTGTCAATATCACCATCTGTATCTCACTTTGAACAGTAGTAAGACTTTGTATTCTCTTCTACAGTTTCCCTGTTTCTGATAAACCTCTCATTTGTCTAATTTGAGTACCTTCCCTCATTTGCCCTTAATGTATTAAAGTGTTCCTCATTATCCTTGCAATTGTCCTTGTTTCAATATGGCCATGTCAAAGTTTGTTGTAGTTATTCTATTGTATTTCGGCATAGGGATATCTTGTTGCAGGCCTCCTCCATCCTACTTAAATAAAAGCCTGCCTCCTCACCCAGTTGAAACTTGGACAAAATAGGGTGACCCTCTCCCTTTTTCATCCCAATGAATGGCTCCCCCAAATCTTGGACGTTGCGCATGCAAAGCACGTGTTCTGCAGCACTTCCCATAAGTCTCTCATGATTACAAATCACTTGCTCTCCTACTGAAGAAGACCAGAAAAAAACTTCAGATGAAGTGTGATAAATGTTTTCTTTTGCAGCATTGCAGAGAACCTGCAATTCCAAGTAAGTCATTATCTTACCTGTAATTATCAAACCAATTATGATTGTTTCTACTTGTCCTCCTAATCCCAAGGGAGCTCCAGTAGCCTCTAGCAACAGAATTACCCGAGAGTAAAGGATGCCATTAATACCCCCTTAACCATTCTGAGCTTGGGCTAAAGACAGACAATGGTCCATCAGTCTGACTGCTGATACTTTGTACTATACCATCCCAGCTTTGAATCATTCATTTATGTAACCATTCAAGTCAGGCTGAGCTACTCGCAGACACTGGAAAGACGATGCGAGAAAATGTGAATTTTCTAGAAGGAAGTTGTTCATACAATATGGTATTCATGCTGTTGGGTTTACTGCTACTGTCTGAGGCAATGCATGTTGTTTGTTGTGCTCACTGTAAAATCAGTGACCCTCTTCCAATTCAGCACAAGTATTATCACTCAGGAGACCTCATCATTGGTGGTATAATTTCTCAGATCTTCATGTTTTTCAGCCCGATAACCTTTGAAAGACATCCCTCTCACGAACTCCTTGATGTTGTGTAAGGATTTGGTTTCTTCCTTTTTCTCCCAGAAGTTAGCGGGGGGGAGGGGTCACGTAGCGGCTAACAGATTTGTTAGGCTCAAAACTTTCATGGATCAGAGTTTCATGGATCAGAGAACTCTCATCCACAAAGGTTTTCCTCATAATCAATGTGTTAGTCTTTAAGGTGTCAAAAGGCTCTTTGTTGTTTGAACTTTGGCACATATCTTTCCAGATAGCATTCTCAGGCAGGGTGATCTAGTAATCGTTAATTTTAAAGTGGTGGGAATGATTGGATTTATATTTTTCCCTCTTTCCTTCCTTCTTTTCTTCCTCCATTTTGTCAGATCAGTAAAGCAGGGGTGGGGAACCTAAGGCATGGTGTTAGCCAAAGGTTATTAATTACCACCAATTCTTGATTACATTTTTCTATTTGACAAAATTTCATGGTTGAATTACCAGATTGCAATAAAAGGGAGTGTTTATCAACGGTCAGTCATCATCAAACTTTAGAGAAGACAGACACAAAATGCCTTTTTAATGCTTTTTCTTGATCAATGAAAGTATTATCAGAAATACTTCATTGCACGCATCCTATTCTAATGATCTAACATCATAATCAAATAGGTGGTATAGTATTCCAGAACAGCATTAATTTTACTTAATACTTAAGGGAACCAGGTAAGAATCTTCCCAAGCCAGGAGCTATTGTGGTTATATGAGATGTGGTCCCTTTTCAAGTGTGTGTTCGTGTGTGTGTGTGTGTGTGCACGCGTGTGTGCAGGTATCACCCCAAAGGCTAAGACTCAGCTGTTGATACGTTTTTCTCAAAATCCCTGGATGGGTCCCAGCTCTTTTGCACTTTATAGCATGTCAAAGACTGAGGATTAACCCTCATCTGTTTCTAGCATGCTGTGCTGTCTTGGTGCTGTCTCCTGTCTGAACCCTAATATCCTCATTTAAGCCATGTCATTTGTCTACACCTTTCTCCATATCACTTCATTACATGTCCTTAACATGTTCACTGTTTCTGCTATCTCTGCTTTACACTGAAATCAGCCTACTACTTCCACTATGGACTGTTTTAAAAGGTTTATGGTTCAGTGAACCTAAACAGTCTTAGTTATTTCATCATCTAAATTCCCTTCTTCTGTATTTGATTCCTTAGCTTAATGGATCAATATTTCTATCATATCGTAAAGCCTTTGCAGTAGCTGGTATTTTACTCTATATTGTTTTTTTAGAAGTCCTATCATAGAATATACTGCATTTCTGAGGACCTTCTAAATAGTTGCTTAAACAGGAATGGGGGCCCTGGACTGAAAAGGGTCCCACACCCCAGCTGTAGAATGACTGCCTAGTTTAGGAACAATGATACCTGTATTATCTGTGTTTTGTTTCAGTGTATTTACTGTAATAACTCTTGGGGGCATTATTTAAATGAATACCGCACCCATTGTAATTAATTTTATGAAATGTATGTCTGTGGCTAGATTTATCGACTGATTCATTTAAAATTTTATCCTCAGCTTTTATTGTGCTATGCATGAGATATATCTGTTGCAGGTATTGTGTTAGTTTAGATCACCCTGAATGACATCTGGTCTTGGATTAAGTATGTTTTTAAGAATTTGCAGTGAAATCCTAAACATGTCCAGTCACACAAATAAGTCCCACTGAGTTCTATTGGAATTAATCCTAGGTAAGTGGATGGCGATGTAAATTTATACAATTTTGTTGGTTATTCTCAAGAACTTCTTCAAGGCTATTGCTGCAGGTTTGGGGCTGCCTCTTGACTGACTGGTTGGCATTGCACTATTCATTAGCAGTGCAGGATTTGCAGCCTGGTTTTGTTGGATATTCCATGTTGAACTCACCTAGGACAGACCTCTGTTGCATGTTCTACTGTTTCTTCTGTTGACTATACTTTCACTGCATCGTTTTCTCTCGTAGATTCTTTTTTGTCATTACTGGTAGGAATTTCATCATCTTCAGAAGTATAGAGCAGCAGTGCAATCCTGCACATATTTTCTCTAAAGTAAACCTCACTGAGTTCAATGGGACTTACTCCCATGTAAGTGTGCATGGCTGAGGGGGAATGTCCCCCACCCCATGAGAGCCACATTCTTTGGGGGAAAATCTGTTGGGGACTGCACACCAGCAGGTAGATGGGCCAGTGGCAAAAGTGGACCCACCCCAGAACCACCACTTCACACTTTCTATCTCACACAGACCCATGCATTCATGCACACACCCAAAGACATGCAGGCATACACACACACACATTCCATAGTGGCTTCTCTGCTCTCTCACCCCATACATACGCTTTCTCTTTTTTCTTTCTCCCTTCCCCATTATCTTCCCCCTCTTGTCTCTCTCCCCTCTTTGCTCCCTCATTCTCTGCTTCTTTCTCTCCACTCCTAGCAGACCACCTCCTCACCCACCCCATGCAGCAATTCAGATTTTAAAACCAGCTTCCTGTGGAACTAACGGAAACAGTTCTGTTGAGCCAAATTGCTCAACAGGGAAGGCAAGGCCTGAGATGGGAGGCTGTGGACCTGAGGTCCTGTAGCCAAATTTGGCATTTGTACCAGTTATACCCCATTCCTGGTATATTAGGATTTAGCCTACTGAAACGATGCATTTCTTGCTCTGCTATCCTTTTTTTCTGATGAGGCTGCATGCATATTTCATATTTTTATATGACTGTGGGAGTGGGTTTGGATGATATTTGTGAAGCCCCTTCTGGCTTGTAATTGTGTGCTCAATAGAGATACAGTCTGTGGTGGTGAGACCTGCTAGACTGACCAAACCAGTTTCCTTTGCATAAGGTAGAATCATAGAATAGTAGAGTTGGAAGGGGCCTATAAGGCCATCAAGGCCAACCCCCTGCTCAATGCAGGAATCCAAGTCAAAGCATTCCCGACAGATGGCTGTCCAGCTGCCTCTTGAATGCCTCCAGCGTCTGAGAGCCCACTACCTCTCTAGGTAACTGGTTCCATTGTCGTATGGCTCTAACAGTTAGGAAGTTTTTTCTGATGTCTAGTCGAAATCTGGCTTCCTGCAGTAGCCAAGAGAGATCTTGTCGTTAGTGGAACTCTTTTCTAAGGAGAGGTCCTTCTGGAGTCAAGGAGAGGCTTGTGTATTTTAAGCTGTGGGCACGTTAGTCACCTAGAACAAAGTGTTTCCATTGGTCACACCTAAAAGGGCAATGGGTTGATCTGCCAACCAGTTGTGAAATCTGTTTGAAGCTGAATTTTTAAAAATATGCACTTGAGCAAATTCCTCCAGGTTTTACAGTAAAAAAGGTGTGGGGTTTGACTAGCATTGTGTGGCCCGTTTTCAGAAAAGAGAAGTGGAGACACACTGGAACCAGCAGAATGGTGTGTATCTACCCTTAGTCTCATCTTGGGGTGAAGCTGGAACAACAGCTTGTTTGCTCTGTGTCTGCTATGGAAGCAAGATCTGATGGACTATTAATGCTGAGAACTCCCCCATCTTAAGCTCAGGTTGTGAATATGTGTAAATAAATCCTTACATCTTATAAGACACCAGAGTCTCTGCTGACCTTCTTTCCAAGGAAACCAAACCCTGGGTAAGCACAGGATCCCCAGGAAGTCTTGCACTGCTCAGATATTGAGTTGGCATGCAATAATACTTTAGGGTTCAGTCCTTACTCGATGATGATGATGATGACTGGAATGGTTCATCTCTTTGAGTTAGAGAAGTGAAGTTCTGCTCTACCTTGTCTGCCAGGAGAACACAGTGACTGAATATCATGAAGTTATACTACCTGAATTGGGGTTGTAGCAGGAGCAGCAACAGTAGGTTGCATCCAATTTTACTCCTATTCAGGTTGTAACTATTAAAAATAATAGACATGACTAACTGTGATCCATTAATTTCAGTAGGTCTACTCTGAGTAGGACTTGGTTGGGTACAATCTAGAAGTAGTAGTAGTAATTGTAGTGAATTCAGCTGGTGTCCTGCGTACACTGATGAACACTCCTACCGGAACATAACCATACAGTGATTTCAGTCTGTGAAGTGCCACACAATTCCCACATCCCATATTTCTGTCTACTAAATACGACACTTCTCTCTTTAAGACATCTCTGGAAATCAAATGTTCACTTTTCTAATCCATGTGGAAGTCAGTCATCCATTTTGATGTCCCATCCAGGGACAGCAAGTCCATCTAAAGATATTTCTAGAACACAACAGCACAGGAGAAGTTTTAAATCCATAAACCAAAGCCAATCTCAATCAAACTAAGCTTTTGAACTTAGATTTTAAATGTTGTACATGAGTGTTTACATGTGGCTTCCAAGTAATCTGGGTTCTAAGCATTCTGTATTGTCACAGTTCCACTGTTCCATCACACTACACTGACCTGGGGCATCTATTTCAGTTATACCCAAAGTGATGAAATCCACATGTCATTTCCCATTACCGGCTAGACAGCCAATAGTTGTTGATGATGGGCATTGTAGTCTAGTAATACCACTTAAACAACACTGAGCAAAAATATTTGCTAAATATACAGTATATTGAATGGAAATGTACGACATATATTTTTGAAGCTAAGGCACTATAATGCAGCATAGACATCTCATTGCAGACTGATGACCCAGACATACCAGCACATCCTGGCTTTTGTATTTGCTGTACAGGAGATAAATGAAAATCTACAGATCTTAGCCAACCACTCTCTGGGCTTCCACATCTATAACAGCTATTTTGCTGCAAGCTGGACCCACCTTGCCTCGATGGAACTTCTCTCCACACGCAACAGATTAATCCCCAACTACAAGTGTGATGTGTGGGATAAAACAGTAGCTGCCATTGGGGGACCTAATTTAGATGTGTCTTTCGTTATGACAGTTATTCTGTCTCTCTACAAGATTCCACAAGTAAGATGTGTGTCTGAATATGCCAGCTCAGTTTCTGTGGATTTTGGTATGACGTTTTGTGTTATAGAGATAGAAATAATCACTCTAGAGGCACATCTTAGATGCTGCTTAAAGGACAAATCCTGACAGAGAAAGAGATTCCTTTTGGTTCATTCATTCTAAGAACAGCCTCTCAAATCCACTTTCTTGTCTATGGATGTCATCAAAGAAGGAGAAGACTAGTAAGCAACAGGATTTTGAAATAACTCCTATTTATTTTCTTTATTCTCCTTACAGCTCAGATATGGCTCTGCTCCAGTGATGCCTGATCAAACCCAAGAAGCTTTCTTCCAGCAAATGTTCCCAAATGGAGAACAGCAGTATATGGGGATTCTCCATTTGCTGCTGCTTTTCAGGTGGACCTGGATTGGAGTGGTTTGTATAGAATATGATAGTGGAGAGAGTTTTGTGCAGACTGTGGTTCCCAAGTTTTGCAAGAGTGGTATTTGCTTTGAATTTATAGAATTTTTGAATAAATTGAGAAGGTTCAGCACGGACAGTTTTTATGCTTTTACGACAGCGTTCCAAACATACAAGAATATTCTGAAAAGCACTACGAATGTTGTGATCATAGACGGAGACATTAAAACTATGCTAATTTTGAGAATGTTTCCTCAGATTTCAGACATTGAGGACACGCCAATGAAGACAAAAGGGAAAGTCTGGATTATGATGGCCCAGATGGAATTCACATCACTTTCCTTTCAAAGAGATTGGGGCATAGACATCATCCATGGTGCGATATCCATTGCAATCCACTCAAAGGAGATTTTAGGATTCCAGAAATTTGTTCAGATGAGAAATCCTAACGTGGAGAAAGATGATGGCTTTATTAGGGTTTTCTGGGAAACAGTATTTAACTGTCAGTTCTCTAACTCAGAGAAAAATGAGTTTGATGTGGAGATCTGCACTGGGGATGAGAAGCTGGAGACTCTTCCCACATCTGTTTTTGAAATGAGCATGATTGGCCATAGCTACAGTATCTACAATGCAGTCTATGCTGTGGCACATGCTTTGCATGCCATGCATTCATCGAAATTCAAGAGAAGAGCAATGGTGGTGAGAGGAAGATGGAAGCATCTAAATCAACAGCCGTGGCAGGTAATGCACTGAGCTCATCCCGGCCCAGTGAAAGGACCAGCCAAGTGAAAGTGGTGACTGCTCCATCTGCTTATCCAATCTGATTCTTAGTACTGGGCTGCTCATTGCTTCCCACCCTTACTGCTGTCCATGCCACTCACCCTTGGAAACAATGCAAGGGTTCTGCCAGGATGGGGCTGAGTGCCTCTTGCAGGGCACATTGATCAGGGTCCTAAGCTCTTCATATTCACATGTGGAACAACTGTTCCTAGGCTGTATAGCAACTGAGAATACTCCTTCCTTATCAAAGTTGGTATTTTGCCATCCAGCTGCTGGTATCATTATAGCTTTCTTTTTCAGCCAATTCACTGGTGCACTTTTGTATGATTGCATTATATTGTTTATTTTTAGTGGCTTAGTGGTTAGAGTGCTGGACTTCAACCTGGGAGACCAGGGTTCAAATCCCCACAGCCATGAAGCTCACTGTGAGACCTTGGGCCAGCCACTGCCTCTCAGCTTCACAGGGAGGCAATGGTAAACCACCTCTGAATACCGCTTACCATGGAAACCCTATTTGTAGGGTCGCCCTAAGTCGGGATCAACTTGAAGGCAGTCCATTTACATATATTGTTTTGGACAGCAACACTTTGCTTGCTCATGTTCAGTTTGTGATCAAACTCAATTAAGAGTATTAGGCAACCAAATGCAGAATATAACAAAAGGAAATACGGACTAAAAACAACCAAGCAGCACAGTATAATACAATACAGATGTGTACATTCATAGAGGTAAATGCCCTTGATTTTTTTACACGTCTAGAAGATCAGAGATGGGAAACCTCAGGCCCTGGAGGCAACTATGGCTCTCTAGGCCTCTCTGTCTAGCCCTTGGGACTCTCCTCAGACCACTCCCTCTCCCCAGGGCACATCTCTCACTGGCTCTGCTTTGCACCCTGAGCATCGTTGCCTGACTGGAATGTGCCCTTTGGAATAATGCCTCTCAGCTAGCTGGAAGGAGGATAGAGAAAAGAGTGTGCAAGTGTGTAGAAACTACCCTACTGTACATTTGTAAAATTTACTTGTGTTGCTCCACCAACTTTTGCCTCTGGCTCTGCTCATAACTTGCACATGACCTTTGAAGGTTGCACAGAAGGCAGCCATGAGGCCCCACCTGTGATGTACATGGTTCTTAACAAGGGAGATTCGTAATCCTGATTTTTTTTTACAGCTCAGCAACACTGAACAGGAGGCATTTATTTATTTATTACATTTATAGACCACCCCATAGCCAAAGTTCTCTGGGCGGTTTACAGAAATTAAAAACACTGAACATTAAAAACAAATATACAATTTAAAAACCATATGAAGTTTAAAACCGTGAAGCACAAATAAACTAGGGAGAAGACCTGGGGTCAGAGCTCTGCATATGCTGTTAGAATGCCTGGGATAAAAGGAAAGTCTTGATCTGGCACCAAAAAGATAACAATGTTGGCACCAGGTGAACATCATTGGGGAGATCATTCCATAATTTGGGGGCTACCACTGAAAAGGCCCTCTCCTGTGTTGCCAGACTCCAGCTTCCCTTGGAGTAGGCACCTGGAGGAGGACCTTTGATGTTGAGAGTAGTGTACGGGTGGGTTCATGTCAGGAGAGGCATTTTGTCAGGTATTGTGGTCCCATGCCGAGTAAGGCTTTATGGGTTAAAACCAGCACCTTGAATCAGGCTCAGAAACAGCCAAGGCAAGCAGGCCAGAATCAGTTTTATATGTTTGAACTGTCTGATCCCTGTTACCAATCTGGCCACTGCATTTTCCACAAGCTGCAGTTTCCGAACTGTCTTCAAAGGCAGCCCCACATAGACCGCACTGCAGTAATCTAATTTAGAGGTTACCAGAGCGTGGACAACTGAACAACAGGCCTGAGTTGAGAAACATGACTGGGAAACTTATGGAAGTATCCTGTCTCACCACAGAAGATCAAATAAAGAGATGGAAGCGTTAAGGTTCTATTGCACAGTTTGAGTGAGAATGAACTGAATGCATATTGTCATTGGTATTATATTGGTCATAATAACTGCAGTGATGAGGCCAATGACACAAATGATCATAATGACACTGGGCTGCTTAAATAGACATACAAATAACATGCACAAAGCTTTTAAAGGGACTACAAATGTCACTTGTGAAATATTATTACTTTCTTGTATATTATATCTCCACATTATATCTCCACATTACTTGCCTTTTTGTTGTTTGAATTTAGCTTCACCACTACCTGAGAAGTGTCTCATTTAATAACAGTGCTGGGGAAGAGGTTTCCTTTGACCAAAGTGGGGAATTAGTAGCTGGATATGATGTTATCAACTGGGTGACATTTCCAAACCGGTCCTTCTCGAGAGCCAAAGTTGGAAAGGTAGACCCCAACGCTCCCCAAGACAAAATGTTGAGCATTTCTTTAGATGCCATTGTATGGCCAACCCCATTTAACCAGGTATGGTCAATACATGGGTCACAGTGCATAAACTGATTTGACCATTTCTCAAGAAGCTGTTCACTCTTACTTCTAATGCTGTGTTGTATCCTTTTGGTGAGCTCATTCTAACCACCATTTTATATACCAAATGTTCACTTAGACAAAGTCTGAGTTGAATGACATTACTGAGCATTGGATTCTAAAACTGTAATTCAGAGGGAGGTAACATTTTGCTGGTGAAGGCCAAATGTGGTTGTTGGTGTGCAGTAGGGGGAACCATATGCCAGTGGGAGTGTCCAGAGGTGGCAGTGGGAGCTGGCATTAGGGAGAGGCTGCCCTCATTAACTCGCACACATACTTCAGGAAGACACACAAAAAGGGGGGAAGGATTAACACACTTCTCCTCCATCCTTCATGTGATTTTCCCCATTACGTCCATGCTTCCCCCAATACCCTCAAACTGTACTTTGATCCACTGGGGAAGTGTTGTTCACATGTAGGCAAAGGCATGCAGAATGGCAACAAAATTGCACAATAGGTAGGGGGGAATTTCGCATGTCATGCCAGCCCACTAGACAATTTCACAAATGTATTTTCAGAATGTTTCAACATTCATCACTTCCCTTTTCATACAGACACAACCCCTTGCATTGTGTAATGACGTCTGCAAACCGGGTTATAGCAAGAGAAAGAAGGAATTGGAGCCATTTTGCTGCTATGATTGCTTTCCATGTCCAGAAGGGAAGATTTCAAACCAAACAGGTACAAGATGTCATGTCCAAAATTGGTTCATGAACACTCATTTCCTTTATGTTTAAAAGATGGTTAGCATATAAGTAGTGGTGGTTGTGACAAGGGGATTCATTCTAAAGTATCCACTTTAGTATACCTAACTCTAGTGCATGGAATCCAATTTCTCTGAAAGGTCTGTGTTTCTAATCTCTAGTTTGTGATGGCAGTTTCAGATTTTCCTTGCAGGGATGCAGGAAAATTTGGTTCGGTTCTATTGTTGTTGTTATTATTGCTACTACTACTACTAAACTACTATTACCAGCAGCAGCAGCAGCAGCAGTAGTAGTGACTTTTCTTTCAGAAAAGCAACTTACAAAAAACCTACCTAATTTGTACTTCCTGAAACAATACACAAGGTATAATACAACTACACTTGAAAATTCACACTTCTCTGAGTTGTGTGATGCAGCTTTCCAACCAAGTAATGTGTAAAAAGAAATGTGTGTGTGAGGGGGAAATGTGCATTAAAATGTACCTATTAGGGGAAAGAACAAAGTTCATTATATGAAGGCAAATTGCTTGCAAAAACATGAATATTAGGGGAAATTCTGAAGAATTGTATATTAGCAGAAATTTGTACTAAAATGCTGATGAATATTCATAACAATTTTTTAACAAATGCAAACTGATGCTGAAATGTAGAGAACTGAACATTAGAAAAATGAGACACTGAAACAGAAATCAATTGGCCCATTGCGACTCACAGGGCCCTAAAATCTGGAGTGTTCCATGTTCATTTCTGCATGTGGACTTTTGCAAATATAATTGTTTGAAAATGGTGCAAACTGGTTTTGAACTCCCTGACTCTGTGCAGTGCTTTGAAATATAGATTACTATAAGGCACTGTGTGCAACATTTTCTTGTATAGCAAATATGTCTTCTTTTTTTAGATATGGATGACTGTTTTCGGTGCCAAGATGATCACTATCCAAACAAAGGCCAGGATTTATGCATTCCAAAAGAGATCAGCTTCTTGTCTTATGAAGAACCTTTGGGGATCACTTTGACTACTTTTGCCCTTTCCTTTTCTTCTATCACAGTTTTGGTGCTTTGGATCTTCATTAAGCACCGGGAAACTCCCATTGTCAAAGCTAACAACCGAAGCCTCACCTACACTCTCCTCATCTGCCTCTTGCTCTCCTTCCTTTGTGCTCTGCTATTTATTGGTCAACCTGAGAAACTGACATGTCTCCTTCGCCAAACTGCTTTTGGCATCGTTTTCTCTGTGGCAGTTTCTTGTGTTTTGGCAAAAACCATCATTGTGGTTCTAGCTTTCATGGCCACCAAGCCTGGGTCCAATATGAGGAAATGGGTAGGGAAAAGGTTGGCCATTTCTGTTGTGTTTTCTGGCTCCCTGATTCAAGCCACTCTTTGTATTGTATGGCTGGCAACCTCTCCCCCTTTCCCAGATTTAGACATGCACACAATGACTGAAGAGATTGTTTTGGAATGTAATGAAGGCTCACTCATCATGTTTTACTCTGTCCTGGGCTATATTGGTTTCCTGGCCTTGACCAGCTTCATGGTGGCTTTCCTAGCGAGAACATTACCAGACAGTTTCAATGAAGCCAAGTTCATCACCTTCAGCATGTTGGCCTTTTGCAGTGTTTGGGTGTCCTTTGTTCCAACCTACTTGAGCACCAAAGGAAAATACATGGTTGCAGTGGAGATCTTTTCCATATTGGCCTCCAGCGCTGGGCTGCTGGGCTGCCTCTTTTTCCCTAAATGCTACATCATTCTGTTAAAGCCTACGCTTAACAACAGAGAGCAGCTAGCGATAAGAAAGCATTAATGCATCTGAAATCAGTAATTCCCAGTCTGGATAAAAGTTACTGCTGGGCTGGAAATACTTCCTGATGTTTGCAGTCTTACCCTGTTGATGTGAAAGCTCTGAAGAGACATCTTCATCTCCTTTTCACCTTACCAGAAGAGAGCCTAAAAGGGGTGGCGGGAACGGTGTTTCCTGTGTTTTTTTCAGTTGACATGCCATGGATTAAAACCCAGTTTTCACATCATAGTTTCCTCTCACTCCACACCCTTGCCATTGTTATCCTTTCAGCATGGCCATAAGAATTTATCTTGATTAATGCATGGTACACAGGTACAATGAATTAACAAATTCACCTTAAGCAAAATACAGATTTTAGATTCCCCCTTCTGTCTTTCCTTTCTATAGTAGGAAATATTGTTGCAAGTTACAGAGGTAAGCCTTGGCTTTAGGCTACCGTGCTAGATCAGGGAGTACCCCCAAACTGTGTGCCTGATCTTTCAGAGGGGAAGACAACCCCATCCAAAATAGAATGAATGCCAATTTCCCAGACAAGAAAAACTCTCAACCACCCACCCACAGTGTCTCTATCTTATCCATGTTCAGCTTCACTTTTTTGGCCCTCCTCCAGTCCATTATTGTCTCCAAAAGAGATTCATCACATCTGCAGCCTCTCTTGACTTCAGTGATAGACATACAGACTTGACTATAATCAGTGTACTGATGATACCACCCTTGGATCACCTCAGTCACTGGCTTCATATAAATATTAACGGGCATCAGGTATAAATTGGAACCTTTTGGGTCCCAACAGTACAAGTGCCATGAGGTTGATCAGAAGCCCCCAATTATACTTTTTGAAACCAACACTGCAGGTAACAGCAATACAACTGTATCACCTTGGCCCCCACGCCAAGCCCACAGAACCAATCCAACACTATGCCATGGTCAATGGCAGAGCTTGGAAAAGTTACTTTTTTTGAACTACAATTCCCATCAGCCCCAGCCAGCATGGTCACTGGATTGGGCTGATGGGAGTTGTAGTTCAAAAAAGTAACTTTTCCAAGCTCTGGTCAATGGTATCAAAAGCTCCTGAGAGGTCCAGGAGAATCAAAAGGAACACACTCCCCCATATCTTTCCATCCATCAGTGCTATCAAGGCTGCTTTGATGCCAAAGTTTGCCAACATCTAGCCTGTAATGGGTCTGAATAGTTCATTTCATCCAAGAGTGCCTAGAACTGAATCACCACCAATAGAGGAAGGAACTGAATCACCACCATCATTTTGAGCATCGTGCCCCAAAAGGAACAGGCAATATTTGTTACAGTCTTCAGGACCCAGAGAGGGTTTCTTAAGGAGTGGACATAGGGCTGCCTCTTTCAAAGTAGCCGAGACCATTCCCTTTTGCAAGGCCGTATATATCACTTTCTAGTTCCCCTCAGTCAATCCTCTGCGGGTCAGAGAAAATGGTCAAGAATACTGGAGGTGGCCCAAATTCCCCCAAGCATTTTATCCTTTGCATTTGCAATCAATTGAACAGCCTTTTTTTGTTGTGAATGCACAGGATTGGGGATTCTTATGGACTCCCCTTTGCCCATTAGCTATCCAGATTCCTTATATGTCAGTCATCACCTGAGCTTTCACTATCACCAAGAGCAGCAGTCTGAGACAGGCAGGCTAATGGCCAGAGATCCTATCCAAGAATTTACTTAGGACTCAGGATATATCAGGAAAAAATGGGAGTCCAACAGCGGAATATCTTAATTAGTATTATGCTATTTATTTCTTATACATTGTCATCTTTCACAAATAATGCAGTCAATGGCCGTAGCCATTGCAGCCATAGCCAGAGGATCAGAATCTATGACCATACACATCACATTACAAGGGGTTTACCTCAATCATATTACATGTCATAACAGTACATGCCATACATTACTCTCTCAAATACAGTAAGTAATCGTCCTGCCCAAATCTGATGAACTGTCGCACTCAATTCTGTGAGTTTTTCTCTTTTGATTAAAGTAGTAGATACATCAAAAGCTTTGCAACTCATCAACATAGCAACGCTTTCTAGGAACTCTTGCCCTGACTAACACTGACGAAGCTTGTCTTCACAGCCCACAGACGTTGGCTTAGCAACTTCCCCTCCTCTGCACCCACTTAAGTACACTTGGCTTTCATGCACAGACGATGGCTCCTCCGTAACTCTGTCCATTGAACCTCGTTCTTCTGAAGCCTCCGAGTGTGAGGTGAAGGGGGCTAGGAATCAGCTTCCCTTTCCGACTGGGAGAAGTTCTCTGTCTGCTTGAACGTGGGAAGCTGTGGGGCGCTACCTGGGGAAGGTCAGATTGACAAGGCGGTGCCTCAGGCATGGGTGAGGGTGGCGTGTCTTTCAGAACAGTCTCTGCGAGGGTAGTCTCTGACAGCTCAGGTTGAGTGTCAGTGGGGGAAGGGGACCGAGTGTGCTGTGAACTCTCCTTGATGCTCATCCCCTCCCTCAACTCATCACACCAGTCCTCAAAGTCGGTATCACCCTCATCAATGCCTCCCCACCCAACCTGGTTTACAACAGTAATGGACTTGTCTCACCCTTGGTGTGTGGATCAGCAGGAACAGCAATCTTTGACCAGATAAACACTGGTAAAATGTATTGGTCTTTCTCTCTTTTTTATAGCCCTTTCTTATCAAAAGATTCCATCTGTAGTTCTCAGAAGGATTCTGTGTGCTCCTATGGGCTACTGTATGCGATCCTCAATGAGATATTCTTCTGGACTCCCCAGGGGATAACAGGAGTTAGCTAGCTCAAGGCCAACCAGCTCAAGGCCAACTAGATCAAGGCCAGCCAGCTGTTGACATATACATACCTGTCTCATGAACAACTCCACTAATAATTGGCAGGTTTCCCAGCTTCTTTATCTTTGTTCACTTTGACAGTGGGCATGCTGGCTGATATCCCAGAAATGGAGAAAGGGGGACATTTTTTTCTATATAAAGGGGCTTGTATTCCACACTAAGGATTATCATATATATTATGTTATGCTGAAGGGCCAATACAATGAGGTCCATAAAATGGGAGCAGCCCATAACAGATCCCATTAGCCTCCAGGGGTGTAACAACTTAATGGGCCCACAGCTCCAGCAGAGGGAGAGTGCTTCTGTCAATCTAAATCTCACCCCAGAGCGGTTTGACACAGAATCCTCCCACTTCCAGACCACCTATTATGGATGAGAGAAGTTTTACTATGCACTGACCTAGTATTAAAAAGCAGCTCCTCCAGATTGAAGGGCAGGCTGGCCGTGCAACCCAAAACCTGTTGGGTAGTGGAGGGAACAGAACAGGGGGCAGTTATGTCAGCTTCCTCTCCATTCTTCCCCTGTGCTGGTTCATCCAACCCGCAAAACTGTACTTCCCTTTGCCTTCTATGCCCCTTCACAAAAGAGAGGCTGCTGCTGAGTCAGACTGATTCCAGTAGCCCCTCTGGACATTTTTCTTTCAATGTTAAGGCTTAGCCGTAGGGCATGAGAGGAATGTATGAGGTGTCATTCTCTGACTTTAAACCCCAGTCAACTGAGAGGGCAAGTTTTAGCAGAGCTGCATTTTTCTTTTTTCTTGGTGTTTTTTTTTAAGCAAATTCAGTCACATTAGAAAACACACCGTATCTCTTATCAGCCTAAGGTGCAGGCGAGGGCACATTGTTCCTGTCTGAATCTCTCACATTTGCACTTTCCAAAACCATGTGAGAATCAAAATACTGCCATCCTTTGAAATTCGCACTTATCTGAATTTTGTGATGCACTTCTCCAACCAACCAAATTTTATACTAATACATATATTAGGGGAAAGTGTGCATAAAAAACGCATATGTTAGGGAATGTTAGTCAAAACTGCATACAAAAATGTGTTCATTAGGAGAAATTCCACAAAAAATGCTGAAGAATTTTCAGGAGGATTTTTTTTAAGAAAACTTTGCAAATTGATGCAGAAATGTGGAGAACCAAATTTAAGACTGGAAAAATGAGAAATCGAGAGCACCAAAACCAGAGCTTGGAAAAGTTACTTTTTTGAACTACAACTCCCATCAACCCAATCCAGTGGCCATGCTGGCCGGGGCTGATGGGAGTTGTAGTTTAAAAAAGTAACTTTTCCAAGCTCTGACCAAAACAGATCCTTCTGTCCGTACTCTAAGCCACACCCTTCACCCTCCTTGAGTGTTTTTGCCTGGTTTGAACGTGTTCTTGAACTCAGATCATGCCTTTTACTCACCTAGATGGATAGAGAGGGGTGTGTGAGTCTGTGTAGAAATTATAACAAATGTTATAATGTAACGCCAATATTCAAAAAGGGATCCAGAGGGGATCCCGGAAATTACAGGCCAGTTAGCTTAACTTCTGTCCCTGGAAAACTGGTAGAAAGTATTATTAAAGCTAGATTAACTAAGCACATAGAAGAACAAGCCTTGCTGAAGCAGAGCCAGCATGGCTTCTGCAAGGGAAAGTCCTGTCTCAGTAACCTATTAGAATTCTTTGAGAGTGTCAACAAGCATATAGATAGAGGTGATCCAGTGGACATAGTGTACTTAGACTTTCAAAAAGCATTTGACAAGGTACCTCACCAAAGGCTTCTGAGGAAGCTTAGCAGTCATGGAATAAGAGGAGAGGTCCTCTTGTGGATAAGGAATTGGTTAAGAAGCAGAAAGCAGAGAGTAGGAATAAACGGACAGTTCTCCCAATGGAGGGCTGTAGAAAGTGGACTCCCTCAAGGATCGGTATTGGGACCTGTACTTTTCAACTTGTTCATTAATGACCTAGAATTAGGAGTGAGCAGTGAAGTGGCCAAGTTTGCTGACGACACTAAATTGTTCAGGGTTGTTAAAACAAAAAGGGATTGTGAACTCCAAAAAGATCTCTCCAAACTGAGTGAATGGGCGGAAAAATGGCAAATGCAATTCAATATAAACAAGTGTAAAATTATGCATATTGGAGCAAAAAATCTTAATTTCACATATACGCTCATGGGGTCTGAACTGGCGGTGACCGACCAGGAGAGAGACCTCGGGGTTGTAGTGGACAGCACGATGAAAATGTCGACCCAGTGTGCGGCAGCTGTGAAAAAGGCAAATTCCATGCTAGCGATAATTAGCAAAGGTATTGAAAATAAAACAGCCGATATCATCATGCCGTTGTATAAATCTATTTTATTTGGAATACTGTGTACAGTTCTGGTCGCCTCATCTCAAAAAGGATATTCTAGAGTTGGAACAGGTTCAGAAGAGGGCAACCAGAATGATCAAGGGGATGGAGCGACTCCCTTACGAGGAAAGGTTGCAGCATTTGGGGCTTTTTAGTTTAGAGAAAAGGCGGGTCAGAGGAGACATGATAGAAGTGTATAAAATTATGCATGGCATTGAGAAAGTGGATAGAGAAAAGTTCTTCTCCCTCTCTCATAATACTAGAACTCGTGGACATTCAAAGAAGCTGAATGTTGGAAGATTCAGGACAGACAAAAGGAAGTACTTCTTTACTCAGCGCATAGTTAAACTATGGAATTTGCTCCCACAAGATGCAGTAATGGCCACCAGCTTGGACGGCTTTAAAAGAAGATTAGACAAATTCATGGAGGACAGGGCTATCAATGGCTACTAGCCATGATGGCTGTGCTCTGCCACCCTAGTCAGAGGCAGCATGCTTCTGAAAACCAGTTGCCGGAAGCCTCAGGAGGGGAGAGTGTTCTTGCACTCGGGTCCTGCTTGCGGGCTTCCCCCAGGCACCTGGTTGGCCACTGTGAGAACAGGATGCTGGACTAGATGGGCCACTGGCCTGATCCAGCAGGCTCTTCTTATGCTCTTATGTTCTTACCCTCCTGTACACGTGTAAAGATCACACCCATTGCTCTATCCAGTTTTGCCTCTGACCCTACCCAAACTTTGCATGTGGTTCCCGAAAGGTTACCCCAAATAGAACCTTTGGGAGGTTCCCCACTTCTGATGTAGGGATGGGCGAGAGATGCAATTCAATTTGCATTTAAAATGAACCTAATCCACACTTTCTGATACATATGCGAACTGAAGCACAGACATCCTTCAAAATTCACCTTTCTCCAATTTTTGCAATGCAGTTCTTCAGTGACGTTTACAAAAATGCATGTATGAGGGTAGAATATGGATATAAATACATTTATTAGTGAAAGTAACATACAAGAAGGCATTATGTTAAGGAAATGGCATACAAATATATGTTTATTAGGAGGAATTCACACTAAGTTTTGTTTTATTTAATTTGATTTAATTTTATTAATTTTGTAAATAATCAAGATAATCAAGTAAAGATACCCCACAACTATATCACGGTTTGGAACAGTTAACAAAATATCATTAGGGACAGAGCAATTCTGCCCATGTTGTGTGGCTATATGTTTGGTAGTTGATTGCCATAGAAATAATTATCAGTCTAGACACCCTCTGATATGATTGTTGTAATTTAATATGGCCCCAGAAGTGGGACTTAACCTCAACCCGGCTGTCCTCCTTTCCTCAAGAAGAACAGAAATTCACAAATAAGTCTAGAAATTCTTTTTCTCAGTGGCTGTGTCTTGGCAACGGCCCTGTTGCTGACTGTACTACTAACAACAATTGTTTATTTGCGGTCAAAGACCCATCCTGTGCAAGTGTATAATACAATATAGATAAAATAAAAGAATAGATAACAGAATATAAAATCGCAAGGACCATGCCTTTTGGTTCCAATTCAATTGTTACATTCATAAAATAAACCAATTAGCTATGTAAAATTTCAACTCGTAACAACTGCGTGGCATATATAAAATTTGCGACCCTCATTGTAGTTACTTTATTTGATCCTGTTATTAAATAACACAGCATATTATCGGGGGCTAATTGTGCAATACTTTCCATTATACCAGATAAAAATTTACAGCGTATAGATTCATATATGGGGCAGTTGAACATAACGTGATTGAGTGTTTCAATATTACCCTCCCCACACGGACATACGCGTTGTTCGTAGGGAGTTCCTTGGTACCTTCCAGTCAATAATGCAGAATGAAGGGAATTAAATCTAGCCTTAGTAAAATCTAGACGAAGTTTTGGGATCGTAAGAAAATCCAAATAGGCAGCCGAATGGAGGAAAGATGGCAACCGCACAGGCTGCACGACCAAATCTTCCGTAACAAGCTAAGTCTTTTTTTCCTAAATTGCCTTTGCTTCTACCTTTTGAAGTCGTAAAGCCTCACCACTATTAGGCTTTTATTACTGGCATACTTAACGGACTGTTAAACCCGAAATGTATAGCCCCTGAAGCCTTTGAAGGCATTGCCTATCTGTCCTATGTTGATATCGCCCGCAAAGCTCTCAGACGATTTGAAACTAAAACCTATGCTAGCTAGATTTGCTAAGCTTATATCCAGCTTCGTCCTATTCTCTCTTCTAGTGGCCCCTAACAATGGTTTTGACAAGGAAGCGTTGCAGAGAGCTGGGAGATAGCCAGTTAACACAGCCTCCACTACAAGACACAATGCAATCAAAAATCACTACCTTCTTCCAGCAGGGCTCAGCTCCTACGATGAGGCCAAGTCGCCCTCAGACGGCTCCCGATTCCCCTCCTACGATCATGGACTGGTCAATAGACAGAATCAATGACTGTGCCTATTTGCGTGACGACCCACATTCCACCCCATTAGGACTAGAACTGGCCGAAGCTGAAGTATTATCCAGAAGAAACGCGTCTGTACATTGTTCGTCTCGAGCTTCTACACCCCCCCCTTTCATCGTCCATCGTGACTCCTATTTTAGATAAAAGCTCAACTAATGATGTAATTGCTCTTTCTCCCCCGGCTGTTAACTTTATGGGTACTCTCCTTATGGTTCTTGATGAGCTGAACTTAATTAAGTCTTTTCTCACAGAAAGCAACGACCTTTTGAAAACCCTGACCCAATTAGCCAAATCGCTTTCTCCAAACAACGCATCACCTCAAAAACTAATGACGAATAAACAAATGGAGAAGGACCAGTCAAAACTGAAAGATACGAACACCTCTACAGCCCCTCATCAAAAATGTAAGCATCAAAAAAAAAAAAGAGAGAAGCAATCTAGGAAACCCAAGAACATTAAGAATTTTAAACGACCAATTTGCAGAAAATTCAATTTTAAACCTCTGTTTGCAATCCTGAAAGCCATGGAGGCTGCAACATCTCACCTGGAAACTAAGTCATCGCCCTTGGGCACCAATAAACACAAGGACAAAAGACAACAAACGAGTCAGAACAATGACGTTTCCCTCTTTTCTTCTCACCAACTTCAACCCATTTGCAAGTTCAACGAAACAAGGAATGGCCCACAACTATCAAACAAGTCTCCTGATAGACCGGTTTCAAAACGTAAGGACCAAAAGGGGATAAAGACTGATTTGGCATCATCCCACCTGAAGCTAGTTATCGAACAAAACAAGGTGGTCCTCCTTAATTATCCTAATTTTCTAAGGAAACATGGACATTATCCAAATAAATATCAGTTCCATGAATACTTAAGTTTGTATCTGCCGACACAATTCCCCATAGCCGAAATAATTCACATACAGTTTCTTCATAGCAATCATCACTCGACAAGAGTAATAATAACCTTTAAGAGCGTGGAAACAACAAGAAAATTCTACTCCTTTAAACCATATTTGGCTGCACAAGGATTATACCTAGTCCACTGCTTTAAGAATATTGCTCCGCCCCTACCTCTGATTACCAGACTACCTTCAAAAAGAGCTCCTACCTCTAGTTCCAACAACAATTCCCATCCTGAGAACCTTCGGCCTGAGCCAGAGGAGCTATTGCACTCCCCAACTCTATTGCAGCAATACTCTACAAAGGAATCAAATGATGAATCTCGCGAGTCCGAAGACTTACAACTGATTGAAGTCTTTCCTGATCTGCCAGTCCAAGAACAGTCCAAAATAATTAACAGACTTGATCGCTTAAAGCTGGATCTCCTACAACAACTTTTGCCTCCTATTGCACCTCCTCGACTTGTTTCAGCAGTCAATGCTAATAGGACAGTACCGCAATCAACTGAACCATCTTCTACAAGCCCATCATGGACGGACAGGCGATATTTGGATCCGGCTGAGATTGGCTCACCGATTTAACAGATAATCTTTTTAACAATCTTAATCCTAGGGCACTCCATAAGCAGATCTTTGAGGCCCAACAAGACAATACTGCTATTTCTTCAGCAGGCTTTTCTTCCTGGTTCCCACTTTTTAAAACCAATCATGAGTGGGCTCCTTACTTCGACATTCTGACAAAGGCCGCACTTCGCAGAGCCTACACAGAGTTAAGATTCCAGGTTATGCCCTCTGTGTACCTACAGGGCAGATACCTTGGAATCCCGTACGCCAACCGCCTATGTGTTTCAGGCTGTAAGGTCCCTGAGGATTTAATCCACTACATGCTAATTTGTCCTTTATTCAGAGCCCCAAGAAACAAATTCTTAGTCCCAATGCTTACAGACTTAACTGAGTCCCAGTCTGTAGTTTTTCTGTTATCCTCAGACCAACCACACATAATAATCGCTACTGCAAACTTTGCTCTGGCAGGAAAGAAACTCAGAGCCAGCTATGTTAAAAATTTATGATTATTACAAGTTTTAAAAGTTTTAATTTGAGTTAATTTTATACCATTTGTATGTACTATATTATATATTGTTTACGCATTTTTATGTTGTGATTCTTCTGTAACAGCCTATGGCTATATACAGTTTCAATAAACTTCAACAACTAATAGGCAGCATGGTTAGAGGGCATAGGGTTTAATTTAAAATAAATAGGAGAGCATGTTTTTGTGGCCATGGTAGTGTCAGTTTGAAAATCTATATCCTTTAAACGAGTCCGATTAGCAGATTTAGCCGAAATAGAAGTTTGTACAGATAAGTACTCTAATGAAAAGCATATCGAGGAAAATTTACTCCTAAATTTTTCATTCCTGACTGTACTACTAGAGTTTCCTGTCCCACTGAGGAAACCTTGTGATGAAATGAAATAAGCCTGTTTTCTTTTGCGATGTTTTAGAAAGCCTGTAATTCTGAATAGGTTATTATCTCATCTGTAATTATCAGACTGACCATGATTACTTCTCCAAATTCCAAGGGAGTTGGAGGAGCCACTAGCAAAACAATAACCCAAGACTGGTGGATGGTATTAATATGCCCTGTACCATTCAGAACAGGGGCTAAACGCAGACAGGGACCTCTCTGTGTGATTGCTGACACTTTACATTGTATATTCCCAGCTGTGAATAAACCAACTGAGTGGGCATTCAAGTCACACTGTGCTACTCAGGGACACTTGAATGACAATGAGGGAACAGGAGAATTGGTGTCCAGATATGAAATATTCATACAAGATGGTACTATTCATGGCCTTGGCATTAATGCTACTGCCACAGGAGGTGTGTGCTGTTCCTGTTGCTCAGTGTAATATCAGCGACCCTTTTGCAGAAAATCATATGTATTATCAGCCAGGAGACTTCATCATTGCTAGCATTATTTCTCAGATCTACAGATTTTCCAACCCTGTAAACTTCGAAAGACATCCCTCTCGTGAACTCCTTGACCTAGTGTAAGGAATTGTTTTCTTAACTCTATTGTGTTCTGCAATATCTGCTATAGCTGGTGTTTTCCATTTCTTTAGTTACCATAAATAACGACCAGCATTTTTACTGCTTTTTGTTTCTATCTCTGTTTTTATATTCCTGTTTTATTGCTTTTATGGGGGTGTTGTGTAGTTCTTACAGAGTTTAAAATATTAATTGGCTTAGAAATACTTTTAAATAAATATAATAAGTGGGCATAGGATTGCACTGTGAATTTAACATGATAGCTCCCCCCCCCCAGTCTTTTTATTTCTCAAAAAATCGGTCTAGGCTATTTGTGCTGTTTGGTGTTTTGTTCTGAACGGGCTGGTTGGTTCTGCATACTCCATCCGTAGAGTGCATGTTTTTGGCAGCCTGATTCTGTTGGATATTCTTTACGGGATAGCAGGGCTACTTTCTGTTGCATGTTCTGTAGTTTCCCCATTTATCTTTGCTTTTCCCACAAGTGCCTTCATCTGTGGTTTTTGGTAGGTGCTGTCTTTCGTAGATTTTTTCTATCTTTACTGGTGGTATTTTCAGCAGCAGCAGAGATTAGCAATGCAGCCTTATGTATGTCCATTAAAAACTAAGCTCCAGTGAGTTAAATGGGATTCTTACTTCCATGTAAGTGTGTAAATGTGAGGGCCACACTCCTTTGGGGCAAACCTGTTGGGTGCCAAGTGCCACAACTGGTCAGGGCTGGTGCAAACGTCAGCAGGGGCTGGTGATAAAAGTGGGTGGGGCCCAGAACCAACACACCCATGTCCTCTCTCTCTCTCTCTCTCTGCCCTTCCCCTCTTCATTCTCCCTGTTTCTTCTTTACTCGCTCTCCCTCTTTGAACTCTTCTCTCTCATTTCCCCCCTCCCTCCTCAAGAGAAGTTATCTCTCGCCTCAGCTGCAATCCCTCTATAAAAATATTGTCTGTGTGTTGCAATTAGGCTTAAAAAACAGCTTCTAATGGCATCAAGGGCAGTTGTTTTTTTCCAGTCCTAATTGCTTAATAAGGAATGATGAGAAGGGAAGGCTGCAGGGCAGATGATGATACCCCACTGGCTACAGCCGGCACATGGACTAGCTCTTTCCCAACCCTGATGTTTAATATTATTTATTTATTATTTTATTATTTTATTTATATCCCACACTTCCTCCCAGCAGGAGCCCAGGGCGGCAAACAAAAGCACTAAAAACCACTTTGAAACATCATAAAAACACACTTTAAAATACACTAAAACAAAACATCTTTAAAAATATTTTTTTTAAAGCTTTGGAAACAACTTTTTTCAAAAAAGTGTTAAAAACATTTTTTTAAAAAAGAAGAAGAAGGTTTAAGAACATATTAAAAAGCAATTCCATCACAGACGTAGACTGGGATAAGGTCTAAACTTAAAAGGCTTGTTGCAAGAGGAAGGACTTCAATAGGCACCAAAAGGATAAGAGAGATGGCACCTGTCTAATATTTAAGGGGAGGGAATTCCTCAGAGTAGGTGCCACCACACTAAAGGTAGGTGCTGTCACACACTAATATTGCAGCTTAAACAATCAGTTTCTTGCTTTAAATTGATCTCCCTTTCTCTGGTGTGGTTGCATCCATAATTCATGTCATAGAGCCTAATATTTTCATTATACATGTCTGGATTTCTACAAGTCATTTCTTTATTAACTGAAGCTGTCTGGAATTATTTATCACTGAGGTTCAGAAGAGTGAAGCTGTGTCCTCCATGACTGCTAGAAGAATACACTCGATATACTGAAGATTTAATTCCTGGATTTTCATAATAGTATTAGAAGTAGCAGCAGCAGCAAATTAAGCTCGCATAGATGAAGATTCCTGTTGGAACACTCCACACAATTATTCCAGTATTCACAGTTCCACACACCTCCCACAGCCCAAGATGCTGTTCTCAAGGAGGAACACATTCCCCTTTCAGACTTCTCTAGAAATCTGCATGTCTTGGATCACCCATCCACCAAAGGACAGCTTTCTAAATCATGTGAAATTCTGCCATCAGTTCTGAGTGTCTGGCCTCTGACAGTGAATTAGACAGGCATTTCTAGAATGGCACAAAATAGGTCATCAATTCATAAATCAGAGTCAGTATCAAGAAAACACTATGCGTTTGGCATCAGGTTTTGAACATTGCACGTTATTATGCACACGTGCCTTCCAAATAAGTGCAGGGTGGCATTCAGAGACATCAGAAGTCCAAACCAGTGCCTGTGATTCATCACAATTACAGTAACTAGGAGGGAGCATACAGTCTGTTTTTCTGGAATATATTTGCTAATGTGGAGATGTACCACATGTCTTATTCTGAAGCTACAAGTAAACCTCTTGCAGGTTCATGACACAGATCTACCAGCATACCCTAGCCCTTGTATTTGCTGTGAAGGAGATCAATGGGAATCTCCAGTTCTTATCCAACCTCACCCTGGGCTTCCACATCCTTAACAGCCAATTCATGGCAAGTGGGACCTACCTGGCTTCATTGGAACTTCTCTCCACAAGGGGCAGATTCATCCCAAATTACAAATGTGATTGCCAGGATAATACAGTAGCTGTCATAGGGGGTCCTAACTCAGATGTGTGTCTCCTCATGGCAAACATTCTGAGCATCTACAAGATTCCACAGGTAAGAGGTGTGTGTGGAGCATAACACTTGAAGAAACCAGTCCTGCTCATCTTGCCTTTTAGGTTCTGTGTTTTAGGGATAGGCATACAAGAGGCACTTCTTACATGCTACTTAGAGGACCAAGAAAAATGTTCCTTATAGGGATAGGCAGGAAATTCAATTCAGTTCACATTTCAAGCTGAATCTATCTAATTTGCACTTTCTGAAACAACATGAGAACTGAAACCCAGCCATCCTTCGAAATATGCCCTGATTTGAATTTTGCAATGCAGTTTGTTAGCCAGTGTTGACAAAGAGGCATATGTTAGCGCAAAGTGTACATAACAATGAATATATGAATAACAATAACATACAAGGATGCATTCTAGGATGAGAAATTGCTTGGGAAAATGTGTACATTAGTCAAAACAACCTACAAAATGTGTGTATTAGGAGAAATTCTCACTGAAATGCTGGAGAAATTGCAAGAGTGGTTTTTTTTTAAGCAAATTGCTGCAGAAATGTAGAGAACTGAATTTGAGATTGGAAAAAGGAGAAACTGAGAGAACCTAAATTGACAGATCTTTCCAACCCTGCTCTTATTATTTATTCATTGTTACGAATGGACAGCATCACTCCCTCACTTTCTTTTCCCATAAATTTCATTATAGAGGGGGATAATTGGTTGGCAGAGTTTTGAAAAAAGCCCTTTGCCATTTTCTGTCTCTTGATTTTCCATATAGCTCCGATACGGCTCTGCTCCAGTGATGAATGATCAAACCCAAGGAGCTTTCTTCCAGCAGATGTTTCCTAATTGGTACCACCAGTATATGGGGATTCTCCAGTTGCTTCTGTTTTTCAAATGGACCTGGATTGGGGTGGTTTGCTTGCATGCTGACAGTGGAGAGAGAATTGTCGAGACTGTCCTTCCCAAGTTTTCCCAGAGTGGTATCTGCTTTGCATTTATAGAATTTTTTCGGAATCTGACACGTTTTTCTGCTGATGGTGGAGAAATGTTGGAGTATGTAATGGAAATGTTCAAGGTTATTATGAGAAGCACTGCCAATGTTGTGGTCATACATGGTGAAATTCAAACTATAGCATTTTTGAGAATGTTCCTCCAGATTTCAGAGATTGAGGACACACCAGTGAAGACAAAAGGGGACGTCTGGATTATGATGGGCCGGATAGAGTTCACTTCACTTTCCTTTCAAAGACATTTTGACATAGACATCATCCATGGTGCTATATCCATTGCAGTTCAATCAAACAAGGTGCAAGGATTCCAAAAATTTATTCAGATGAGAAATCCCGCCTTAGAAAAAGAAGATGGCTTTATCAAGGTCTTCTGGGAGGAGGCATTTAACTGTTACTTCCCCAACTCAGAGGGAGATGAGCTGGATGGGGAAATCTGCACAGGGGATGAGAAGCTGGAGACACTTCCTGGGTCTGTTTTTGAAATGAGCATGACTGGCCACAGCTACAGCATCTACAATGCTGTCTATGCTGTGGCACATGCTTTGCAATCCATGCAATTATCCAAATTGAAAAACAGAGCAATGGTGGAGAGAAGAAGAGAGAACCTTCTGAAACAACAGCTGTGGCAGGTAATGTCCTGAGCACAGACATGCCAGTGTGTTCTTTTTCCCTCTCTATCTCGTTACATTTTAGAGCCTGAAAGTGAAAATCACTGGGCAAAGGAGCTTTTAATAGCCATTTTAAAGTTCTACTGAATTGTTATGGCTCTGCACATTCTTGGAAAATTAAGAGAGTGTTGATGTTCAGAGCATAGAAATGCAAGGGACTTCATCCTCTCGTTTTGTTTTTAGATTTTAGGGCCTGAACTTGGTACGAAAAGTGTTGGGCAAAGCAGCTTCAGTAGCCATTTTAAGTTCCATTAAATGCCCCCCCCCATGAGGCCCTGAAACGTTCTTGGGAAATTCTATGGTGTCTCCTTCACCTGATGCACTTACATCTGTTACTGATCAGTGCTGCTTTGCCCACGACTTCCCATCCACACTGCTGCTGCTCTTCCTCTTTGATAACCTTGTAGGATGCCCACCAGAATGGTGTCGAGGATCCTCCAGGGAACATATTGTCCAAAGCCCCTTCAAACCTGGCACTGGCTCAACATAAATACATGTGAAACAACGGTCCAGAATAACTTGGCCATGCCCTCGTGACCTCCTCGCAGCCTCACCACGCCCAGTTGGTGCCACCTGCCATTGATTGCCTGTTTCCTCTCCCTCTCTCAGCTGCTACTGTAGGGCTACTCTAGAACCATCTTGCTAAGATGGAATGAATAATGTTTGAAAATTATTACAGTAGGGCCCCACTCATACGGCGGGTTACGTTCTGGACCCCCGCTGAAAAGTGAAAACCACTGAAAAATGGAACGCATTGAATAGAATGGTGCACAATGCCCAAAAACCACCGTAAAAGTGGAACAATTGCCATATGAGTGGGGCTTTAGTCTAATTGCATCTAAATGAGACCGCTGCTTTAGCGAAGTGCCATAAAGCGGGGCCCTACTGTATTAGTAGTATTACTATTGCTGTTTTGCTATACAATTTCAATTTATCCTCGCTGTTTCAATATTTTTTGTACACAGCTTAGTGGGAGAGGGAGAGGCCACCTCAGCTGGAGTTATTTATTTATTTAGATTTCTATCCCACCCTTCCTCCCAGTAGGAGCCCAGTAATGGGAACCAAATGATGTGTAGTTCTCCAGAGTATTCTTTCTTTTCTCTCCTCTCATCTGTTAAGATGGTTCTTAAATAACATAACATAACAAAAGCCCTGCTAGATCAGGCCAAAGGCACATCTAGCCCAGCATCCTATTCTCACAGTGGCCAGCCAGACGTGGGACAGAACGCCTGTTAGGAGCAGGAGAACTGATAGCCTGCAACACCAAGGAGCAGAATGGGAGTGTCGCCTCTGAAGACCACCTGGGAAATGCTGCAGCTGCAAAAGGGGCTCAAAAAGGATAGAGAGACTGCAGCGCTAGTTTATATCTCCAGGGGGAAAAAGCTTTGTATGGGGTTTATATCTAGTGAAGGTATCCCGTTCCCTGTTTATAATAAACACTGTTTAACCAAAATTAGTGTGTCAAGTGGCTTTCAAACTCCCCAGTTTGCAAAATGGGAGTGTGATTTTCCACTTGTCACACCTGCAAGAAGTACATGAGCGCAACAGCCTTCTCCCCACTTATGATTCTCTGCAACTGGCATTCAGAGTCCTACTGCCTCCAACAGTGGAGGTAGAAAATAGCCATCGTGGCTAATAAAAAGCATTATGGTGGCTGGTTGAGTAAGATGTACAGTGTTTTTAAAGGGACCACTAAATGTAGGTTGTGGAAGATATCACCTTTTCTAATATTTCCCCCTATATCCACATTAATTGCTCCTTTTATTGATTTAATTTAGCTTCAGCACTATCTTCAAAGAGTTTCATTTAACAACAGTGCTGGAGGGGAGGTTTCCTTTGACCAAAATGGAAACTTAGTTGCTGGATTTGATATAATCAACTGGGTCACATTCCCAAACAAGTCCTTTGTGAAAGTCAAGGTTGGACATATAGACCCCATCAGTTCAAAAGACAAAAAATTGAACATTTCTGTGGATGCCATGGTATGGCCCAGTGCTTTTAACCAGGTACAGTTATAGCACATTGTTTTGCGCTGCATGCTGGTGGACATGGCTAAAACTGATGCTGGGTGGGGCCTGGACTAATTCACAGACTAATTTATACATACACACACTCATGCACACCTATGGTGAGAATATGCACATGGAGGTGAGGGCTAGGTTAACCTTCTTCTTCCCAGGCATTACCTTCCCCATCACAATGACCACTGAGAGTAACACAATATATGTGAGGTGTGTGGAGATGAATCTCATGATGTGTGTTTCCCCACATCACAGGGAGACAGAAAAATTGACAACATTCTGAAGGGACTGGACTTGAAGGCGGCAGCAATGTGGGCCTATCTACAGGTCACATTGGAGGTCTCCCAAGGCCACATGAATTATGCAGACTCTGAGTGGCCTACATACAGAGCTTGGAAATTTACTTTTTTTGAACTACAACTCCCATCATCCCTAGCCAGCATGGCCACTGGATTGGGCTGACGGGAGCTGTAGTTCAAAAAAGTAACTTTTCCAAGCTCTGCCTACATATACTATAATTCTATGTAGACTTAATTAGGAGGAAGTTCCATTTAATATTGTACAATTTACTTCCAAAAAAAGAAGTGTAGGAATTGTAAAGCTAACATCATGATGAAGAATAGGCAAAATATAACCAAGCAAAGCCGACAAATTGTATCAAGTTACTGGACATTAGGTAAATGAGATTTTAAAGTGTTCCAGTGGAAAGGCATTGGCAAATCTTTGAAGGAGTGGAAATCTTTGCTTGAGACCTATTTTCATATGCAGAATATTCCACTTGTGACCATTAGCCAAGATCCCAAGAGGACATAGCACCCCCTGTGCTACCCAGACGCAGCAGCATCCTGATATGTGGAATGATTGTTTGAAACCTTTTTCACGAGGGCTTTCCAAAATTTTGCATTTTGCCTTGCCACTAAACAAGTCCACAAACATATTGTCTGAAAGTTAAAACTTCAGTTCTTTCATTTTTACAAAGGCACAGCCTCTTTCTTTGTGCAATGACTTTTGCCAACTGGGTTATGTCAAGGCAAAGAAGGAAGGGGAGCCTTTTTGCTGCTATGATTGCCTCCTGTGTCCAAAAGGGAAGATTTCAAACCAGACAGGTAAGAGAAGTCATGTACAAATTTTATTGGCTGTGGTCTATACTTTTACATCAGTGTTTGTGGACACTCATCTCCTTAATATCTTTTTTTAAAAATGATCACATTTGAATGGTGGTTGTAGTTGCTGATAAGAGGACAAAAGTATAATATAGCCACTGAAGTGTGTCCTTTCATAAATAGCAGCCAACTTCACAAAAACAAAATGAAATCAAGAAGACAAAAGGAATTTCAGGATATCCAGACATGGTGGAAGTGGAAGTTTGCAATCCCCAGTCATTTACAAAGATGAAGATCAGTTTTCCCAGTGGCACAATCCCAACATCTTGAATTATTCCATGACCATTTCTGCAGGTCAATTGCAGAATGAAATTGGTTGAATGGTGCAAACTAGTTTTGAGCTAGCTGTCCTCTTTCAGGGCTTTAAAATATTGGTTTTGGTAAAGCACTGATTCCAGCACTCCCATGTATAAAAAAATGTTTCTTTTTCAGACATGGATAACTGCTTACAATGTCCAGAAGATAAATATGCCAGCTTCAACCAGGTTCTATGCATTCCAAAAACTGTAAACTTCTTATCTTATGGAGAACCTTTGGGAATTAGCTTAGCCATTATTGCTGTCTTCTTTTCCTCCATCACAGCTTTGGTGATTTGGGTCTTCATTAAGCACAAAGACACTCCCATCGTCAAAGCTAACAACCGAAGCCTCACCTACACTCTGCTCATCTCCCTCCTTCTCTCCTTTCTTTGTGCTCTGCTATTCATTGGGGGTCCTGAAAAAATGACATGTCTCTTGCGCCAAACTGCCTTTAGCATAATCTACTCAGTTGCTATTTCTTGCATTTTGGCCAAAACTTTAATTGTTGTTCTAGCTTTCATGGCCACCAAGCCAGGGTCCAACATGAGGAAATGGGTAGGGCAAAGACTGGCCATTCCTGTTGTTCTTTCCTGTTTCCTGATTCAAACCACTCTTTGTATTGTGTGGCTGGCAACATCTCCCCCTTCCCCAGATTTTGACATGCATTCAGTGGCTGAAGAGATAGTTTTGGAATGTAATGAAGGATCAGTCATCATGTTTTACTCTATCCTGGGCTATTTGGGCTTCCTGGCCCTGGTCAGCTTCATGTTGGCTTTCCTAGCTAGGAAGTTACCTGATAGTTTCAATGAAGCCAAGTTCATCACCTTCAGCATGTTGGTCTTTTGCAGTGTTTGGATCTCCTTTGTTCCAACCTACTTGAGCACCAAAGGGAAATACATGGTTGCTGTGGAGATCTTCTCCAACTTGGCCTCCAGTGCTGGGTTACTGGGATGCATCTTTTCCCCCAAATGCTATATCATTCTATTAAAGCCTGAGCTTAACAATAGGGAGCAGCTGGTGATAAGAAAGATTTAACAAATCTGAAATTAGGAATCCCCATTCTGGAAAAAAGTTAGTTCTGTGCTAGAAGTATTTTTGCAGTTTTATTCTGTTAGTATGAAAGCTCTGTAGACACAGCTCCATCTCCCTCTTGCAAGTAGAGAGGTTGAGGGTGGGGATGATTTGTGTTCGCCATGTTTTGTTCAATTTATATGCAGTAGTTAACTCAGGCTAATATAACCCATGATTTGTAAATCTAGTTCTATCCTGGGTATACATCATAGTTTGTCCTCTGTCCTTTACCACAACTTAGATTAGGGGTGGGGAATGTTTTTCAGCCCAAAGACTAAACCTTTGGGGAGACAGCAAGCGTGAGTAGGCCAGAAACAAAGGTGAGGGAAGAAAAGATGCAACTCTTACAATTGTAAAAATTGTACAGTAGGATATATTTTGGCTGTACAAATGTCAGAGGTTTCTACACACAACTTTCTCAATTCAGGCAAGCTATAATCATTGTTCAAGGACACACTCCAGCCAGGCAGAAACACCTGAGGAAGATGTGGAGCAGGGCTGATGACAGGTGGGAACTGAGGTGGGGACATGGCCTGAGTGAGTCTTGGGGACCAAATAAATATGCCTTGAGGGCCACTTTCCACCTTGGGGCTAGGTTTCCCCACCTTTGACTTAGATATTGTTATAGCCCAGGCTCTATATTGGCTGTTTATATTGACTTTTATATTCATTGTATTTCTTTTCTTTCTCACATAAGAGCCTGTCATTTTGGTTAAGTTCTTTTGTTTCATAGAGCACAGTCTCCCTCTCTCACAGGTGATTTGCAATGAATCTTAGATTCAGCTGACTGCTTAGAAGTGCAAACAGGTACATAAAGATAGCATTACTGGGAACGATACCAGCACATTTGCCTGAGCTGACTGAATCCTTAAAAGGCAGCTGTCTGTTGTGAATCTTAAGGATTCAGAACAGTAGGTGCAGGATTCTTCTAGATATCTGAAAAGTGATTGAGACACCAAATTGAGAAATGTGGAAACCTGAATTTAGGACTGGAAAAATAAGAAACTGAGAGAACCCAAAACTTCCCTCACATCAGAATTTTAGATTTGCACAGTTAAAATGGATTAAAGTGCGCTGTCACTCTGGTGCAGCAAATTCTTTTTTTTTTTTAATGGATTTTTTGTGATTAGCAAAGTGATGGGGAAATGCATTGAAAAGTATGCAATGGATGAATGATTAAGGGAAAGATATAAACACCCCACAAGCAATTCAGAATGAATGGTCATTGTCATATAAACTCCCACAAACGAGAACAAGTGCTCCATACAGATCTGAGTAAGCTTTGTCCAAACAAATCAGGATGAAGGTTCAATAAACAGGTTGCCTAGAGGAGACATTACTTTATTTATTATATTTCTATTCTGCCTTTCCTCCAAAGAGCTTAAGGAGAAACATCTGTGGTTCTCCTCCTCTCCATTTTATTCTCACAATAACCGTGAGATAGATTGCTGTTGTTATTTATTAAATTTATACCCGGCCCTTCCTCCCAGAAGGGGCCCAGGTTAGGCTGAGACAGAGCAGCTGGCCGAAGGTCAGCCAGTGAGCTTAATAAGCAAGCTGTGTTTTTGAGCCAAGAACCAAAGTGCTTCTGGATTAATATGCACATTAACCCAATGTGGAATGGATCAGTTCATACTGGAATAAGATCTAATTCCTCAAATAGCCATCCCTATTCCTAGTTGCCTTTCTGTACATAACCATGTTGATGACATCTTTGGGTTTTTCAGCCATCTTGGCATGTTGATTGGGGACTTCCATCCATAACTAAAATGTTTCCATTGTTAGCAAGAGATGTTATGCTGGGTAAAAGGAGGACTGAGTATTGTTATTATTGCTGTTGTTATTTATTGAATTTATATCCCACCCTTCCTCCCAAAGGAGCCCAGAGAGACAAACATAACAAAGCAATTTAGCAACAAAAGAAAAACATTCCAAAAACAGTTTAAAGCATACTAAAACACAGTTACAGTTGAAAACATTAGTTCATCCTGTAATCTCCAGGTTGCCAGGAACAGCAAGTGCCTGGATAACAAGGAATGTTTTCAAATTCCTCCTGAAAGTCAATAGTAATGGAGATAGACACACCTCAGGGGAGGGCATTTCATAAATGGGGAGCCGCCACTGAAAAGGCCCTGTCACAGGTCAGCACCAACTGGACAACCCCCGGTGGTGGCATCACCAACAAGACCTCACCTTGCCAATTGTAGGGTCCAAGATGGTTGATACTGGGGAATGTGCTCTTTTACAGCTTTTTAAAGAGCTTCTGTGGGGTGTCTCCCAGTGTTGAAGGGTTAGTTTTTCTTTCTAATGGTTCCCCTGTACTATTGACTTTGCTACTGTGACTCAAGGTTGTGTCTTCAAGCCACAGTGCTGCACCAGGCAAATGAATGTAGTGGCTGTATAACACAGTTTTCCCCTTTAAATCCCTATCAACCCAATCCAATTATAATGCTAGGGTGAGGGTGAGGGTTTGGGTTGGGGTGGTGATTAGCATTAGGGTTTGGTTCTGGGTTCGGGTTGGGTTCCAGTTTAGGATAACTGTTAGGATGTGGGTTATAGTTAGGGTTTAGGGTTACAGCTAGGTTCTGGGTGAGGTTAAGTGTAGAGTTAGGCTGAGGGTGAGGGTTGGGGTTGTGGTTGGAGTTAGGGTTAGGGTTAGGGTTAGAGTTAGGGTGGTTATAAGCATTAGGGGTTCGTTCTGGGTTTGGGTAGGTTCCAGTTAGGGTTAGGGTTAGGCTTATGGTTAGGCTTAGGGTTAGGGTAACCCGGAGTGAGGATAAATGTAGAGTTAGGGTTAGGGTTTGGTTCTGGACTCGGGTTAGGTTCCAGTTTAGGATGAAGGTTAGGAGGTGGGTGATAGTTAGGGTTAGGGTGTAGAGTTAGGGTGAGGGTTAAGGTTAGGGTTAGGGTGAGGGTTAGGAGGTTCTGGGTTCGGGTTAGGTTCCAGTTTAGGATAAAGGTTAGGATGTGGGTAATAGTTAGGGTTCTGGGTGAGGTTAAGTGTAGAGTTAGGATTAGGGTGAGGGTTGGGTTGGGGTTGGGGTTGGGGTTGGGACTGGGGTCGGGACTGTTGGGCTGGTGACCAGTAGGCATTACTGTCTCTAGTAGTTTTCCATGAAGCCTGCAAGTGTGAAGACGTAACTGTGGTTAAGGGGGAGTTATGTCTATGATCTGTCTGGGAACGAACTGCCAGGGTCGTTGCTATGGTAGCCATCTGATAACGACTGGGAAAGTTCTAACAGAGACTATGTGTTGTGCTCTTCTGAATTATGCCTCTGAGCTGAGAGGCTGTCTTTTGTGTTCATCTATGGAGAGAGATGTACCAGAAGGGGGGGTGACTGAAGAATCTCTACATGTATGTACTCATAAGCCTCTGGCCTTAATGTCTTAATAAAGACTCTTAACATGCTCTGAAGAAGTTTCTTGAGCAACTTAACTCCAACGTAATGTATGCTGTTTCACACAACAACGCACACAAGCCAACAGTGGTAGCACAGGATGGTTACGCTCCACAGCGCATTACACTGGAGTAAGTTGCTGGTCTGAAAGGCAGACGGAGTTCCAGAGAGGGCAGCTTGATTGATTGAACCAGACGGAGGTGAGCAACATGGCTGTAAACCTGTCTGAGGGAGGCTTGCCGATGGAATGACTTAATGAGAAGAATTTTGCCAGCTGGAAGCCGAGGATGAGGGCTTTGCTGATAACAGAGGATTTATGGGACGTGATTGAGGAAAAACCCCCGGCGGTACCGACCGCGGCCTGGAAGCATCGAGACCAGAGGGCGCAGGCGTTTATAATCTTGGCTCTATCGGATTCTCAACTGATGTGTGTGAGAGATGACCAGTCGGCTAAACAGACGTGGGACGCGTTGCACGAATTGTCCCAGGAATGGCAGCGGAGGCAGGAGGCGCAGAGAGCCCAGCCGGTGGAAGCTGTCAGGAAGCAGGAGGAGAAATGTGCCGAACCGGAGCAGGCTGCCGAAAGCAGACAGGTAAACAAACAGGAGCAACAACAGAGGCTGAAGTCTTATTTTGCCTGTGGGGCCCGTGGGCATCTCCATAAAGATTGTCCAGTCAAGCGAAACTCCAGGGACGGAGGCTTGAAGCAGGGACGTGTGAACTTTGTTTGTAAACAGAAGTCTAAAGACTTGGAACAAATTAACTTTATTGTCGACAGCGGAGCAAGCCATATATTAATTAAAGACAGGAGTCTGTTTTACACGTCTGCAGATGAGCAGGACTTTGTTTTACTTGCTGATGGATCAAGAAAATCTGTAAAAGCTAAAGGTCTGATTAAATTTGACAAGCTTGGCATTATGACAAACTGTTTGTTCATCCCGGATTTGGCTCATAATATTTTATCGGTTAGCAAACTGGTAAATTGTAATTATTCAATTTTGTTCCACAAATACCAATGTTTTGTAATGAGGGGAGATCAAGTGTGTTTGCAGGGAAGCCTTGATGACTCACAGTTTAAAATGTCCATGGGTGTGAAGTGTGCTGATGTCTTGAGTTTAATGGGGCGGAAAGGGAATGACCGCCAGAGCTGTAAAAAGACAGCTGTAAAAGGCACACAGTCAGTGTTTACTGCTCACATGGAATCTTCATGCAATGCAATCAGGTTAATGCCTAAGAGAGTGCAAAGCAGCCGGGTACACATTCCACAGGGAAAAAGAAGAGGCAGGCTTGCACCCAGAGCACCACGAGGTTTTGTTTGGATGCCAGAAACACAGCAGTTAATTCTGAGCAGAAGCGTTAAAGTCTCAGAAAAGCCTTGGGATCAAAGGGAGACAGTCCTTCTTACAGGAACAAATGACACACAAACACAAACACGAACACAATCACAGAAATTTCAGCCAGATGTTAACGTTAAAGTGGAAGGTACACAAATTCCTCTCAGAGATGCTTTGAATGAGCTCATTTCTGGAAAATGCAGATCAAAGAAATGAAAAGCTGAGGAAATGGAAGCTCCTGCGCAGGTTGTGCCAAGCACAAGCACAAATGGGGGGGCAGAGAGAGCCGAGGCTCTGGTTCCTTTAAGACGCTCCACGAGAATTTAGGCAAACCGCTTGACAGATTTACTGTGGGATTAATAACAAGTCCTGGCATGAATAAAGTTGTGGACATGGATCCTGAGACACTTTATTTGACATGGAATGAACCAAAGTTTGATTGAATAAAGTTTTAGCTAAATGTACAGAGTTGTTCTGAAATGTACTGCAATGTACTGAGAAATAAAGTTTTGAACTGTACTGAGATGTAAGTTTGCAATGTACTGAAATGTATTGCAAGAGGTATTGTAGAAATGTATGACAGTATGACTATGTATTATGGAGATGTATTTCATGTGTATTTTGCTGTCTTTATGGAAAAAAGGGGAGCTGTTGGGCTGGTGACCAGTAGGCATTACTGTCTCTAGTAGTTTTCCATGAAGCCTGCAAGTGTGAAGACGTAACTGTGGTTAAGGGGGAGTTATGTCTATGATCTGTCTGGGAACGAACTGCCAGGGTCGTTGCTATGGTAGCCATCTGATAACGACTGGGAAAGTTCTAACAGAGACTATGTGCTGTGCTCTTCTGAATTATGCCTCTGAGCTGAGAGGCTGTCTTTTGTGTTCATCTATGGAGAGAGATGTACCAGAAGGGGGGGTGACTGAAGAATCTCTACATGTATGTACTCATAAGCCTCTGGCCTTAATGTCTTAATAAAGACTCTTAACATGCTCTGAAGAAGTTTCTTGTTCAACTTAACTCCAACGTAATGTATGCTGTTTCACACAACAACGCACACAAGCCAACAGGGACTGGGGTCGGGTCAGGGTTTGGTTTGGGATTGGGGTTGGGTTAGGGTTAGGGTGGTGATTAGCATTAGGGTTAGGATGTGGGTTATAGTTAAGGTTAAGGGTTACAGCTAGGTTCTGGGTGAGGTTAAGTGTAGAGTTAGGGTGAGGGTGAGGTTTGGGGTTGGGCTTGGGGTTAGGGTGGTAATTAGCATTAGGGTTTCATTCTGGGTTTGGGTTAGGTTCCAGTTAGGGTTAGGGTTAGGGTTAGGGTTAGGGTTAGGGTTAGGGTTGGAGTCGGGACTGGGGTCGGGTCAGGGTTTGGTTTGGGATTGGTGTTGGGTTAGGGTTAGGGTTAGGGTGGTGATTAGCATTAGGGTTTGGTTCTAGGTTCGGGTTGGGTTCCAGTTTAGGATAACTGTTAGGATGTGGGTTATAGATTGAAAATATTATGACCCTGAAGCAGATAATACTACCAGGCAAGTCTGTTTCAGTTAGACGAGCTCCTCCCCTCAAATTGTAGAACATAATCTTACCCTCATGTGGCTCCCAGACATTCCTCAAGAATGATGCCATGAGTTTATGGTTAAGTCATATAACAGCAGGGTGTGTGAAGGTCAAGCTTCTAATTCAGTGCTTTGAAATAACATAGGGAAGCTTATTGTAATGTCAGGGGGCTATTGATGCAGGTTTTCTGCTTTGAAAAGGCTGCCTGTTGCATGATCTCAGTGGCCAAACACTTCACAGTTGATTCCTCTAGTACAGCCTTTCCCAACCAGTGTGCCTCCAGATGTTGTTGGACCACAATTCCCATCTTTCCTGACCATTGGCAATGCTGGCTGAGGCTGATGGGAGTTGTGGTCCAACAACATCTGGAGGCACACTGGTTGGGAAAGGCTGCTCTAGTAGAAGAGAAGGAGAATGCATCTAGATTGTCTGCTGTAAAATGGCAAGAACTGTCTGAAGAGCCTCTGATCTTTTGGGTATGTTGGGACACACACCAAAGAAATGTAAGGACCATTTATGTTACTAACCAGTGATGTTACTGATCCTTGGCTTGTTGGTTGTTAGGGTCGAACTTCAAAGGAGTTTGGAAGGGAATCTTGATGCCCAGCTTTTTAAAAGGAGGTCCCTTGTCTCTAGAACTGGGATAGAAGCTGCTTTGAGTTACATCAATGGTCCATCAAGCCTAGCACTGGCTATCTTGAATGGCAGACAATCTTCAGATAAATGTCCATCTGAGACCAGATACTAGATCCTTTAACTGGAGATGCTGGGGGTCTTAGACATGCAAGGCATGTGTCTTTATGCTAAAGTCCTGATTCCTAACTTCCTTTGACAGGTGCTGTCCCAACCAATCCTTTAGATGGAAGATTGAATGTCACCTGGCTTATCCAACTGCCTGACTATTCTCAGCATTACAAGATGGCTTTCATATTGTTTTCATTCACCAACCCATCAAAAGGCTGAGGATTCAGTAAAATAATAAAGACTGTGAGTCTACTCCATAGAGTAGACTCTGATCCCTTGGGTGCTTTCTTTAGGATTTGTTATAGCCTATTAGCCTCTGTGGTTGCAAGCACTTAATATACAAATGGAAGAAGGCTCTTTGACATTAATAACAGAGAAGATAGAACTTTAAAAAGCCACAAATGACACACACTGGCTGACAACTTGGGTTGTGTGCATTCCAAGGCAAGGGTTTAGGTTGGGATGAAATGTTTCAATTAGAATGTATGCACACTCAAAGGTATTTCAGCGTACTTCCTACATTTTTCATCTAATGAAATATGACATCGTTTCCTGGCAAGGGGGAAAAAGGATGAAAAGGAATAAATGCTGTCGTTTTATTTGTATCTACACTGGCTCTCTGCTAGTCAGGCAAAATGTTCAGCCTTGTTATAGGATGGGAGGGTTGGTTTGGATTATGTCTTTGGATCCCCTCACCCAAGCCTGTAGTTTTATATTTGCAAGATTAGAATCTGTAGTTGAAGGAAGTGCTGAAGTGGTCAAAGCTGTTAAGTTAATGGCCCCAGCCAAGCCTGCTAAGAGTCCTTTTACATGTCTAAAGAGTTTTTCAAATCCAGAGGTGTTGCCAAAGAAATCCACAGTTTGGAAAAGTTACTTCTTTGAACTACAATTCCCATCAGCCCCAGCCAGCATGACCACTGGATTGGGCTAATGGGAGTTGTAGTTCAAAAAAGTAACTTTTCCAAGCTCTGGAAATGACAAGCTAGTGATGCTTCCAGAAGAAGGAGGCAGGCCTCCCCTCACACCTGAACATACTGTAAGCATATGAGAAGAGCCTGCTGGGTAAGGCCAATGACCCATTTAGTCCTGCGTCATGTTCTCACAGCAGCCAACCAGTTGCCCATGGGAAAGCCACAAGTATGCCAGAACACTCTTTCTTCCCACAGTTTCCAGCAACTGTTGTTTGCAAGCATACTTCCAAACTAGTAGCCGCGGATAGCTTTTTTCTCCATGAATTTGTTGAATCCCCTTTGAAATCCAGGTTGGTGGTCATCACTGCCTCTTGAGGGAGCAAATTTCATAGTTCAACTCTGCACTATGGGAAGAAATACTTTATTCTGCGCGTCTTGAATCTTCCAGCATTCAGCATGACCAGAACGCATGGTTCACATTGTGCTATTTTGAGGGGATTCCTCCCATAAGTTTTGTAATAGATTTTTGCCTATTTCTACACACCTCAGGATTTCCCCAAACTTCCTGAAACCTCCCTATTTCCCATGAATGTTGGCATTTAGGTTCATAAACCATAAACCATGTACTCATGGTCCATAAACCATGGTACTCATAGAAGCCTGTGTATGAACCGCTGTGTTTATGTGAACCATAAACCATGTACCCATAAACCAGAGCTTGGAAAAGTTACTTTTTTGAACTACAACTCCCATCAGCCCTAGCCAGCATGGCCACTGGATTGGGCTGATGGGAGTTGTAGTTCAAAAAAGTAACTTTTCCAAGCTCTGCGCATAAACCATGTACCATGTACTTGAAGTTTAGGTCCATAAACCATAAACAATGTACTCATAGTGTAAACATCCCAAATGTCTGATCAAATCTAGCATGACTTCCATATTTTCTCCAGCCTCTTTTCTGCTTGCTAGATAGAACATCCCTTTCTTTAGGTTGTCTGTGAAAGAGAGGCACACACAAATACAGCTGCACAAGAAGTGTTATTGCCTTTATGGGTTTTTTTAATTCATTTAATTACACACACGCACACACATTCTCACCACTCCCTTGAATGCATATAAAAAATGTAAAACTCTTGGGTGTGGGTGGAGCCATTTTGGCTACATATGTAACGGCACTCACAATCTGAATATCAGAACTAGAGGGAATGGTACCTGAAGCATAAGTGGTAAAAATCCATTCTATCACTACTGGAAGTGGCAAGGCCTTAGCTCAATGGTAGAGCATCTGCTTTGCATGCAGAAGGTCCCAGGTTCAATCCCCGCCATCTCCTGGTAGAGCTGGGAATGTTCCCTGTTTGAAATCCTGGAAAGCCACTGCCAGTCAGTGTAGACAATACTGACCTAGATGGACCAATGGTCTGATTCAGTATAGTGCAGATTTCTGGGATCCTGCCATCTTGTTATGCATCTCATTCTGCTGGATATACAGATTCAGATTCAGCTTTTGTCTCTGAGTTTCAGTCTACCCATCAGGTGTGACAGGTGGGTCTGGTAAGCAGCTGTTGCGGCACAAATTTCACCCCCGATCTTTCTGAGGAGCAAAGGGAGTTGTGATAAGATGATCTCAGCACAAGTGAATCATGTGGATGAGGTTGGGAGTCATCTCCATGTTGAAGTCCCTCAGTAAACTTCACAGCTCTGCAGAGACTTGATTTTCCAAGTGTAAACTAGCATACTAAACCAGGGCTTGCCAACGTGGCACCTGCAAGCACATATGTGCCCACAGATGCCTTCTCAGGGACCCACGGGGCCCATGCCCCCAGCTTAAATGAAATGAGGCTTTAAAGAAACATTCTCTTTTAGCGTTGTAGTCTGTACACATTTGCAATGAGTGTGCATGCCCAAGACAGTTTCTCTAGTTTCAAACATGCCCATGGGCCCAAAAAGGCAGCTGGCAGCTCTTGGACAACATGACCACTTAAGCAATGTGGTAACAACTCATCTTTTGCATCCCAATCCCCATCTTCGCAGAACCTTAGCCGCTGCCCCATGGACATCCTTGTTCCTCAGGGTGTAAATGATAGGGTTGAGCAAGGGGGTGACCATAATATAAAACACTGCAATTTTCTTGTCAAAATCTGAACCTGTGCCCAACCCGGGTCTCATGTACATAGTGATGACTGTGCCGTAGAACACGGTGACCACAGCCAAATGAGAGGTGCATGTTGAGAAGGCCTTGCGCCGGCTGGCACTTGACCGCATTTTCAATATGGAGGACAGAATGAGCCCGTACGAGGTCAAAATAACAGAAAGAGGACCCAGGAGGATCAGAGCAGCCGTCATGAAAACCACAGACTCTGTGATGTGAGTGTTGGCACATGCCAGTTTCAGCACTACGGGCAGCTCGCAGATGAAGTGGTTGACCCGATTGGGGCCACAGAAGAGGTGGCTGAAGGTGCAGCTCACATTGATTGTTGCCAGAAGGATGCCAACTGACCAGGAGACAGAGGCAAGTTGCAGCTGGCGCCACCTTCCCATGAGGACAGCATAGAGCAAGGGGTGGCAAATGGCTAAGTAACGATCATAGGCCATGGCACCTAACAAAACACATTCGGTGCCACCCAGGGTCAATACCAAATGCATCTGGAGTGCACAACGTGTTAAGGAGATGACACCGTTTCCATTAAGAAGGTTGATGAGCATCTGGGGCAAGGTGCTAGTAACGTAACATACCTCCACGCCCGCAAGGTGAGTCAGGAAGTAGTACATGGGTGTGTGGAGGCGGGAGTCAGTCCGCACCAGCATGATGATCACCAGGTTCCCCATGACAGTAAGCAAGTAGATGATGAGGATGACCACAAAGAGCAGGATCTGGGTCTTGCGGTGGCTGGTGAGTCCCACCAAGATGAACTCGGTGATAGAAGTGAGATTCTGAGCCCTCATTCTGAGCACCCTGTCTGGATGGAGAGGAAAAATAGAGAGAATTTAGGATGAATACATGCGTACTTAGTTCCACCAGAAACCAACAGCTTTTACTCCCACCATCAGTCTGGAGCAGTGTACAGAACAGATGTACTTTTTGCAAATAGGTACTACTGTGAGATGATGTAATTGACATATAAGCTCCATTTTATATTGGAACCCTCCTCATCAAAAGTCTATAATATTTGTATGATTCTAGAACACACCACAAAAGTCATTGTCTACTGCTGATCCCTATGATACAACCACATCTGTCACTCATCAGATAGAGGATTTAATCAGATTTAGGGATTTATATCAGATATATCTTGCTACAGTACCCACTCACTGAAATGAAAAAAAGCAGATCAACAAGGGCAGACTGGTATCCAGGAACAATCAATCTACTACAGGACAGACCTTGAAGATAAAGTGACAAGACACCACTTGATGTCACTTTTAGCTCTCCACTAAAGCCTCTTCAGTGTATAACATCTGCAGTGGGGTAGCCAACATGGTGCCCTTCAGAAGTGCTGGACTCCAGCTCCCATCAGCTTTAGTCAGCATTGCCTAATGTCTAATGAAATCAAGTTGGCATCTTCTGCAATGAGCATCAGGCGCCACCTTAAGACTTGGTTATTTCAGCAAGATTCCTTATGAAAATGATTTAGTTATTTTAACCTTCTACTCAGATGAAACTGTGTTTTTGTATTTTTGGTTCTTCAACACATTATGCTTAATTTTATTTGTTAAGTTATTTGCATTTTAACTGTGATTCGTACACAGCATAGATATATTTTTATATAAGTTTGGGGTAGAGAAATATAATAACAATACTTATCAACAAGTTAAATTCTGTTCATTTGGGTCTGAACAGAGACAATGATTTCCAGCCCAATTGCAGGTGTCAGTTTACACAGCAACACTAAGATGAATGCATTTTCACCAATTACTGCTGTTGTGAATGGTCACTCAGTTTACATTTCAGGAAACTCTAATTCAGGGACAGCCAATGTGTTGCCCTCCAGATGTTATTGGACTCCAACTCCCATCAACCCCAGTCAGCATGGCCAATGACCAGGACTGATGAGAGTTCTAGTCCAGCAGTATCAAGAGGGCACCACGGTGGTTATCCCTGCTCTAAGTGAATGGTCAGAGGCTGCACTTTTTCATTGCCTTTTAACTCCAAATTCTACATTTTTCTTTTCTTTTACACCCTTGGGTATGTAGACATGCTACCTGGGGATCACATCTCATGCATCTGATGAAGTTGACTATAGTCCACAAAAGCTTCTGTCATAATAAACTTGTTCATTTTTCAAGTGCACAAGACTGTTTATTGTTTTTACATACTTAGTAGTGAATCAACAGTTGATTCTGGCATCAACTATTACTCCTCACCATGTTTCAGGTGGGCTGTCTGCATCATCATCATCATTTGGTGCCATATGTACATTTAAGCAATCAAAATTACTGCCTCAGTTTTTGAAAATAAAAATTCTAAAAGAAGAAATGTTGAAAGCACCACAAAGGTTATCAAGGGAATTCAGTGTGGGGTCATGACCTTGTGAATACCAGCCACTTTTTGCCTTGCACCGGAAGCTTCTGCTAGAAACCAGAAGAATCTGTTTCCTCTGACCTTGATGCTGGAGAGTAGATCAGAGCAGAATATGATCAGGTTGCCTCCAGAACAAGATGTCTCTGCCTTTTTATTTAATTTTGTTTACACAGTTCTAAGGATTCAGTCTGCAATCCTAAGAACATAAGAACATAAGAAGAGCCTGCTGGATCAGGCCAGTGGCCCATCTAGTCTAGCATCCTGTTCTCACAGTGGCCAACCAGGTGCCTGGGGGAAGCCCGCAAGCAGGACCCGAGTGCAAGAACACTCTCCCCTCCTGAGGCTTCTGGCAACTGGTTTTCAGAAGCATGCTGCCTCTGACTAGGGTGGCAGAGCACAGCCATCATGGCTAGTAGCCATTGATAGCCCTGTCCTCCATGAATTTGTCTAATCTTCTTTTAAAGCCATCCAAGCTGGTGGCCATTACTGCATCTTGTGGGAGCAAATTCCATAGTTTAACTATGCGCTGAGTAAAGAAGTACTTCCTTTTGTCTGTCCTGAATCTTCCAACATTCAGCTTCTTTGAATGTCCACGAGTTCTAGTATTATGAGAGAGGGAGAAGAACTTTTCTCTATCCACTTTCTCAATGCCATGCATAATTTTATACGCTTCTATCCTACAACCACTAGCATGGGAGAATGCCCCATTGAACAGTATGGAGCTGACTTCTGAGTTGGCATAAATGAGATTGCGCTGTGAAAGATGCTAAGCGAGAAACAGACCTTTTAGAGACAAAACAGGGAAAGGTAAAACTGTAAATATCCTCTCCAGGCAGCACATTGATTGAAATAAATTTCTTTTCAAAGATGGAAAAATGAGATCCAGAGAGCATGGTTTTACCAGGCTGAAAGCATCACCGAAATCAGAGTGGGGAACTGCTGGCTCCCCAGGTGTTGCTGGGCTCCAACTTCCATCAGTCCAAGTCAGCATGACCAATGATTAGCATGATGAAAGTTGAAGTCCAGCAACATATGAAGGGCCACAGGCTCCCCCACAACTGACCTAAATAGTATGAGCTCCTCCCATCATAATACAAACTCCAAGTTGCAGAATATAATCTTACCTGTGTGCTTCTCCCAGGTGTTCATAAGCAAACAAGGAAGAGTTTTTCATGCTACCAGCTTATATTAAGCTGGAGAAGATGAATGGCTTTCAAACAACTTGAGAATGCAAAATGTTGAAAAATCATACAGATCACCAGACTGTTAACGTTTTCAGGGGGGAACCTACACCATATTTTTATTTATTTATTTGGAACTTTTATATTCTGCCTTTCCAAAAAGGTCAAGATGATTAAGCAAAGAAACTGAAACAGTATGTCTATAGCTAAAGAACACAATAAAAATATAAAAAAGATGCAAAAACATGTGAAAACATAAGTATTTAACAGAAAAGACAGAGAAGCAAAAACAAAACCAGGAGAGGAGCAGTAAAAATCCATCAGCCTAAATTCACTAAAATCCCTAACATGTGACGTGTGCCCTTAAAAGGAAGGTGTCCACACTCTGACAGAAAACCAGCTTGGAAAGGGCAATGTAGATCTCTCTGGGCTGGGAGTTCCAAAGTCTGCATGCACCCACATCTAGGCTTCCAAGGAAGTGCTGGTCAATGCTGGTGTTAAGAGAGGAAAAGGCATTTAAAATTTCCTAGCTACAAAAGGCCTGAGGTTCCCTCTGAAATTAATTAATCAGATGTGGACAAACATAGAGGCAGCAGCACGTGGCAAGAACTGGTTGGTAAGGGGTTGCTTAAATCACGATTCAGTGCATCCATGACAAAAACAATGGAAGAATAGTATGATACTCTGCAATTCCGAGGATTTCAGTGACCCCCAATATTAGGATTGAAAGAAATGGCTTTCTGCTGAATTGAACAAACAAGCCACCTAGCCGAGCACTGTCCATCCTGACTAGCAAATGATTTCCAGGCTTCTGGTAGATGTCCCTCCATGTCCCAAGATCCTTTAATGTCAGACACCCTTAGGCATGTGCAGCATATGCTCCAATAGTAAGCTATGAGTCTCTAAACTACCTTTACAGGGCTCCTTTAACTAATTTTTGAAGACCTGCATGGTTTGGGACAATAGAACCTCCTTCTTCAGCTGCCTATATCCATGGTATCAGAAGACAGACACCATCTTGGCTTTTTCTTCCCTGCCATTTGTCAAAGGTTTGAGGTTTCGCTAAGAAGATAAAGACTTTGGTTCTGCTCTTCAGAGATTGCTCCAATCCCTTTGTGGCTTTTCTGTGGATCATTAACTGCTTGCTCTTTCTTAGGTCTCGTGTGGCAAGCAATCAATGTAGCAAAATGGGGAGGAGGAAGTTAATTTAATGTTTCAACATGGAAAGTTGTGATGAGGGAAGTGGCGCAATGTTCATTCATTCATCTGTTGATTTGTATGCTTCTTTCCCACAAAATTGTACCCAAAGCAGATCCCAGCATTTCAAATGAACAACAATAAATGTAACCATTCAAAAACATATGAGGAATGAGTAGAAATAATCATAATGTCAATAAGTAAATTAAAAAAAATCATGCCTTATATAAAACAGTGCAAAGCAAACAAAATAATACCAACAAACTAGCCTAAAACTGAAGAGGAGAGAGAATAATGCCTGACACAAAAATAAAATGGTAGTGTATGAGACGGGGGTGGGTGGGTTAGAGAATTCCACCATTCCAAGAAGGCATGCCATAGAGGTTCACCACAACATATCTACCTGCACTGGATGGTAGCCACATCTCTCATTTTTGGCTGGATTCCCTCCCAGCTCACCGGGGTCTCCTCTCACAATCACTTCTCCATGTCTAACCTGGGGGATAAGGCCTATTCATGCATTGCTCATGTGTAGGGCAAGTTGGAGTTCACTCAGGAGAGGGGCCACACTTTTTGCCCTGCTGCTAACATCGCAGTAGCTTCCTTCAACAATCATGCTTTCCATGTGGATGTTTATAAAGAAGCTCCAACATATGAACTGCTACCTGTATGTAAGGGCTCCATGGAATTTAGACACCTGGAATTTAGATATTCTGACCATGTGGAGCCCTTACGTATGTGGAACCCTTACCTGCAAGTTGGAGTTCCTTTACAGCAAAGATGCGGAACCTGCAGTCTTCCAGATGTAGTTGGACTCCAACTCCCTCCATCCTCAACCAGAGTAGCCAATGGCCAGGGATGATGGGAGGTGTAGTCCAGCAACATCTGGACTACCACCGGTTCTCTACCCCTGCTTCACAGACAACCATGTGGAGTTCAAGATTGCTGAAGGAACTTGGTGCAATGTCAAGGAGAAGCCCCACACCAGAGTGCACCTGAAATTGCCCTACGCATGAGTAATGTGTAAATAGGGCTATAGTTTACAAAACACAACACTAGTCTACAACTAGTTGCATGGATTCCCTAAGCCAGGTTTTTGGACTACAATTGTCCCTGATCATTATCCATGCTAGCTGGGACTGATGGGAGTTGTAGTCCAAGACATCTAGAGGACACAATGTTGTGGAAGGCTGCACTAAGCTTTACACCTGTTTCCTTTCTTCCATGCTATAGGGTGTTTTTTAAAAAAACAAACAGTTTTTTCTTGGGTATAGAGAATAAAAGAGAAAGGGGGATTGTAACAAATTAAACCAGAACTATCACTAGAAGCTAAAACTACTTCAGACACATAATGAGAAGACATGATTCACTAGAAAAGATAATAATGCTGGGAAAAACAGAGGGAGTAGAAAAAGAGGAAGACTAGGCAAGAGATGGATTGATTCCATAAAGGAAGCCACAGACCTGAACTTACAAGATCTGAGCAGGGTGGCTTATAACAGATGACCAAACGATAAGACCTGGCAGCACCACAAAGTACAGAATAAGGCCTGGCACTGACTTCTTTTAAAGTAGGGAAGTCAGAAAGGCATCCTGAGGACACCCTCTCCTCAACATCTTTGTTACAATGAATTATACCCACCAGAGCCACAAAATGCTATTGTAAAAATACTTTTTTAATATGTTTTTATGTTATTTTTTAATTGTATTTAGCCAGCGGTGGCTGGTCCTATTAGGACCGGTAGCGCAGAAGGCAAAGAGGCCAGCAGTAGGCAGAGACAGAGCCAATGGCAGGCGGGGCCAATCACTTCTAGTTTTGTCCCCATCCTCCTCCTCCCTCCCGAGTTCTACAAGGGGCAACACTGAGACTAAGGAGGAAGGAGCTAGCAGCTAGGGCCATCCTCTGGACTAGTTGTCAGTAAGAAGTCAGGCATGTAGGGGTTGGCTAAAGGCAGACTGAGGTTGGTGGGACAGTGCCCCACTTGTCCTAATGGTCCAGCCTCCACCATGTATGGGTCAATTTAGCTTCAGTTTGTATCATTGCAATTCTGGTCCAGCTATAGCCAAGGTTTCCTTGGCTCCTTTCAGTCTTTCAGCCAGGGCAAACAAACAGTCTATGCAATCAGGAGCAGTGACATGAATTTCCTCCTGATATTTCCAAAGAGCAGAGGGTGGACAGTATAATATGATCTCAAAACAACTCTCTCAGTGCCCCTGAGTGCCCCTGAGTGAATGGCTGAAGATAGACTGACCTCCAATATTGAAACTCAATAGTTGACAGCAGGGGCAAGGTGCCTGTGGCCTTTCAGATGCTGTTAGACTCCAGCCCCAACCAATATGGGCAGTGGTTGAAGATGATGGGAGTAGGAATCCAATGGTATGGAGAGACACATGTTTCCCACCTGTCTGCCTCAGCCACGGGCTTCCAGGTTGCTGGGATACCAAGGAAGTGATAAGCAAGATCCAGGTTTGCTTACAAGGAGAGTTTAATTGAGTAACTTACACAGCACACAGGCGTACCCAATAATGGGGAACAGGCTGCAAGGTTCTGCACAAACCGTTGACCAGCCTGAACACCCAACTGGGCTACCAGAATAGATTATATAGTATACTTGTTTACAGACACAGCAGTGAGTAATTAATAGCGACAAAGCATGATCTCAGAGCATTTGATTAAACATCTTAATATAAGGCACTTTATCAGCATCGCACAGCATAGGCATAATTAATCCTTGGCAAGGCATCAGACTGCTACAGGGTATGTAAGATCGTTAGCCCTTTAGATAAGGTACCAGGTGCTAGCTCTGAGCTAACTGCTTACATTGACTGGCATTTGACCCATCTTGCCGCCTAGAAGATGCTAGATGCTAAATTCTTCTTGGAAGCCAAGGCTGGGGAGGAAAACACCCCCCCTATGCCTACAAGCAGCTATTCACTAGGCTTTGCCTGCCGGCCCACTAGACCACCTCTGAGCTACAGGTTGAATTCAAGGTCAGGAACTGACAGCAAGTATGTAACATTCAAGCTAATATACAAAGATGCCAAAGGCAATTTTTGTTTATTCCGGTCCCTGTATCTGCAACAGCTTTGCCCTTGCCCCATGGACATCCTTGTTCCTCAGGATATAAATGATAGGGTTAAGCAAGGGCGTGATGACAGTGTAAAGGATGGTGACATGCTTGTCACGATCAGGAGCTGAGCCCAATTGGAGGATCATGTACACAGACATGACGGTGCCATAGAAGATGGTGACCACCACAAGGTGGGAGCCACATGTGGAGAAGGCCTTGTGCCATTCTGCTCTTGTCTGCATTTGCAACACGGAAGACAGAATGAGCCCATAGGAGGTCAAGATAACAGAAAGAGGACCCATGAGGATTAGTGCAGCTACAACAAATATGACTGCCTCAGTAACACGGGTGTCTTCACAGGCAAGTTTCAGCACCACGGGCAGCTCACAAATGAAGTGGTTGATGTGGTTGGGGCTGCAGAAGGGGTGGTGGTAGGTGGAGGTCACATATATCATAGAGAAGAGGAAGCCCAGATGGCTGAGGCCAGCTGCATTTGGCGCCACCTGCCTATGGCGATGGCATATACCAGGGGATGCCAGATGGCCAAATAGCGGTCGTAGGCCATGACACCCAAGAGAAAGCATTCAGCATTACCCATGGACAAGATCATATACCTTTGGGCAGCGCAGCAGGAGAAGGAGATGACTCCATTGCCAGACAGCAAGTGTGCCATCATTTGGAGTAAGGTGCTGGTGACATACAGATCTCCACACTTGAGATGTGTGTGAGGAAAAAGTACATAGGTGTGTGGAGTTGGGAGTTAGTCTGCACTAGCAAGATGATAATCAGGTTCCCTGCAATGGTGAGTGTGTAGATGATGAGGATGACCACAAAGAGCCCAATCTGGGTCTTGCGGTGACTGGTGAGCCCGACAAAGATGAATTCTGTGATGGTGGTGAGGTTCTGAGGCCCCATACTAGCCTCCTGACTGCAGAGAAAGGAGAAGAACAAGACACTGTGAGATTCACTTAGAAGCAGGGATAGGGAAGAAAGTCACTCAATTTGCATCTGAATGCAAACCTACCTGATTCACACTTACTGAGCCAATGAGCTCTCTTTTGAAATGTACACTTCTCCAAATCCTGTGATGCAGTTCGCCCACCAAAAAGTGTGCACAAAAATGCATCTCTTTTTGAAAATAACATACAAAACTCCCTTAGGGGAAATTGCATGCACAAATGTGTCTATTAGACAAATTTGCATACAGGCATACAGGAGATAAAATGGAAAATGGACTGCCTTCAAGTCAATTCCGACTTATGGTGACCCTATGAATAGGATTTTTCCATGGTAAGTGGTATTCAGAGGGGTTTTTACCATTGCCTTCCTCTGAGGCTGAGAGGCAGTGACTGGCCCAAGGTCATCCAGCGAGCTTCATGGCTATGTGGGGATTTGAACCCTGGTCTCAAGGAAGGCAAGAATAAAACTCATGAAGATTGGGCTTCGATGGGCAGCTGGTTGGTCATTGTGACAACAGACTAGATGTGCCATTGACCTGATCCAGTGGGCTTTTCTTATATTCTTATTTTTTAAACTGATTTCTTAGAGCTCTGTTTTGTGAATATACCTCTCAACAGTTCCTAGTTGAGAAGACATCCCAGTTTTACCCTCTCCCTCCTTTGCCATTAGCGGTATAGCACCAGTGATGGGTGGCAGCCACAGAAGAGACAAGAAAAATAGGTCCTCCCCTTCCTCTGTCGCAGGGCTGGTCTCAAGGGTTGGCATAGTCGGGCATCTGCTGAGGGGCCCCATCTCATCAGGGTGACCACTGACAAGAGGCCCCCAGGACCTGCCATTCCTCCTCTTCACCATTGTTAACCTGCTTCTTCACTTGCTTCTAGTTCTGGTCCAGACAAGGGTACAGCAATAGACAAAGGAGGACCAGTAGATGCCCCAGCTACCTTGTTTGGTTGTCTCGCTGCCTGACAAGGAAATAAGTGGCAGCAATGGTGAGGAAGAACAGTGGCAGCAGTTGGAGATAATGACCATCAGGACATAAATTGAGCCCTGCCAGATCAGACCAAAAGCCCATCTAGTCCAGTATCCTGTTTCCACAGTGGCCATGGGAAGCTCGCAAGAAGGACCTGAGCCCAGCAGCACCCACCACGCTTGCGATTCCCACAAACTGGCATTCAGAGGCATACTACCTCTGATAGTAAAGGCTGAACATAGCCTTCGTGGCCAGTAGCCATTGATAGCCTTGTCGTCCGTGAAGTTATCTGATCCTCTTTTAAAGCCATCTAACTTTGTGGGCTATCGCTGACTCCTGAGGGAGTGAGTTCCATAGTTTATCTCTGTGGGGAAGAAGAAAACGTTGAAGCCCCCCCCATTGCTTCAGAAAGCATCCATCATCCCCCCCCCCATTTCTTTTCAAAAAATTGCTGGGCTGAATCCTTTGGCTGAGCACCTAAGCAGAACCATCTAATCTGGCTCCCATTCAAGTCTCAAACGTTGTGGGCAATTCACTCTGAGCATGCATCCGTTTCAGTTTCTCTGCCATGTGCAGAGTGTATTCGCTGTTGTGCCTTTTCCCTTCCCCCCAAACCAGGCTCAGAAGTGGACTCAGGGGGAGGGCAGAAAAACAGGGCCAAAATGAGAGAGATAAGTTTTATAGGAAGAGGTGACCTGGAGGAGTTCCTCCAAGGGGTTTTAAAAGAGTTTGCAAGAACTACAGCTCCCATAACTCATCATGCCCCATCATTCTGGAAGATGGAGGGAAGGCAGTGAGCAACAGAAAAGTCCCAGTTCCAGGTTTTGGAAGGTAAGACACCCTCCATGGACCCTTTCCTCTTGCAGTGCGTCCTGCTCCTCACTGCCATTAGGTTTGGAAAAGGACAACTGAAATGATCAAGGGGCTGAAGCAACTCCCCTCTGAGGAACGGTTACAACAGAGGAAGTTTTTTCAACCCAAGGGCCACATTCCCTTCTGGACAATGTTCCAAGGGCCACATGTCAGTGAGGAGCAGGGCCAGAAGCAAAAGTGGGCAGAGCAATAAATATAAATGTCACCCTTGTACAATAGGCTAGCTTCTACACACATCCCTCTCCATCCTCCATTCAGGCAAGCAGCGCTGGTGCCAGGCATGCTGGGCCCCGGCACATGCATGTATACCCCACCTACCTCTCCCTGCAGGGCCCCTCCCTAAGGAGAATCCTTCAATGCAGGATTTTTTGGGGTGGTGGGATTTGAGGGACTTTTTTTTTTTACTTATGTTAAATACAAAAATATGAGGTGGCTGAGCTTTTTCCTTTTCCTTCTGACATGGCCGCCCTGGCTTCCATTCTTGTGACTGCAACCTCCCAAGAGCGATGCTATGTTATCATGATGGTGCATCATTCCCAGGGGTGTTCTTGCAAGAAAACGTTTAGGCATTTTTGTTTATTCAGAGAAATTCGCACTAAAATGGTAGAGAATTTTCATGAGGATATTTTTTTTAAAAAAGATGCGGATTGCTGTAGAAATGTAGAGAACTGAATTTAACAGTGCAAAAACTGAGAAACTGGGAGAACCGAAACAGACAACTCTTTCCATCCCTAATCTGCACTAGACGTTTAAAGCAGTTATCATACCACTTTATTGTTGCGCTGCAGCCAACTCAGAAGGGACAGGAAGGGGGGAGGCATGAGTTTCAGGCACCTCCGCAGCCAGAAGAAGCCGAGTTGGGGATTGTTGTGTCTGAGCAGGATCGTGCGGGAGGGGGGTAACCTGCTCTTCGCGTTCCTGTCGCCACGAGAAATGGACAGGGCAAAGACAGGAATTATGAAGGAGTCAGAGATTACGTTCAAAAACATTTCCTATATAAGCCTGCCGCTCCCAGTGGGGGGTTGTTGAGTCAACTTCCTTCACACGCTGCAGAGCATGTCTAGAGTATAGTTAGGGACTTTAGTGAGTTAGGGTAGGGTTTCCTATGAAGCACAATGCCTTTGATGTATCCATTACTCTAATAAAACGAGATTTACTTGCACACACACTCCAGCCTCATTCTTTCGGCTCTGAACGGGACAGTTTGACTCAACCACCATCCCTACTCGAACCTGTTCCCATGGGGGATGACATGGACCAGAACGGAGCAAGAGGGGGAGTACCTATCACCATGGAAGCCTTGTATGCCAAGATCCAGAACCTCCGAGTGACTACGCAAGCCCTACAAGCCGAGAATCAAAACCTCAGAGCCGCAACGCAAGCTTTGCAAGTGGATAACCAGAATCTCCATGCCTTGGTTGCCCAAGTCCAGGTGGCGCCTCCCGGGGTGGCCGCCCCTGTGAAGTCTCCAGTGGGGCTACCCGTGCAATACGGGGGCCAGAGTGAACAGTTTGCCACGTTTCTAGCCCAATGTGAGTTGTACATTCAAGTGCGCAGAGCTGAGTTCCCAACTGATGACGCGAAGGTGGCGTTCATCATCGGTTTGTTGGAAGGGGAAGCGGCAAAATGGGCCACCCCGTATTTGATTTCCAATGACCAGATATTGCATCAGTTTGATGCCTTCAAGAATGCAATGGGGGACATGTTCCGAGACCCCCAGAGGAAGGAGACGGTTGCCCACCAGTTAGGGACCCTGAGACAGGGAAAGGGGTCTGTAGGGCAATACACGAATGCTTTTCGTGTTTTGTCTCAGGAGATGGAGTACAATGACCCAGCCTTGATGTACTTCTACAGAAATGGACTGAGTCCAGAAGTGTTGGATGAACTGGCGCGCACCACACACCCCGACTCACTGAGGGGTTTGATTCAACTGAGTTTGCAGATAGACAGCCGCTTAGAAGGAAGGAAGTTGGAGCGAAGAATGGAGCCTTCACAGAGTCAGGTTGCTGCTCCACTGCCCCGTGCGTGCCCCGTGCCCAATCCTGGCATCCCTACTGTCTCGGGAGAGGAGCCCATGCAGATTGGGGGGGCTAGACCGTGATTGACAGAGGAGGAGAGGGAAAGACGCCGGAGGGAAGGACTGTGTCTCTATTGCGGAAAGTCTGGACACCTCGCCAGAAATTGTGCAGCCAAAACCAGAAGATCCCAGCTGCCGGAAAACTTCACATCCAGCTCTCGTAGAGGCTAGAGAGTTGGGGGGTGCTACAGACACTGAGCCTCCGTTACGACCCCTTCCCTCCCAAAGGGCCCTTCTGTCGCCCATTCGCATCACCCTATCCTCAGGCGAGAGCTTCTTAGCCAAGGCTATGATCGACAGCGGAGCATCCTCTTGTTTCATAGACCGGGAGTTGGCGCTACACCACGCTATTCCCACAAGAGAACTGAGCCAGCCGTTGGCAGTGGAAACTATAGATGGCCGGCCTCTGAAGTCTGGGGGGGGGTTTCCCTCCTCGAAATAGAAATCCCTCTTCCGTTGGTATCTTTAGAATGCACTTCCAGGACAGATTTTTGCAATAAAAACAAAGATAAGCTTTTTCAATTTCTTTCCTCCTTAATTTCGTAAATAGAGGAGAAGAGTTATAACTCACCAGAAACTCTTTATAGCTGATTCATTGACAAATCTCTTTTTGCTGTAACAATTTAAACCAAGTGAAGAAAAAATAGGAAGAAGGATGCTTGCCTGTTAAAGTCCGTTTTTCTTTGTAGAAAAGATAAACGTGTCGCTTAGACAGTTAGAGCTTGTTGGAATGTCCGTCCGGCATTGTTGGCTGAACCTTCTCTCATAAATTAATTATGAAATCCAGTCCTCCCAACAGAAACAGGCTTTGTGGTTAATCTCTACGTTTCTCCCTGCCCGGGAGAAAATCTTTACCAGTCAAAAAGAACGTTCTGACTGATTTTAGAACTGAAAAAGCTTCTTCTGAGATGAGAGCTCGTCTCAAAAAGCAGGCACAGGCGAAGTCATCCTTCCCGGAAGTCAAATTTGATTTATGAACTTTGGAGTATTATATGTCCGGGACTATTTTCTTTTTGGTCTATTTCATTTTGACGAATCTGCTTGTTCATGACGCCACTAACTGTTTTGATGCTGGGAACTAAACTTGTTTTGTATTCCTGAACATATAAGAGATAAGGCAGACTGCACAGTTTACATTCTGATGTCAGCAAGCCTGGAATATTAACCCAATTGTGGCTGAAATAATTTTTGTTTTTGTGGTTTAAAGAATGGCAACCAGGAAAGTGACTGAGACCATGGAAGAAATTATGTTTCAGAAAATAATGGATGAGATTGTGATAACGAAACAAACCCTGAGACAGGGTAGACAGGAGATGAAAATTGAACTTAGCAAAATGACGCAGGAGCTTAAAGAAATAGGGGATTCTGTGAGAGAGGAGATTGTTGAGATTAGAGATGAGAAAAGAAAAATTAAAGGGAAGATACAAGCCTTGGAGATTGGAACAAATGTGGAATTGGAAAAAGATCTGGAGTTTATGGATATTAGAAATAAAGTTTACTGTTTGGAACTCAACGTTGTCTCTGAAGAAATTAATGAAGATATTAGTGATAAAGTTATCAATGTCTTGGATAACTTTCTGGACTGGAATGATGTGATAGAGCTTGACATAGAAAAAATCTATGGAATTAACTACAGATATGTGACAATGGAAAAATTCTCAAGAGATGAGCCAGTGCATTTTGTAAAAAAGAAGAACAGAGATATGACTTTACAACAATATTTCAGCAACATATTCAGAATTGATGGCAAGGAAATATTTCTGATAAAGGAAATCCCCATCAGACTCCTATTACATGACTATGGCTATGATAGCAAGATTATCATGGGATACTGATAATGGAAGAATGGATACTGAAACTACTGGACTTAACAGGACTATTGAAGATGGAAGATGGAACTAATATTGATAATGGAAGAATGGTTATTGAAATTATTGGACCTAACAGATTTGATGAGATGGATTAATCGATATGTTTATTTGGACTATGGCTATGACAACAAGATTATTATGGGATACTGATAATGGAAGAATGGCTACTGAAATTACTGGACTTAACAGGATTATTGAAGATGGAAGAAGGAATTAATATTGATAATGGAAGAATGGCTATTGAAATTATTGGACCTAACAGATTTGAATGAGATGGATTAATCGACATGTTTATTTGGGAAAAATTGAAAGATATATCTCTCAAGGAATTGAAACCTCTCTTTGACTTTTTGTGGAAAGAATAAAGTAATGTTTATGAGATTTGATGATTAATTAAGATAACTACTGGAGGAAAGTGATTTTATAATATAATTTAAGAGACAGGATTGTTATATATTGTAGACCTATAACTGATCTGCGACAAATCGGAAGTCAACATTTTATTTTATTGTTTAATTATTTTTGTTTTGTTTTGTTTTGTTTTTTGTCTTTGAAAAATTTGAATAAAAATTAATGATAAAAAAAATGAACTCTGGGGGGGTGACTCGGGTGACTGAGTCCATGGAAGTGAAGGTCCCTGGGCATCGGGAAGACCTGTCGTTCTATGTGGCATCCTTGCCACGTTTCCTGGTGGTGTTAGGTATGCCTTGGCTGGTTAGACACAACCCCACAATCTTTTGGGATGAAGCTGTGGTGGATTTTACCTCCAAGTACTGCCATCAACATTGCCAGCCTCACGAGGAGCCACAGGTGTTGGCAGGAGCGTCTCCCCCAAGGGAGATAACCTTGCCTGCCAAGTATGGGAGTTTTCAGGACGTCTTCGATAAAAAGGAAGCAGAGCAACTCCCTCCTCACCGGCCCTATGATTGTGCCATTGATTTGGTGCCTGCAGCACACATCCCCGCCGGGCGGATCTACTCTCTATCTGAACCAGAGTTTGTAGCGTTAAGGGAGTTTCTGGACGCCAATTTGAAGAAAGGCTTTATTCGCCCTTCACAGTCCCCCGCTGGTGCACCCCTGCTGTTTGTGAAGAAAAAAGGGGGGAGCTCCATCCCTGTAATGATTATCGCGCCCTAAACCAGCTCACTATCCCCAATAGTTACCCACTGCCGCTCATTAGGGAAATGTTGGAGAGGTTGCGTTCCGCCAAAATTTTCACAAAACTGGACTTGAGAGGAGCTTACAACTTGGTGAGGATTAAGGCAGGCCATGAATGGAAGATGGTGTTTAAGACCCGTTATGGTCAGTTTGAGTATTTAGTAATGCCATATGGGTTGTCGGGAGCACCTGGAGTCTTCCAAAGTTTCATGAATGACATCTTCCGGGACTTTGTGGACCGCTTCATGATAGTTTATCTGGATGATATTTTGATTTACTCAGATACTCCCGAGGAACATGACTCACATGTGCGTGCAGTGCTGCAGAAGTTATGGGAACACCATCTTTACGCGAAACTGGAAAAGTGTGGGTTTGACCTAACCACGTTGGACTTTCTGGGGTATCGGATCTCGCCAGCAGGAGTAGAAATGGACCCAGAGAAAGTTCGTTGTGTACTCACGTGGCAACCCCCCAAGACCAAGAAGGATTTGCAGTGCTTCTTGGGCTTTGCAAATTACTACCATCATTTCATAGCCAACTACTCCCATCAGACCACACCGCTCACAGATTGCCTGAAGGGCTCAGGACCTTTCCACTGGACAGAAGCTGCACAAGAGGCTTTCGAGAGCCTGAAGCGAAGGTTTGCTACCGAACCCATACTACAGCATGCCGACCTGGTGCTCCCTTTTGTGGTAGAGACGGATGCATCGGACGTCGCAATTGGAGGGGTTCTTTTGCAACCAGCCCAGAAAGGGGGAGAACTGATGCCTTGTGCTTTTCCAGAAAGCTAACCGACTCTGAACAAAACTACACTGTGTGGGAAAAGGAGCTATTAGCCATTAGGGATGCCTTTGAAGCCTGGAGACACCATCTGGAAGGGGCGCAGCATGAAATTGAGGTGGCAACGGACCATCGTAATCTAGAGAGTCTTCATACCACCTGTAAACTCAACTAGAGGCAAGTGCGCTGGGCTCAGTTCTTTGCATGGTTCCATTTTAAAATTCATTATATCTCCCAAGCACAGAATAAGCGGGCTGATGCCCTCTCAAGGAAGCCAGAATTTCTGAGGGATCCCACCCCAAGACTGTTACAGTACATAATCCCTCCTGAGCAGGGAGTAGTAGGGGCCTGCCAAGATTCTTGGGAAGCTGAAGTGCGTGATGCGCAACAACAGGATCCTTTCGTGCAGGAGCAGCGGGTCGAAGAGGGCGCGTCACCCCAGGCAGAACAGAAGGACCTTATATGGAAGGATGGCATACTGCACCATCAGGATGCTGTTTATGTGACCCCTGGAGAACTGCGAGGGAGAGTACTACATCAGTGCCATGACGCCCCCATGGCAGGCCACTTTGGGGTTTTTAAGACCATTCAAGCTGTCACTCGGGAGTTCTGGTGGCCCAAGGCGAAGAAGGACGTAGAGCATTACGTTCGTTCTTGCCCCACTTGCATGAGGGCTAAACATGCCACCGGGAAGCCACCGGGGCTACTGGAACCCCTCCCTACCCCAGGAGGACCTTGGCAAATGATTACTATGGATTTTATAACAGACCTTCCACCTTCGCAGGGGAAAACCACAGTTTTGGTGGTCGTTGATGCCTTCTCGAAAATGGCTCACTTCATTCCGTGCTCAGGGCTTCCAAGCGCTCAAGACACTGCCAAGTTGTACGTGCAAAATGTGTATCGGCTGCACGGTCTGCCAGACAGCCTGGTTTCCGATCGGGGCGCACAATTCACCACATGTTTTTGGCAAGCGTTGTGGAAGTTGCTGCAAAGTGAGTTGCAACTGTAGTCCGCCCATCATCCCCAAACGGATGGACAGTCCGAGAGGGTCAATGCAGTGTTGCAACAATATTTACGTTGTTTTGTGGGATATCAGCAGGACAACAGGATGTCCTACCTGCATTTAGCAGAATTTGCCTATAATACTGCTGTGCATTCGCACATGCAACAGACTCCTTTCTTCGCCAATTTTGGCTACCACCCCCGAGCCTTCCCTGCCCCAAAGGACAGTCTCTCAGTCCCAGCTGCTGAGGATTACTTGCAGGAATTTCACGCTATGCAACAGCTACTCCAAGAGCAACTAGAACAGGCCAAAGCGGATTACAAATGCGCAGCTGACCAGCATCGGAGAGAGGGGGACCTCATACGAGTGGGAGACCAGGTCTGGATCTCTACATGTTTCCTAGCTATGACTGGCCGGTGTCGTAAACTGCAGGATCGGCATGTAGGGCCCTTTGAGGTGGAGGCTCAGATTAACCCCGTGGCTTACAGACTAAAATTGCCACCCACCTTCAAGATGCACCCAGTCTTCCACAGGGCATTGTTGACCAAAGACGCTGCCCCCGACCCTCACAGTCCGCGAGTTGAGCCCGCGCTGCCGTTGTTGGTGGAGGGGGAGGAGGAATACAAAGTAGAACAGATTTTGGACTCGCGAAAACGCTGAGGGCATCTTCAGTACCTGATTCATTGGAAGGGGTACGATCCAACTGAACGTTCCTGGGAAACGGAGGAGAATGTGCACGCTCTGACTTTGGTGAGGGAATTCCATGAGGCTTATCCAGAGAATCCTAGACCTCAGGGGTGGGAAGGGTTAAAGCATGGAGGGGGGGATGATGTTGCGCTGTAGCCAACTCAGAAGGGACAGGAAGGGGGGAGGCATGAGTTTCAGGCACCTCCACAGCCAGAAGAAGCCAAGTTGGGGATTGTTGTGTCTGAGCAGGATTGTGCGAGAGGGGGGCAGCCTGCTCTTCAGCTAGTTCCCACAAGTAATGCCCTTTCCGAGGAGCCGAGCGCACCACCCCCAGTTGATGCAGAGGACTTGGGGGAGGAAGCTTCAGAGTCAGTGCCAGCTCCTCCTTTTCCAAGCAGTTCCCAGGAGGATTCCAGCATGGCACAGACTCCTGACCTCGAGCCTGTCACTCAGGAGCAGGTGTCTTCAGATGAGCTGTTGGATGTGCGCCTCCTGTCTCCACGTTCCCATCGCCGCGAGAAACGGACAGGGCAAAGACAGGAATTACGAAGGAGTCAGAGATTACGTTCAAAAACATTTCCTATATAAGCCTGCCGCTCCCAGTGGGGGGTTGTTGAGTCAACTTCCTTCACACGCTGCAGAGCATGTGTAGAGTATAGTTAGGGACTCTAGTGAGTTAGCGTAGGGTTTCCTATGAAGCGCAATGCCTTTGATGTATCCATTACTCTAATAAAACGAGATTTACTTGCACACACACTCCAGCCTCATTCTTTCGGCTCTGAACGGGACATTTATACAGATATGGCTTTCCCCAAAGAATCCTAGGAATTGTAGTTTGTTAAGGGTGCTGAGAGGAGGCCCTCCTATTCCCCTCACAGTCCATCCCTTTTCTGAGGCCATCTTGGTATCCAAGGTCTCTGGCAGGCAACCTTCTGTGCTCTGTGTGACACAATATCCTTTTACTGGAGATGTCGGGTAATTTATAAATACAAAGAGGGTCTCCTGAGCTCTGATTCCTAAACCACTTTGGCAGATATTTCTCCAGGTGGTCTGGGAAGCCTTCTAAGGTAAGAATCAACAGCACCCTGTCTTGTTCAACTGTTTACTGTTCTCAGCATTAAAAGATGGATGGTATCTTGGCTTTTCCCAACCTCTCTCTCTCTCCTCCTGTGACTTGAACATTCACTGAGATAAAAAAAGAATGTGGATCTACCCTACAGAGGCTGGACTCATCCCTTGGGTGCATTCCTTTTGGTCATTAAGAGTTTGTTATTTCTCATCTCAATCTCTTGGGTGTCTCGAACACGTAATATAACAAAATGAAGGGAAGATATTTGAAATGTTCAATAAAGAAAGGAAAGGAAAAGAAAGGGGGGGGGGAAATGTACCTGGCATCATTTCCCAAACAATATATTGGCCAGCAGCCAGGTTGAAATACATTCTAATACATAAGTGCAATATAAAAATCCTAATTCGATTATTAGAATTGTAGGGAAATGGCAGTGTTTAATACTTCCCTTCATTTAAAACCAGGGTGTCTCCAGACTGGGATTATTTTTTGGGAGAGATTCGAGTGCATACCAGAAATTTAGGTTTGAGCAGCAGTCTGTTCTGGCAATTGAGGAATTTTCTACCTCATTCCCACCTTGTTCTGGTCCCTCCATAGGCCCAGCCTCCTTCGGCAGCAACCTCCCTGCAGATAGAAAATGAGTCTATGGTGGAGATAGCTTTAGCCCAGCTATGCTCACTTTTGAGTAAAAGTTAGTTGGCTGCAACCCTTGGAGTCCTGCAACATATGCAGGGTCACAAGTTCCCCACTCCTAGGGTAGTCCTTATTCAGTCCAACCAGCTATAGTCAAGGTCTTCTTGTGTCTTTCTGATTCTAACTTCATGCCAAGACAAAGAGGACTCTCTGGTCATCCTTTTCATTATGCATTCATGATTATTTTTGCTCATGATGGAATCAGGACAGTTATATGCAATCCAACTTTCATTACTGTTTGTGCCTGCATATTTTCCAAGGTGGGCATACAGCTTCGTTTCCAGTTGGTATATGTCCCCTAATTCCCTGCTGAAACCCTGTAGCCTTCTATACCACAAATGCCCCAGTTTATTTTTTTGACCTGCAAGAGTTCCTCTCCAGATGGCAATAATGCAGAAACACCGGGGAAGCATCGCAGAACAACTAATAATGTGGGATGGTGTGTGGACGGTCCAGTATAATTCCACCACTAATCCATTATTATTGCATCAACGGCTTGTTGCAGAATACACCCACACACACACAGCCTGGAGGGGGCCAAAGAACTGGATGTGGAAAAAATGGATTTGGTGCCAGCATTTTGTCATGCCTTTTCCAAAGACCTACAGCAGGGAGTGTTATAGGAACTCAGAATCAGTCCCCTAATATAAATTAGACTGACACAGAAGCCATCCCTGAGGTGTCAGGATACCTCTTCAGAGAAAAAGGTGTGAGACCCCATGGAGATCCTCAGCACAACTGGAGACCTGGGAGAAGCCACTATAATCTTAAGGCAGCTTGAACTGAAGTACTTAGTATTGTGGACATCTCACCTGCATCTCCAATAGCCACATACCAAACCCTGCCTTGAATTTTGATTATCCCCCTTTCTCCTCTTCCCTGACCCCAACAGCAAGGGCAGTGAGGTTGTAGCCTTTGGGTCATGTGCATGGGTTCAACGGCATCCTTGAGGACTTACACTGGTGCCCCTAAAGCCTCTAGAACCCCCCCACACACACACACACCCCTGCTCACTGATCTCTTTGTCAAGAAGTGGTGAGGTAATTTTCTGTTTTCCCTTGAAAAGAACATAGACCTAAAAGAGGAAGTGGAAAGAGCGACACTCTTTCCCACTTCCTCTTACAGCTCTATGTGTTTTCCAAGACTCAGATTGGCACCTAAGCAGTAGAACAGAAAAGAGTGACCAAGATGGTAGGATAGGAAAGGGGAGTGATTTGGAAAACTGTGGGGGGGGGAGTGATGTGGTGGAGGCAGAGGGGAAAGAAAGTGGAGTGCTGCAAGAGTCAAGAGAGAGTGAGAGAGAAGGTGCTCACCATATATACACACACCAGTTCCAGTCAAACAATTCTTTTGCATTTGGGGACGGTGTAAAAGCCGGAACAGAACGGAACAGGCCAGAACGGGCCCTTTATAAAAGAAATTGATGCCAAAAACACTGGGATGTGTTAGAGACACTTGAGAACAACATTTAGGAACAAAAACCATTCCGATAGGATTTTATTAACCCTGTAACAACCAAAATGCCCTCCTGAATGGAATGAAACAGCCCAGAACGGCAACTTCCCAGCTAGCCAGACCTCTGAAATTCACCAGTCCCACATGACTACATGGGATGCATGCAATAAGACACAAAACTTCCACAAAAACCACATTCCGATACCCGTTCCGGGCTATAATACGCTTTTACGTAAAACAGCCCGGAACGGCGACTTCCCAATCAGCCAGACCCACCAAATTCACCAGTCCCACACGACTACATGGGATGCATGCAATAAGACACAAAACTTCCACAAAAACCACGTTCCGATACCCGTTCCAGGCTATAATACGCTTTTACTTAAAACAGCCTGGAACAGCAACTTCCCAATCAGCATGACTCGATGGGATTCATGCAAAAAGTCACAAAACTTCCACATAAGCCACATTCCATGCAATAATACATCTTTCTGAACAGAACCCAGAACAACATCTGAACCAACCAAGTCAATCAAATGCACCAGCCATGCATAACTGTATGAGTCAATGCTGTGGGCCACAAGCTTTCACAGCAACCACTTTCACTTGCATATACATAAGCATAGATTTGTGCTATGCACTCCAATTGTTTTCAATGGTATATAGCCAAATATAACTTCAGTTAATTTACTCTTGTCCCTGAAGTGTCTGTAATTTTGGCACTTCCAGAAATAATTAGCATATTCGAAGAGGTGATAATGTTGAAGCCAAACACACTTTTGTCTTATGACACAACCTTTCAGCTTGGAGACTTCTATGTGTCACCTTTAATTTTCTAGTGTGCTTTCTTTGAGGAGAACCCAGCAATCCCTTTGGCCGTACTGATCCATGATAAGCACACAACAAATGTGCATGAGCAGTTTTTTTATTTATAGGAAAACGTGTGCCCAAGATCAACAATGATTCCACTGTGATAGTCACAGACAGAGAAGCAGCCATTGTGCATGCTATTGAGAAAGTGATTCCAGGCTGTGCACATGTCCTTTGCTGGAACCATATTATAAAAGATGTAGAATTCTGGGTCTCTGCACATGAAGGAGGGAAAGGTGAAAATCAAGCTGCTAGCAAGGAAAGGCAATTATCATCCTTTGCCTTTCATCTTGAGCAGGAAGCCCCCTATTTTTCAAGTACCCCTCAAAAACCTACTCAAGGAAAGCTGATGGGGAAAAAAGAACATGTTCCATGGGAATCTATAACATGCTATCCACGCATAAGAAATTCAACCATACAAAGGGTCTACATCAATGCAGATGACATGAAGTCTCTTCTGAATCAAAACTGGCTAGTTGACACTGTAATTGAGGGATCCCTAATTACTAGAACAAATCTAGAGACTGTGACAAGTACAGATGTTGACGTGTGTGTCTTCAGCCCATTTACTATGTGGGCCATGGAATTACAGGGACACACAAGTGTTCATAACTTTGGCACAAACGTGGATGTTGTGATGAAGGACATCTGGCTGATCCCCACCAATGTACACAGTTCTCATTGGGTACTAATGATTGTGTTCTTCAAGTGGAAAATAATTCTGTATCTTGATTCCAAACATGGCATCTCCACCAAGTACACCAACATGTTGCAAACATTTATAGAGACGCAGTCAGCTTCAGCAATGAATTGGTCAGAGTGGATCATTCATGCACCTCTTGACATACCAGTTCAAAAGGACTCTTCCAACTGTGGGGTGTTTGTATGTCTGTTTGCACATGTGTTGTGCAGTGGCTCTCCAATCCCCTTCCCAGTAGACATGGTCCCTGTACGGCAGTGGATTGCTACGGAACTGCTCAGCAAGAATGCATTACTTCCACAACCAAGAGCAACTCAGAGACAGCAGCAGAGAACAAAGAAACAAATAAATCAGAAAGTGTGGTGACAAGTGAAGAATCCATGCCACAGGCAAAAATGTTTTCCTCTATAACATGCTCTTGTCTAATGTTATATGATTATTTTCAGTGTTGATAAATACTGTTCTATACTTGAAATGATCTTGCATGCCTAACTGCACAAAAGAGTACCCTTGTGTTCTATTTATTTTGCAAAATGTTTACAAAAGTATTGGTTCAGTTGCTGCTATTTATACTAGGTTACATTTATATCCTAGTGTTGCTTTAGAATATATATATATATATATATATTGTATACATTGTTTTAGTTCTTGCTATATGTGTTTATTTTTTACTGGATTCATATTTTTTCCAAAGAATATAGCTAATAACCCTGACATGTGACTGCTTTGTTTTGTGATTTTGTTGATATACACTGGTACAGTGGTGTGGCATTTTTGGCAAAGGAGGTGGTACAATTATTAATTATTCCCCAATGTAAACAGCAGGTGCAGGGACTAAAGCTCCCATGTCAGGACCCCACTAGGGATCAGCTGCCCTGCACCTTCAATTTAGTGTTGCAAAGCTCATTGTGCAATTGTTTATTGCATGATTGGTATCTCATCTAGTTTGGCCCTCAGACTGGCAGTGGCTGTCCAAGGTCCTGTTCTCCAGCCTTCTTGCCTGAGAGCCTTTTGACTGGAAAGTTCTTCTGCCTCCACCTCGTGCGCTCTGCCCAATGAGTGGGATTCCCTCCCACAGGTTCCAGACTTTAATAACCTTGATTTTGAAAGTAGTTGTGTCAGAAACTCATTTCACAGAAAGCAAACTGGTGAGGTTTGGCCCAGAACTTGAATACAAGGCAGAGGTGGAGTCTGAGCCCAAGCACACAAGAGCACTTCTTTGAACCCAGTTTTTTCCTGTGATAGCACATCCATTTCACAGAAAGCAAACTCTATTTCTCTCCCCCTTCTGCCAGCCGATTTGCCCCTCCAATCTCTCTTTCTCTCTCTCTCCCGAATTCACCAGCCATTCGCAACCTGGTAGCAGCACCAATAGTGCTGCTTAGTGGACCTACAAACAGCAAAAAAGGGTATTGCTGATCACTCCAGAGGTTCCTGGGTCATCCTGTGTTATCTCCCATTTCCCAACAAAAGGAGAGGCAGTAACATGTGTGGTTGGTGAATTTGGTGGGTCTGGCTGATTGGGAAGTCACTGTTCTGGGCTGTTTTACGTAAAAGCATATTATAGCCCGGAACAGGTATCAGAACGTGGTTTTCGTGGAAGTTTTGTGTCTTATTGCATGCATCCCATGTAGTCATGTGGGACTGGTGAATTTCAGAGGTCTGGCTAGCTGGGAAGTTGCCGTTCCGGGCTGTTTCATTCTGTTCGGGAGGGCATTTTGGTTGTTACAGGGTTAATAAAATCCTATCGGAATGGTTTTTGTTCCTAAATGTTGTTCTCAAGTGTCTCTAACACATCCCAGTGTTTTTGGCATCAATTTCTTTTATAAAGGGCCCGTTCCAGCCTGTTCCGTTCCGTTCCGGCTTTTACACCGTCCCTTGAATTTGCATATTATAGATCCCCATCCCACCAACCACCATCAAATAACATTTCTTGATTGACTGAGCCATAAAAATGGTTGATCCTTTGCTTTCCAGTACCATGCAAAAAATAAATCCAATGCATTTTATATTAGCTTTCATTCTATTTTACACATTTGGACAATATGTTTTATGCTGTTTCCTTTTATGTTGTTTATGCTGGTCATTGACCTAATAAAGACTGACTGATGCACGGATCCTTATCCATCCTCATAATGTTTACAAGGAATGCCCTCAAAACCACTATCAAATCATATGTCACATCAGTGATGATAATTTCAATTTACAGGATACCCTCCCCTTCCTCACAAAGAAGTCCAGATGTTATGGGCATGAGGGTGGGGATGGATGATTCCTGTGGGTCCCCTTTCCAGCCTCTGATTTGGAATCCTGTGCCTTGGAATGAGGAACTCTCCGCTGGTCAAATGAGTCTTTTGTTAACCAAATAGATTGGCCAGGTAAGATAATGCGCCCGGTCAGTTGCCTAGCAACGATGAATGGGCCAGGGAGATCCTTTTGTCATTGAAACTCTTCAGGAGAGCCTCCTTCCCCCCCTCCTGGAGCCCAGGAGAGTTTTGTGTTTTTAGTGTGTCTAGAGAATTGCTGGGAACTGGAAGGCAGGGCAGAGAGAGACTGGCTCTCTGCCCCATGGCCTTTGGGATGCCTTCTGCAACCAGATGGAAAGACTGGATATTGGACTGCTGATGCATTGAGCCCCTTCCAACCTTGAGCTCAGGTTGGAATGTGTGTAAATAAATAAACCATATTTCATAAAGACACCGCAGTCTCAGCTGACCTTTTTCCCCAAAGGAAACCAAACCCTGGAGAAGCACAGAGACCCCCGAAATCTCACCGCTCGGAGATTGGGGGAGGCGCGCAACACCAGATTTCATCTGTCATCTCTCTTTGCTTTTTATGATGCTGGTAAGCACTGGATCTGTGTTGTTTTTGCTGTGCAGTCTACAAAAATAAGCTTTAATCTGATGTTGGTTTGGGGAAAACCTCTGCAAAATCATCTACATTCTATTGGATATGACTTTTACCCAGACCCCATGGGAAAGCAAAGAGTGTGTGCATGTGTGCTTTTTCTTTCTGTCTGTCCAGGGAGGTGGAGAGAATGAGCAGGAGGGAGGAGAGAAGCAATGGGGGGCAGGGCTGCCAAATATAAACGATGGAATTCACTCCCACAAGAGGTAGGGATGGGCATCAACCTGGATGGTTTTATTCTATCTATCTATTGATCAGTCGATCAACCACATTCATATTCTACCTATTTTTCCAAGGAGCTCAAAGTAGCATACATGGTCCTCCCCCTCCTCATTTAATCCCCACAACAACCCTGTGAGGTAGGTTAGGCTGAGAGGCAGTGACTGGCCCAAGCTTACCCACTGAGCTTTCATGGCTGAGTGCGGATTTGAACCCTGGTCTCCAAGGTCTTAGTCCCACATCCTAACCACTACACCACACTGGCTTTAAAAGAGAATTAGACAAATTTATGGAGGATAAGGCTATCAATGGCTACTAGCCATCATGGCTATGTTCTCACTCCACTGTAGGAGATAGTATGCCTCAGAATGCCAGTTGCAGGGAATCACAAGTGGGGACAGTACTGCTGTGCTCAGGCCGTCCTTGTAGATGTTATGAATGGACCTTGGACTTCCTCACGAGCAAACACTCACTAGAAATGAAAGTTCCCCTATTGCGAAGATAGTGAAACCTTTTGCTGGAGTTCATCTGCACATCATTCCTCAAGCATGTATGTATTTACCCTTAGCTCAATGACACACAGAGAGAAAGTAAAATAAAGAGTGGTTTTATTAAGAGAAGAAACAAGGGAACATATTGCAGTGTACAATTACAGTCAGAGCTTGGAAAAGTTACTTTTTTGAACTACAACTCCCATCAGCCCAATCCAGTGGCCATGCTGGCTGGGGCTGATGGGAGTTCTAGTTCAAAAAAGTAACTTTTCCACGCTCTGATTACAGTTAATATTTGAACAGCATCTAACTATTACTCATTCATGCCTTTTTGTAGTGCTAAATAGACTAAAGCAAAGAAACTAAATCCTGCACACACTTCCAAATCCAATTCACTCACACAGAAGAAAAAGGAAAGAAAGAAAGAAACCCAGAAGTTGTGTATACTGCACCTTTCCTGGAGAGTTGATGTGAGACCAAGGATAAGAGGGAGACTTTTATATCTAGCCCAATGAGCCAAGGCCCCGCCCTCGTGTAACCAACCAGATTTGAAAGTCCTCACCCAAATCCTTAGCTCTGAAGCTCTGGTTTCTCATGATCATGCTGGGGAGCAGCTGTTGGAGCCCTCCAGAAGGGGAACTCCCAACCCCTTCAAACCACTCATGCTTTATACTTTTTCTAACTAAACTGACCCCAATGTAAACCTGACCAGGAAGATGTGGATGTGACAGATAAGGACAATGAAAGAATTTAGGATCACCAGTCAAGGAATCTGATTTTTTCCAGAAACCATTCCTTAATAAAAATGAAATGGACTGCCTTCAAGTCGATCCTGACATATGGCGACCCTATGAATAGGGTTTTTATGGTAAGCGGTATTCAGAAGGGGTTTACCATTGCCTTCCTCTGAGGCTGAGAGACAGTGACTGGCCCAAGGTCACCCAGTGAGCTTCATGGCTGGGTGGGGATTTGAACCCTGGTCTCCCAGCTCAATCTCCCAACTGTAAATTCCTGATGTTTCAAATAACCATAATCCTGTCTCCTCCTAAAGGTTAAGATTATCATAAAATTTATGCAAGCTGTTTCTTTGTTTGAAAGAAGTGTCTGATTCTTACCGGGCAACATTCCCCAAATTGTCATAGGAGTCAGGAAATCCATACCCTCAAGCTTTCAAGATATGTACTCAGAAGTCACGGAGAGGCACTTTCCCAGGAATCTTTGTTGTTGCAGGTTTTTCCAAACTCTGGTTCACTGAGGTGAATCAAAGATTAAAAATCCCCAATATTTTATTCCTCATTACATGGACGTCTTATGTGAATCTGGTTGGCCATTGTGAGAACTGGATGCAGGACTAGATGGGTCACTGGCATGATCCAGCAGGCCCTTCTTATGTTCTTCATTTCCAGATATGCTCACTAAGGGCCAAAAAAGGTAGGCAATAGCTAATACAGCCTCTGAATTTCTCCCAGCTCTTGAGACGTAACAAATTTTCTTACTTAATTACAGCACCAGGTGCTGGCCATGTACCAATGGCATGGAGTGAACTTCATGGTCCAGGAGCCATGTGGAGGCCAACTCTCACATGACTCTGCCATATTGATCACTCAACACTTTTGCTTAAAGCCTAGCCGTTGCAGCACCTTGCCCAGAGCCTCGTGGATATCCTTGTTTCTCAGAGTATATATGACAGGATTAACCAAGGGGGTGACCATAACGTACACGACAGCAATTTTCTTGTCATGATCAGGAGCTGAGCGTGACTGGGGAAGCATGTACATAGAGATAACAGTGCCATAGAACAAGGTAACCACAAGCAGATGGGAGCTACATGTGGAGAAGGCCTTGTGACGCCCAGCGGTTGACCGCATTTGCAATACCGAAGAGAGAATCATCCCATAGGACGTCAGGATAATCAAAAGGGGAATTAAGAGCAACAGTACTGCTGCCAAATAAATGGAAGATTATGTGCTCTGAGTGTCAGCACATGAAAGTTTCAACACTATTGGTAGCTCACAGAAGAAGTGGTTGATGCGGTTGGGTCCACAGAAGGGGAGGCGAACAGTACTGCCTGTGTTTATTGAACCAAGGAACAAGCCACTTACCCAACAGGATGAGGAAAGCAGTACTTGGCGCCACCAGCCCATGATACTGGTATATAATAGGGAATGGCAGATAGCCAAGTAGCGGTCATAGGCCATGACAGCTAGAAGGAGGCATTCAATACCACCCAGGGAAGATGAGATGTACATCTGTACCATGCAACGGCAGAAGGAGATGAATCTGTTGCCAGATAGGAGGTTTGCCATCATCTGGGGCAAGGTGCTGGTGACATAGCAGATCTCCAGGCCTGATAGGTTAGCCAAGAAGAAGTACATGGGTGTGTGAAGGGAGGGTTCAGCCCATACCAGCATGATGACCACCAGGTTCCCCATAATGGTGAGGGAGTAAATTATGAGGATGACCACAAAGAGTAGGATCTGTGTCCTTCGGTCATCGGAGGATCCCACCAAGAAGAAATCTTTGACAGTGGTGAAGTTCTCTTCTCCCATCCTAGCCTCTTCCCTGCAAAGAAAGGGCAGTGAGAGACCAGCGGCATTCTCTGGGAACATCAAAACATAGCCTTGTGTTGGGACCTGCAAGACTGGAGAAAACGCGAACCAGCCATGAACCTCAACATGGTGCGAAACAAATCTATGTCTCAGTATTCCTTTTCACTTTTCTTTGGGTCATTATGAGGGTGCGAACAATGTGCTTATTGTTTATTAAGAAGGTTTATTAGAAGGTGTGTGCTTTTTTCCCCTTGACACTGTTGGCTTTAATTACTTGGGTATGTCGGTTTTAGTTGTGTGTATTCTGTAGTTTATGGTATATTGTTAAATGAACAGCTCTGGGATATTTTTTGTTTGTTTGTTAAGAGCCCTACAGAAATGAGCTAATAAATAACGATTAGAAATAGATGAACACCACTCACTTAATTCTTATTTTTGTGAGTTATGGATTTTGAATTTATTCAGAGTAGACCTACTGAAATGAATGACTGTTACTAACTTAGATCCATTAATTTCAACAGATCTACTCTGAGTACGTGTTAGTTGAATACAGCTATCTATCTGTCTATCTATATGGGAGTTTTGCTATTTGCTTTGTAGGTCTATTTGAATTATGTGGAAGTGTATGGGGGGGGGAAGAGTTCTTTATTCCCAGTAGTGGCTGGTGCCCATTTGGACTGCTGAGGCGGAAGACAGAGAGACCAAGCGTAGGCAGAGCCAAAGCCAATGACAGACAAAGCAAACAAGGAAGCAATCCTAACTAAGGGAAGCCAGTGTAATTTACACCGGTTTACTCAGTTTACATGTGACGCGTTACCCTGGTTACGTTGCAAACCTACTTCAAAGCATGGTTTGACATCCTGGCTTGCCCTCAGTCCTGAACTATGTAGTAGGTATTCAGACATAATATTTGAGCAAGGTTAAGTAAAAGAAGCCGTGGGTAAGCATTACCTCTTTATAGCTTCCCTATGTTGTCTTTCTTCTGAGCTTGTGGGCAAAAGTATCTAACGGAGATGAGAAATTACTGTGATTGGCGGTTGGGCAAAAGCAACGCCACTTTTGTGCACATTTCCCCCTCCTTTACAGTGTCATCCCATCAGGGCTGGTGCCGGACTTTGGGAGGAGGGCTCAGCATGGTGCCGCTGATGGGCCTCCCGAACATACTCTCCCAACCAGGGCGGGACTCCTGCTTTCTACCACTGCACAGGCTGCATTTGCTCAGCTAATACTGCAACAGCAGAAAAGCTGCCATTCACCAGCCTCCCGCTAATCCACTCGCCTCCTTCCCCATCAGGACCCCAGAGGTGTTTCTTTCAGTGCTGGGTGGTGCACTGTCACTATGGAGTGGAAGACAAATTCAGCTCCCATCCGCAATGGCAGCCCAGCAGGCTTAATCACAAACGAATGCAATTCCACAGCCGGCTAGGACTAGAGGTCTACAGGCCCTTGTGAACCCCTGAGGCCCTCGGCCAGTGCCTAACCTGGATGACCGCTGGCGCCCAGCCTGATGTTGTACAGAAGTAATCTCTCCATTGAGTATAGTGAGACCCTAACCCTGCCAGATAAATGAGCTTCAGATTAAAACCTTACAAAATCTAAAAAGAACAGAAGGAAAAAGGAGATCTTTTAAAGGGCAGACCCAAAATTAAATCTAATCCTCTGCATACAGCAGCACACAAGCTGAAATCAATAACTAATCACGATGGGCAGTGTCCACAAATGTTAGGACTTGACTACATGGCCACAAGACGAGTTCCTTCCTCCACAAACTGATTTCCAGTTTAATCTTACCTTTGCACACCTCCGACGGCTTCCCCAAGTGTTGATATTTCTCGTGCAACAAGATTTTGTTAAGGAGTACAAAGGTTTTCAGTTGACTGTTGCAAAAAAATGATGAGGAAATTCACTTGAATATCAGTGACAGGATAGGGAAACCTCAATCCTGATAAGACCGAGGTGCTGCTTGTGGGTGACAGGGGAAGGTTAGGTGTTGTTGACCTGAGGCTTAATGGGGTGAGTCTACCCCTGAAGGATCAGGTCCGCAGCCTCGGAGTTGTTCTTGATTCCAAGCTGTCCATGGAGGCTCAGATTTTGGCAGTGAGCCGGGCAGCTTGGTATCAGCTATACCTTATACGGAGGCTGCAACCCTACCTCCCTATTCATCAGCTCCCACTGGTAGTACATGCTCTGGTCACCTCTCGATTAGACTACTGCAATGCGCTCTACGTTGGGTTACCCTTGAAAACGGTCCGGAAAATACAACTGGTGCAGAATGCGGCAGCTCGTCTGCTCACAAACAGCCGCCGCCGTGATCATATTACGCCAGTATTATTTCATCTACATTGGCTCCCAGTTATTTTCCGGGCCCAATTCAAGGTGTTGGTGTTAACCTTTAAATCCCTATACGGTCTCGGCCCAGTTTACCTGAAGGAGCACCTCCAGTACCACCAACTAAGCCGCCTGACTAGATCAGCCACGCAGGGCCTTCTCTCAGTCCCACCGACGAAAACAGCTAGGTTGGTGGGGACTAGAGAGAGGGCATTTTCAGTGGCGGCCCCCACTCTGTGGAATTCCCTCCCGTTCGATCTTCGCCATGCCCCTTCCCTGGATATATTTCGCCGAGCCTTAAAAACTTGGCTCTTTGGACAGGCCTTTGGGATCTCCGGGATGGGCTAAAATTGTTTAAAATTGTCTATTGATTGCCCTACATTGTTTTATACTGCTGCTATTTAAAATGGTTATTGTTGACTGCATTGTATTTTATGCCGTATTTATATTGTATTGTATTTTATTGTATTGTATTTTAATGTGTACGTCGCCTAGAGTGGCTTCGGCCAGATAGGCGACACAAAAATTAAATTTATTATTATTATTATTATTATTATTACACCTTCTCTTACAAAAGGGCTATTTAGGTTTCCCTCGCTAAGGCTGCCTGCAAACATACAAAGAAAGAAAAGCCACTGTAAGGGTCTTGCTTTGGGGTGAGATCCGCTTCTCCCTGCCTTCCCTCCTACTCTGACACATAGATTGTGGAATGGCAGCACATTGCTTTTCTTCCAAAATGTGTGTCAAGTGTTCTTTCCTCTTTGTTCACCCTCACAAAGTGCCTACTGCGGCTATCCAATTAAATGATCGTTTGGCACTTTCGTTTAAAAGAAATACCCCACCCCTTAATTTGCACTTTTCAATTAGCTTGGGGAAGTGGAGCAACGTGGGTTGGCTGAGATGGCTTCCTGGCCAACCCGATCAGCAGCATGTGCATCCGTGCGCTGGGAAGAGGGTGGGAAATTGCTTGACAACTGACAGGAGGGGCTGCAAATCAGCCAAATCCGACCTCTTCTGAAGTGGGGGGAGCCCTACCAGTCCTGGGGAGAAGATGATAGGTATGCTGTTTGCAGCTCTGGTCAATGCACTTTCACAGCAAGGTTACCGCTGAATTTATGTGCATTTCTACACAGCCTTAAACAACAAAGTCCTCTGGAATTAATTATGGACTTTGAGCACATACATGAATACACACAGAAATGCACACAAGTATGGCTTGAATCTGTTATTACTTGAGAGTACAATGCTATACTGGCTAGTGTTGTCCATTTGACTGGAAGGAAATCATGATGCCCACCTATCCAAAGGAGATGCCTCTCCTCTAGGGAAGAAACTACTTAGTACTGACTCAGTCAGAGTGGTCCGTCTAGTCTCACACTGTTTATCTTGCTGAGCACCACCTCTCCAGAGCAAAAAGTAGATGTCCTTCCTTGTAGAACCTCATCCAGAGATCCTCTAAGAGGAGATGCCAGGAACTATATCCACGCAGTGCATGTCCTCTGTGTCATAACATTAAGGTTCCCAATCCACTTGGACAGAGGCTTTTAAAGTGAGGGTTAAATACAGCCTGGCTTCTACCTAACTCTTCTCAGCGTTAGAAGATAAACAACTTGGTGAATTGTTTCTCCTTGGGGTTTGTCGAAGGTTTGAGGATTCCGTAAGGTAATAAAGACTGTAAGTCTACTCCACTGGAGCTGCTGCAGTCCCTTTGGACTCTCCCTCGCCCGTAAACCAGCTCATTAAAGTTCTATACTTTTTACTTCAGCCACTTGAGAGTGAAGCTTTCGAAATAGCAATCAAAAAATCTGGTGGGAACGTTCTTTGAGAAGCCATGGCTGTCCAAAGTGAAATCAAGCCCTGGTGTGGATGTGGCCAGGGACAGCTTTGGTTTAAATTTGGGTGGGAGGCTGCATGTGCCTGCTGTAGAATAAAAAGGTGGGGGAAACCCTGAAAAGCAATGATGCTGTTCACAATGTTTTCCTTTTGGAAAAGAAAGGAGCTTCCCCTCTGCCCAGTGTCCACCCACCCAATCTTCTCCCCTCCTAGTCCCTCCACCTGGTCAGTGTTGGACTACAACCTGGGAGACCAGGGTTCGAATCTCCACACAGCCATGAAGCTTGCTGGATGACCTTGGGCCAGTCACTGCCTCTCAGTCTCAGAGGAAGGCAATGGTAAAACCACTTCTGAATACTTACCATGAAAACCTTATTCAAAGAGTTGCCATAAGTCCAGTCGACTTGAAGGCAGTCCACTTCCATTTTCAAATATTATTACACAGAAATAAATCCCATTGAACTCAAAAAGAATGCAAATGATCAAACACACCCTCCCTTCTCCCTCCTATCCCCTCCCTCTTGCCCCTTCCCTCCCCCTTCCTTTGCCCCTCCCTCCCCATCCCCATCCCCTTCCAATCCCCTCCTTCCCCTTCCCCCTCCTCCCCCTTCCCTTCCTCCTCCCCATGGTCAGTTTTACCTATCTTAAGCATGATTGCACGGAAGTAAATACCATTGGACTCTATAAGCATGCAAATGATCAAACCTGCCCTCCCCTCCCCCTTCCTTTGCCCCCCTCCAATACACTCCTACCCCTTTCCCCTCCCCCTGCCTCCCCCATGGTAAGTTTTTTCCTATCCTAACCATGATTGCATAGGAGTAAATCCCACTGAATATGATCAGCATGCAAATGATCAGACCTGCTTTTCCTTTCCTTTCCCTCTCCTCTCCCTTCCTCCTGCCCTCCCCTCTTCCTCCTCCCTTGCCCACTCCAGCCCTCCCTCCCTCCGTCCCCCCCAGTCAGTTTTACATTTCCTAAGCATGATTGCATGGGAGTAAGTCCCACTGAACTCAATAAACATGCAAATGATCAAACCTGTCCTTCTCCCCTCCCCCTCCTGCCTGCTGCCACCCCCTCCTGCCCTCTGCCCTCCCTCCCCTCCCTCCTCCTCCCCTCCCCATCCCCTGTGGTCAGTTTCACCTATCCTAAGCATGATTGCAGGGGAGTTAATCTCACTGAACTCAATAAGCATGCAAATGATCAATCCATTCTCAGAGTCACATCATTCTTCCCATTCTCACTAATCTAACCTCCAGCTATAACAAACTTAGCAAATGTCTGGACTAAAACTGATGCATGGAATTATGAATTGAGATAGGATCTCAGAGACCTGGAAACAAACTAGAATCGTTGTCATCCCTAAACTTCATAAAGAACCAGGTTCTCTGGGGTCCTGTCACCCAATATGTCTCCTGAATCAAGATGCTAAGCTACTTATGGCTCAAGAGACTAAATGTCTTTCTCTATAGATACATTCGCACCGATCAGTCAGGTTTTATTCCTAAGTGGCAACTTTCAGATGCTATAAGACGGGTTCTTAATATTGTCCATCATAGTTTATGAACAGGTGCTCCTCTAGCACTACTTTCCCTAGATGCTTTCAAAGCCTTTGATAGTCTTGAATGGCCTTTCCTACTCTGCTTATTAACTAAGTTAAATATTGGTCCTTACTTTCTTAATGTCATTCATCAGTTTTATTTTGGTTTGCAAGCGACACTATTTATCAAAGGATTTGATTCCCCTTTTATTAATTTAACAAGAGGCACCAAGCAGGGAGTACTGGCCGATAAGCTTAGAGCAGACCCTAGTATTAAAAGTTTGGTAATTAATGGCCAAGAGCACCTTATCAACCTCTTCAGAGATGATGTACTATTTTTACAAGAACCTCATTACGCACTCCCACGGCTGCAAACCAATTTAGTGGCTGGGTTAGAAATCAACTACAGAAAGTCGAAACTTTTTTGCATCAATTTCTCCTTATGAGCACAGGCTCACCTGAGTGATTATTTGGTCTCCCACTGGTGTTTGGTGGCTTTAAGTATCCAGGGGTAACTATTACCAAAGACTCAAAACAATTTAAAAAGTGTAACTTCAATCCATTAATACGAGCTATTAAAACAGCTTTATTCTTGGAAAAACCTGTCCCTTTCTTGGTTTGGCAGAGTGGCTGCAGTGAACATAGCCATTCTGCCCAAATTCCTTTTTCTGTTCCAAACTCTTCCCATTTATCTCCCTGAGACACTCCTTCTGAAATGGCAACAAATGCTTTACTCTTATTGTAACTGTGGTAAACGTTCACTCTTAAGTAAAGCAATTCTGTATCAGAGTAATAAGGGAGGTTTTGGCATGCCAAATCTGCAACTATTTTACAAAGCATCACAGATTAAACAACTAGCTCAAATGATTCATTTAGACCTACTATACCTTGGATTTCAATAGAACTTGCTTTGCAAGTGAAACGCCCATCAGCACAATCACTCCCTTTGTTACCACTGTCTAAATTGGCTGTTTGCTCAATCACACCCCATTTCTTGAGCTACCTTGAACATCTGGACTCGATGGGTCCGCAAACTAGCTCCTTGGCCGTTCCCTCTTCTTTCATTCCTAGATTACCCCAAATTTCATGACATTGACAATTATAGGCAATTTGAAGGTTGGGAGTAGAGAGGATTGGTAATGATGTGAGATCTGTTTGATTGAGGATGTCCTTTACAAATTTCTCAATTAGAAAAATGTCTTTCTGGGTTAGGAGTCACCTGGTATAGAATCGTACAAGTATCCTCCTTTATAAACACAATTGATAAAGCAGAAGGTTTGCCATGTTCTTTGACATCCTATGAAGCCCTGTTTAAACAGGGAACTTCTGGCCAAAAAGGCACTATCTCTATAATTTATAGCCTCCTTTAGGAGTTTAAATATGGAAAATTTGGCACATAAAGCTTGGGGTAAAGATCTGGGGAAGGGGGAAATTACAGAAGAGGAATGGAGTGATGTATGGATAGGCCCACACTCAAAAGCAGCCTCAGCCCTCAATCAAAGAAAATGCATTGAAACTTATACATTGGTGGCACCTCACTCTGGTCAAACTGAACTATATCAACTTCTCCATCTCCCCTCTGTGCTGGAGGGGATGTCCGATCCGTGGCTCTTTCCTACATTTATGGTGGAACTGTATTAAAGTGAGACAATTCTGGAGTGATGTTTTCCAAATAGTAAAGTTCTTGAAGCTACAATTATCCCGGATCTGGTACTGGCACTTCTTTTCCTTAAAGGGGGTTCCATTGTTCCTAAAACTCAGGTGTTTGTCCTATCTAGATTCCAACTTGCAGTGAAGCTTGAAATAGCCAAAAATTGGAATGGAGCAGAACATTTATCGTTAAAAAATTGGTTTGCTAGACTTTGACAACTTGCACTAGATGAAAAATTAGCTCGAGTGAAGAAAAGCTTGGGGGGACACATCCTCCAATAAATTTACTCCAACATGGTATCCCTTTTTATTATTATTATTTGATTGATATGCCGCCCTTCCTCCCAGCAGGAGCCCAGGGCAGCAAACAGAAATGCTAAAAACACTTTAAAACATCCTAAAAAGACCTTAAAATACATTAAAACAAAACAACATTAAAAACATTTTTAAAAAGCTTTAAAAACATCTTTTTAAAAAGGGTTAAAAACATATTATTAAAGAAAACATATTAAAAGCAATTCTAACACAGACGCAGACTAGGATGTTATGTTATGCTATCGAAGATGGGGCAGAAGTGAGACCACCCTCATCATTACCTTTCTTTTGGTGGGATGTGTATCCTGCTTTTTAATTCTATTATTCTGCTTTCTGGTATTCTTTCTATTTTATATACAGAATAAAGTTCTCTTGCTGACTGTCCTTTTTTTCTATTTTATATAGAGTGACATGTTTATTGTACTTTGATTGTTGTTTTACTTGTTTGTTGTTACATTTACAAGAAATCTCAATAAAACACTATTCACAAAAAATATTATTGGTAACTGGGTGTATTTGCATGCATTACATGAAATGTTCATCTTCTACTTTGCTTCAATAGTGAGGGAGAAAAAGGGAGGAAAAGGGCTTTTGATATTTATTTATTTAATCTGCAAAATGTTTCAGTGTGGCATGCTCCTTTTCAGCATCCCAGATTGTCTGCCATCCATCCCCAAAGTTTCAGGTTCCTGCCCAACCAGGAACCTGGGGAGATCTCCTCAGAGGAACATGTCTGGGAGCCTATGGTGAACCCAAGCCAAACTGGGGACCTGGAAGAACTTCCTTTAGCAGGGGTGGGGAACCTTTTTCAGTTCGAGGGCCACATCCTTTCATGGTCAACCTTTCCAGGGGCTGCATACTAGTGGTGGATACGACAAAAGTGAGTGTGCTCAGATTAGGGATGGGAGAGAAATTAGATTCAGTTCGCATTTCAAGCTGAATCTATCAAATCCACACTTTCTGGAACAATAAGAGAATCAAAACACAGACATCCTTCAAAATTCACACTTATTCAAATTTTGCAATGTAGTTCGCCAACAAAACAATATTGCACTTTTTCTTTTAAAAAAAAGAAAAATCTCTTTTCAAAATCAATCATGGAAAATCGCAACATAAACATCCAATCTGCAACAAAAGAGAATAAGCAAATTAATGGAAAATTTGGTACCAAATCCCAATTGGGCGGAATTCTAGCACATTCCTAGTGTGTACATGCACACACAAATAAATACCCAAAGCTTGAGTTCCAAGTATCTTCCACATTAAGACAGGGCTAAGGGAACCTTGGCGAGAGCCAGTGTGGCATAGTGGTTAAGGTGTTGGACTATGACCTGGGAGACCAGGGTTCGAATCCCCACATAGCCATGAAGCTCACTGGGTGACCTTGGGCCAGTCACTGCCTCTCAGCCTCATGAAAACCCTATTCATAGGGTCGCCATAAGTCGGAATCGACTTGAAGGCAGTACATACATACATACATACATAAGGGAACCTTAGGTCCAGGGACCAAATGGAGTCCTCTGGCCGTCTCTATCTGGTTCTCCGGACTATCCCAAGGCCACGCCCTCTCCCCAGGTCATATCTCTGATTGGTCCTGCTTTGCACCCAACATGAGTGTTTTTGCCTGGGTGAAGTACGTACTTGAACTCTGCTAATGCTTTTTCTTTGGCTGGACAGAGGATATAGAGGGCTGTATGAGTAAACGTTTGTTGCTCCACGCACTTTGCAACAGATGAGGAATAGAAATTTTGGGTCTCTGTACAAATCGATCTGGAGGGAACTTAGCAGTTGGAGCCATTTGAACTTGATTTGGTTAGGGAGAATAGCTGCTATTAAGATGTCTGTTCTCCCAAAATTCCTTTCCTGTATCTGTTTCAAACCTTGCCTGTACATACTCCCAAGAAAAACTTATCTAAATGGCAACATTCACAAAATGTTTACAAAAATGCATATGTTAGAGGAAAGTGTGAATAAAATGAAAGCAGGATTAGCTGAGCTTCCAGCTCCTTCAAGAAATCCCTCCCGCCAGTTCTAAAGTGAGGGAGTCTACCACCTGCTTCCAGCCATGGATTCGATTGGCCCATTGTTGTCCCATGAAGAAAAAATGGATTAAATGCTTCCTTTCCGCGAGTCCTTGTCTAATGCGTAACTATCATCTATTTATGAGCTTGGTGCAATAGTAACAATTCTGGTCCTGTTCCATGTGGGATGCATCATCTTCTCCCCCAAAGACCATTTCTCTATATCCATCTGGATTATAAACAACCAAATAATGCATTTGAATCCCTGTGGGTGACCTTGGCCTATGCCATTTGGGAACGGCACTTTTTACAGTCAGAACACATTTTAAAAGATGATGGAACCGTGACAAGGATTAGACCTTGGAAGAGGGTGCAATGCCAACAGCCCTCAAGGAGGCAGTAATAAAACCCATCTTGGAAAAGTCCTCCTTGGATCCCCAAGAGTTAAATAACTTTCGCCCAGTCTCAAATCTGCCATTCTTGGGCAAGGTGATTGAGCGTGTGGTGGCCAAACAGTTGCAGACATACTTGGATGAAGCGGATTATCTAGATCCATTCCAATCGGGCTTCAGGACTGGACATGGAACTGAAACAGCCTTGGTCGCCCTGGTGGATGATTTGATGAGGGCGTTGGATAGAGGAGAATATAACTTCCTCGTCCTCCTAGATCTCTCAGTGGCTTTTGATACCGTTGACCATGGTATCCTCTTAGACCGCCTGGGAGGATGGGGAATAGGGGGCACTGTTTTACAGTGGCTCCATTCCTATCTCTCAGATAGACATCAATGGGTGGCATTGGGGGATGAGGTTTCAGACCCTTGGCCTCTCAATTGTGGAGTGCCACAGGGATCTATCCTCTCCCCCATGCTATTCAACATCTATGTAAAGCCGCTGGGAGCTGTCATCAGGAAATTTGGGCTGCAGTGTCACCAATATGCGGATGACACTCAGCTCTATCTCTCGTTTAAGTCCTCACCAGAGTTGGCTGTGGAGACCGTGTCCAAGTGCCTGGATTCCGTAAGTGAATGGATGGGAATAGGCTGAAACTGAACCCCGATAAGACCGAGGTGTTGCTCGTGGGGGACAAGAGAAGGTTGGGAGATATAGACCTGGTGTTTAATGGGGTAAAATTGCCCTTGAAAGACCAGGTCCACAGCCTTGGGGTCATTGTTGACTCCCAGCTGTCCATGGAGGCTCAGGTTTCAGTAGTGAGCCAGGCGGCTTGGTATCAATTACATCTGATATGGAGGCTGCAACCCTACTTTCCTGTCCATCTGCTCCCACGGGTGATACATGCCCTGGTCTCCTCTCGCTTAGACTACTGTAATGTGCTCTATGTGGGGTTACCCTTGAAGACAGTCCAGAAATTACAGCTGATACAGAATGCAGCGGCGCGCTTGATTAAGAACAGCCGTCGCCGCGATCATATCACCCCGGTGTTAAGAGATCTACACTGGTTACCAGTTGTTTTCCGAGCCCAGTTCAAGGTGTTGGTGTTGACCTTTAAAGCCCTATACGGTTCCAGCCCAGTTTATCTGAAGGAGCCCCTCCAGCATCACCAATTATGCCGCCTGACAAAATCAGCCACACAAGACCTTCTCTCGGTCCCATCAGTTAAAACAGCTAGGCTGGTACGGACCAGAGAGAGGGCATTTTTGATAGTGGCCCCCACCCTCTGGAACTCCCTTCCTTTCGATCTCCGCCATACCGCCTCCCTGACAGGTTTCCGCCAGACCTTGAGGACCTGGCTATTCAGGCAGGCCTATGGGGTCTCTGGGGGCAGTTCAGTTTTTAACGTTGTTTAATGTAATGCTGTTTTTAATTCGTGTAATTCGGATTTGATATTGTATTTTGTTGTGGCAATGTACGTCGCCTAGAGTGGCCGTTTGTTCGGCCAGATAGGCGACTCACAAATAAAATTTTATTATTATTATTATTAGAAACATCCTTGATGGAAGAGGCTTCAGTTCTCCATGATGTACAGATGGGGGAGAAATTTGATTCAGTTTGCATTTAAAGGCGAACCTACCAAATTCACACTTTCTGAAATAATACACAAGCCAAAACAGAGCCATCCTTCACAATTTACACACCTTCAAATTTTGCAGTGCAGTTCTCCAACCAAGTAATGTGCATAAAATGCATATTGTATTGTGCATAAAACGCAGATAGTCGTGAAAATAACATGCAAAAATGCATTATATTAGGGAAAATTGCTTTGCAGAATTCTGTAAGGGAAAATTGCATACAAAAATGTGTTTTTAGTAGAAATTCACACTAAAATGCTAAAGAATTTTCATGAGGATTTTTTTTAAATCGCTACTTACTGCAGAAATCTGGAGAACTGAATTTAAGATTGGAAAAGGGAGAAATGGAGAGAATCAAAACTGGCAGTTCCATCCATGCGAGCTTAAGAAGGAAGCTCTACATTCACATACTGTGTATTTCTGTGTATCAATTTGCTGGGGCCATAGGACACCGGACGTTGTCTTATACTGACTCAGCCTATTGGTCCATCTAGCTCAGTGTAGGCTGTAGTGCAACAGCAGAGCAAGGGAAGAACATCTCCCAGCCCTACCGACTTGCTGGGGATTGAACCTGGGACTTCCTTCATGCAAAGCAGGTGCTCTACCGCTGAGTTACAGCCCTTCCCAATATTGACTATGCTTCGGGAATTGGGATGCAGTTCTAGGCTGAAATAATATGCCAAAATGCATTTTGAGATACGCATTTTAGAGTAAACTACATGTAGAAATTCAATACGTGGCGATAAAAAATGTATGTAAATGTGCATTTTGTGATGAAATACAGATTTCAGCTTTTTGTTTTGTTTTTTTAAAAAAGACAAACTGATGCCAAAAGGCAAGGGATAAATGTTTTGAATCAGCCTGCCCCAACCTGGTGCCCTCCAGATGTTTTAGGCCACAATTCCCATCAGTCCAAGTCAGCACAGCTGGAGGGCATTAGATTGAAGAAGCCTGCTTTCAGTAAATGATTGTAAGTAAATAAGGAATAAGTTAATAGATAAGTAAGTCATAATGGTTGTCAACAGCTGGGGATGGGAAGGGGCTGCATTCCAGCACTGTCCTTACCAGGGCCGGCACCAGGCATTACTGGGCCCTTGGGCACCAGCGTGCCCGGGCACATGGCTCCTGCCTATCCCACTTCTCTCCTGTCTCCTACTGCTGTATGTGCATGGCTGCAATCAGCCAAGAGGGCAGCGGAGGCTTCTCTAAGGGACTGATGTCCCCGCCACCATTTTGGTTGATGGCACGCATGTGTGGTATGCTACGTGCACACGTATGCCTGCCATCAACCAAGATGGCGGTAGGGGCATTAGCCCCTTAAAGAAGTCTCCACCGCCATCTTGGTTGATGGCAGTCTTGTGTGCACAGTGCACACAGCACGGACAGCGCGCAGCAGCAGCAGCAGAAGACAGGAGAGAGAGATAGGTGGAGCGAGTGAATGGCCTAGAAGTTGCCTCCCTGCGATCCATGGCAGGAATTCTGCTGTAGATCATGGCAGGGGAGCGTTACTCTCCCACCTGTACGAGGGGCCTTTCAAGGCCCGACCTGGCCACCCTTTGGTGCCGGACCTGGTCTTTACTGTGCTGTTTCTTTTCAAAATCCTTTTGAAATTGTCTTCTATCTAAGCTAAATAAATAAGTACATTTCATTCAGTCTTTCCTCACACATCCCTTTTTGTCTCCCCCCCCTTTTTGTTTCCATTTGGAGCACATTATGGACACTTGGCCACCTTCAAGATTCTACAGTCACAGTTTTGCAGTCTTTTGAAATAAGATTGGATGCTCTTCATTGCACTTTAGTGCTGTCCACTTAACACTACTGCACTTTGGATGACATCAACAAGTTTTCCTGATGATTAACTAATTCCTCTTAAGGAGATGTGACTGTCAACTGAAGGAACCTCAGAACACAATGCTATACATTTAAATTGGTTTGATGGACATAGCTCTCCTCTAGGAATTCTGGGTAGTGTCATCAGACTGTCAGCATTTTTTTTAAAGTGCCAATCTGGGAATGGAGAATCTGTGTCTCTTCAGATTCCATCAAGCCTGACCATTGGCCATGCTTGCTGGGGGGCTGATGGAGTCCTATGCCACCTGGAGAGTCACAGATTCCCTATCTCTGCCACAGTCTACACAGAACTAGTCTTGAAGTCCTTGTTTAGAACAGTTAAACTGATTTGCAACTATGCATGTAAGGCTCTGTCAATTTTGGTTCTTTCCATTTTTTCCAATATTAAATTCAGTTCTCCACACTTCTGAAACAATTTGCAATTAAAAAAAAAATCCCATAAAAATTCTTCAGCATTTTAGTGCAAATTCCCCCCAATAAACACAATTTTTTATGCAGTTTTGATTGATGTAAACATTTTTGCAAGCAATTTCTCCTAATATAATGTACTTTTGTTATTTTCACAAATACATTCATCTTATGCACACTTTCCCCTAATAGATGCATTTTTGTAAACATTGGTTGGAGAACTACATTGTAAAATTGGGAGAACTGCAAATTTTGAAAGATGGCTGTGATTCAGTTCTTATATTATTTCAGGATCCGCAAATTTGATAGACTTGGCTTTAAATGTGAACTGAATCAAATTTTCCCCCATTCCTATTTGCAACTGGTTTAAATTTGTAGTATATGTATCTGGCTGGTTGCTGTACACATATTATAACACATACACACACGTACATAAAACACCAGCTTTCATTGCTCTGTTACACTATTGATTCAGGTCCCTAGTGAATTCAATTGGCCAGAGGCTACTAAGGGTTAATATGCTGCCACAGAGTTGAAATAGGAGCTAGTGGGAAGTCTTTTGCGCATGTATGTGTGGTATGCCAATGGTCATGTGACAGCTCTGCTTTCCTCTCTCGCTCTCTCGACACAGCAAAACCGCCGGCTTTTACCCACAGAAATTCCAATCAAGGTATTTTCCAGAGCAGGGGAGTTGGAACCAGGCCAGCAAGCAGGAACAGGGTGACAGCCAAGATTCTTGAGTGTCCTGAGCTTGGAATACAGTTTGGAGAGGAACACATGGCTTCATGGTTGGACCCTGACCTGAGAGACCAGGGTTCGAATCCCCAACCAGCTGTTAAGCTCACTGGGTGACCTTGGGCCAGTCACTGCCTCACACTGCCTTAAATAACCTTCCTCACAGGGTTGTTGTGAAGATAAAAATGGAGAGGGGGGAACTATGTATGCCTCCTTGAGCTCCTTGGAGGAAAGGTGAGAAATAAATAAATAAATAAATAAATAAATAAATAAATAAATGTGAAGAATTAAAGATTGTATAGTGTGGATCTGCCCCCATTCATTGTAACCTATAGATATTGTCTTTAGATTGTGCGCAGAGTACACCACTGAGAGTTTTTAAAAAATATTAAGCATTTTACAAATGCTTTTAAATAAACGGAGGGTTGGGGATCTTCAGGTCTGGAAGCTGAAAGTGGTCTGATTCTGGCCCTCGGAATTCTCTCCAGGCCACACCCCTTACCAGCCCAGCTTTGCACCAAGCGTTTTTGCCCTGGCCGGGATGTGCCTTTGAACTCTGATTAATGCCTCTTGTCTGCCAAGAAGGATAGAGACAGGTCTGTGAGTGTGTGTAGAAACTGGTGCACATATGACATTTAGATTTGTTGCTCCACTGGCTTTTATCTCCCCCACCCACCCACCGACCCCAGAGTTTGGAAGGTTGTCCAGAAGGGAATGTAGCCCTTGGGCTGAAAAAGGTTCCCCATCAATGCCAGTAACTGTCAAAAGTGAATTATGGGAACTGAGAGAATAGGAATCCTGATTTACCTCTTCACTCTCCTCCTCTAGTTCCTGAAACCGGTCCAGTATGGACATTGGACATTATCTGCAGAGGATCGGGTACCGGGGCCCCACCCAGCCTTCCCTGGAGACCTTGTGCCATCTCCACCGTTGCCACCTCCTCTCTGTGCCCTTTGAGAGCCTCGGCATCCATTGCAAGGAGCTCATTGTCCTGGACTTGCCCCTTCTCTACGACAAGATCATCCGGCGCCATCGGGGAGGCTTCTGTTTCGAGCTGAACGGCCTTTTCCTGTGGCTACTGCAGGTGTTAGGATTTGATGCCAAAGCTGTGGCTGGGCGTGTCCGGAACCGTTTCACGGGGCGTTATGGTCCCCCGTTGGACCACATGGTGATTTTGGTGCAGCTGGATGGGCAACGGCTGCTCTGCGACGTTGGCTTTGGTGAAGGTTTTTTGGAGCCGTTAGAATTGAAACTCGCAACGGAGCAAGTCCAGGAAGGGGGTATTTTTTGGCTGGACCTGACAGGGGAAATCTGGGTGCTGGAGCGCCGGGAAATCTCTGGGAGGGAGGGGAGACCCTTATATCAATTCACCCTAGAGGAGAAGAAACTGGGCGATTTCACCAGCATGTGCCTCTACCACCAGACTTCACCCAGTTCCATCTTCACGTGCAAATCTTTCTGCTCCCTGCACAAAGAAAATGGCGGGCGCCTCACTTACATGGGTTGGCGTCTCATTTCCACAAAGGGAGAGAAGCGTACAGAGACTGCCCTGCAGACCTCTGAGATCCCAGCAGTACTCCACGAGAAATTCGGGATCAAACTGGGCGGGGACTTTGAGCCAAAGGATGAAGAAATTCTGCCACCTCTTGAGGAAGAGTAACGTGGGATGAGGGAAACTACTCCCCAAATTTGATAGTTTAGAAGCTGGTTCATGTATAACTTCTCACAATGCAGCTCCTAGCCATTAGCTGAAGTGCTGTGATGTCATGGAACTATTGCAAATATTCTAACCTCTGAAGGGAAGGGAAGTACTTCAGGAGGTCCAGTCCCGCATCAGTTGGATGGGCTAGCGACTGCTTTGGCTGCTCATACATGGGCCAGCCCATTGTTTCTGATAAATTTTCCCCACCCCCAGTAAAAGAAGAGTACTTCCCCCAAATTTTCATTACCAACTGACTGTCCATGCCTTATTTTGCAACAGGCAACACTCAGCGCTCAGAGGCGACTGCTACAGACAGGAGAGGAATGTTTTTTGTTTAACTAGGTTATCTTCAAATGCTCCTCTCTCATATCCTGTCCACCTTTAAGAGCTGCAGCAAAAGGCCGGACCAAGCCACTCAGTGGCACCAGCTGTGACAACTAGGCCAGCATTATAGCACTATAGAAAAACTGTAGAGTAGGCATGTATGGAAGAATTATGAATCTATCAATAGCCTTGGTACTGAAATTTGTGGCACTGAAGGATTGGGGTATACGAACACCAGGATCAGGGGAAAGGCCAGCAGCCTGAAGGAGAACCTAGCCCTGCCTTGAAAAATTACAAGGAACTTGAGACTAAGACCCTGTGTCTGAGTTATTTCCTCCCCAATCAATTTTCCTTTTGAATCATGTCTCTTTAGTTTGTCTGTTTTTAGTGATTTATTTATAAGCAGCTCTAAGAGCCTTTTCTTTTAACTGAAAAATAGGGGGGAATTAAATAAATAAAATAACACACTAAAAAGAAAACACAAGTGAAGGATTTGTGACGTTTGCAGTGGGGATTTTTGGATGTTGATCCAACCTATTCTGGGAGGGAGGGGAGACCCTTATATCAATTCACCCTAGAGGAGAAGAAACTGGACGATTTCACCAGCATGTGCCTCTACCACCAGACTTCACCCAGTTCCATCTTCACGTGCAAATCTTTCTGCTCCCTGCACAAAGAAAATGGCGGGCGCCTCACTTACATGGGTTGGCGTCTCATTTCCACAAAGGGAGAGAAGCGTACAGAGACTGCCCTGCAGACCTCTGAGATCCCAGCAGTACTCCACGAGAAATTCGGGATCAAACTGGGCGGGGACTTTGAACCTCCCTCCTGCACAACAAACCCTCAAACACCATTACTTAAGTTCATGCAGAATATTTTTACTCCTTAGTGACGTAATCTGGTAGACCTGTTATGAACAGCCTCTCTCAAGGCTCTAAAATTAGGGACTTGAACAGGAGCTGGTATATGTGTTATAAATATGGTGGAGAAATTAGACTCGTTTCACATTTAAAGGCGAATCTACCTAATTTGCACTCCCTGAAACAATTGGGACTTCTCTGCATTTTAGAATGCAATTCTCAATTTACTAATGTGTACAAAAATGCATATAAATTATACATAACATTGCATGTATTAGTAAAAATAACCCGCATACAAAAATACACTATATTAGGGGAAACTACCTACAGATATGTGTGTATTAAAAGAAATTTGCACTAAAATGCTGCAAAATTTTCATAAGGACTTCTTTTTTTTAAGTGAATTTGCAGACTGATGGCAAAATATAGTAGACTTAATTTAAGATTGGAAAAATGAGAAATGAAGAGAACTCAGTTTGACAGCTTGGCCCATGTTTGTTGTTGTTATGTGCCTCCAAGTCGACGACGACTTATGGCGACCCTATGAATCAGTGACCTCCAAGAGCATGTGCTAGGCATCAAATAACACAATTAAAATACAGTGTATTTTTAAAAAGAAAAAACATACTAACAAATTAACAAAATTACTTTGCATGTCCTATCTCTTTCAGGGTGTGTGTGGGGATGTCTCACCCTCAAAAACCATGTGGCCAGTCCTGGTTTCATGCCCAGAGGGGCTTCACTCAGACCTAGGGTTGCCAGGTTCAGGGCCTGAGACTGATCCTGTATCTTTAGGAGAAGAGATAGTCAGCCAAGTGCAGGTGTTCTTGCAATTGGGCAGTGGCAAGTCTCCCCTGACAGGAAACAATTTGCTCACTTCACTGCTCACCAGATCAATCGTTAGTTGAAATGGAGGATCTGCATTGTGTGTATGTGTGTGTGTGTGTGTGTGCCTGTGAGCTAGGGTTGCCAGGTTCATGGCCTGAGACTGATCCTGTATGTTTAGGAGAAGAGAAAGTCAGCCAAGTGCAGGTGTTCTTGCAACACTGTAATGGGAAAAACCACAAGATGGAATTCTCCCTCCCTCCTGCACAACTTTTAAAGATACAGAAGACCTTTTGGAGGCTGGGCCTGGCAACAAAGCGGTCTTCTGTATCTTTAAAAGTTGTGCAGGGGGAAGGGAGAATTCCACCTTGTGGTTTTTCCCATTACAGTGTTGCAAGAAAACCTGCACTTGGCTGAATTTTCTCTGCCCTTAAAGATACAGTCATTCTCAGGCCCAGAACCTGGCAACCCTACTCAGACCAAATGATGCTTCTGGACATGAAGGCCAATTGAGGAGTATGACTAACAGCAGCCTCCTCTGGGTGCTTCTTTGTTAATGGCTTACAAAAATCAGTTCTAAGGCAGCCCCTGTCCTCAGGCTCACCATCTAAAAAGACACGACACATTAGGAAAAAGGAATGTGGAGGGGGGAAGGGAGGAGGCAAGCTCAAGCAGAAGTTCTTCAAGTTACAGGTGATGTCAGTGGCGGTTCTGGTTGCCTTGCCCTTGGTAAAGAGCAGTCCCTCCCCAGAAACATTCTTTCCAACCCCCACCCCAGATCAGTTCCTAGAGCAGAGCAGGGACCTCGGGACAGGAAGACAGGCCGGCTTTCTCCGCACAGATCTCCCCTCAGACAGACAGCTGATCTGAATGCAGTCGGGGTCCTCACAGGAGAGGGCTTGAAGGAGTCACCCCCCTCTTCCGTTGCCGGTCAGTAGTGATTCTGGCTCACTTGCCGTCCTTAGAAGCACTCACCCCCCACGCACTATTTATTATATTTATATCCCACCTTTCCTTCAAGGAGCACAATGACCCTGCGAGGTTGGCAAGGCTCAGAGATCCATGACTGAGTGAGTGGGGATTCGAACTTGGGCCTCCTCAGTTCTAATCCAAAACTGACCATTTCACCACAACGGCCATTTTCTGCATTCTGTGTATAGATTGCAACATACCCTCTTAGGCATTCCAAGATGGAGTTCGGGGTTCAAATAGAAGCTGAGAGATTTGGCCCGTTTGTCCAGTTAGCCGCAGACTCGCAGGTCCCCATCACATGCCTCAAAGTCTCTGTATGGCCATTTTAAGTTGGGAGGCGGGGGGGTTCAGTTCAGAGGAGTTCTGTGCATCAGCTTCCAGACTTTCAAGGAACTGTAGGTAAAAGGACTGTTCATCAGAGTCACAACTGACTCTGCAAAACTCCGATAGCAATACTAGCATATGAACAAAGCAGATAAGGAGACCCACCTTATTCTCAAGAAAACTGCATGGGTGGGTGGAGAGATGTGGGGATCCTGCAGCCAATCCATGGGGATTTGTCACATGCTGGCTGGTTGGGGGGTGGGGTAATGAATATTGTGTAGGAGAGAAATGTTGAGCCCCCTTCGGGTTTAGGCTTAGGGAGGCGGGGCCAGTTGAAAGGGGAGGAGCCAACACTGTGAGACATAAACAAGCTTTTTTGACTTGCATGAACCCAGAATTTCTACGGTGTGGAACGTGGCAGGTGTCACAGCTGTGAGCATTGGGAATGGAGGGGAGGGGAATGGAATCTGGAAAATAATCAGGAATGGAGGGGGTGGTATACTATGAATAATTGTTAAACTAGGGTTGGGGCTAGGACTGCACAGGGTTTGCCACTTTTATTTTCTAGCAGTTTCCCCCCGTAACAGTCACATGCCAGGCAGACATTCAACAAGTGAAGGTTTTTTTCCATCATTGTGTCTCCAAACGCTGCCCCTGTTTAATTTCTCTTTGGCGTTAGAGGCACACAGGAGTGGTTTTCTTTGGGAAGATGATACTCCTCACTTTACTGGCAAAACCACTGACCTGCTGTGTCAGACACGATTTTAGGAAGGTGCATCGCTCAGGAGCAGAGTACCTGCTTTGAATGAAGAAGGTCCAAGGTTCACTCCCCAACATCTCCAGGTAGGGCTGGGAATGTTCTCTGTATGATCCCTGGAGAGCCTCTGCCAGTCAGTGTAGACAGTACTGAGCTAGATGGACCAACTGTCTGACTCACTATGAGGCAGTTTTTTCTGTTTCTAACATGGAATGGGAGTTTTTTTCCCTCGAAGGAAAATTGAAGTGTGAAGGTCAGAGATTTGAGGGGCGGAGTTCTCAGGATTGTGGCTGGGTAAGGAAAGTTACATCTCCCTTCTGTGCTGAGGTCCTCATGAAAATGGGGAGGGAGCTGCTATTTCATTTTTAAAAATCCTAATCAGGCTGTTAAGGTAATGTCTGATTTGTCAAAGAGTTTCTTGATTTAAACGTTTCTTGGGTTTCATACAGGTGATGAATTTGCTCAGAATAAGAGAGAGAGAGAAAAAATAGGTAGCAGTCTAAAGGACTGTAGCTCAGTGGTAGAGCTTTGCATCTGCTTTGCCTGCAGAAGGTTCCTGGTTCAATCCCCAGCATCTCCAGGCGAGACTGGGAATGTCCCCTGCCTGAAAGCCTGGAGAGCTGCTGCCAGCCAGTGTATGCAATACTGAGCTAGATGGACCAATGGTCTGACTCTGTATAAAGCAGCTTCCTCCGTTCCTAGAGTTGGGATGGATGAAACTGTGTGTGAGAGAGAGAGAGACAGAGAGATTCTGTAAAAATGAGGTTGCCTCCTTTCTTATTTTCTATCTCTGTTTCCCCTCATCTGCCCATAAAGGCCTTGTCAGAGATGGTTCTGCATAAGGAAGTTCCCAAAGTCCACATTTTCAGCACGAGGGCCGGAGATGTGATTGTCCGCCCTGACCTGAACTGTTACCTACTCCTCTCCAATTTACCAACCTCGCCCTGCGCTGAGCTCTGGCCTTTGCACCCTTCCCTACAGAATGGTGAACACTATTTCAGCTCCCGTTGGCACAACTCCGTCTACGTCATCAGGGACAACAAACTCCTGGAAACCCAGGACCTGTGTACAGAGCCTAGAGGACAGGCCCGTCGCCTGCATCCCAGCTGCTGCACCGGGCAACATTACTTTATTGTTGCCGGTGGCTCCTTTGGCATTATTCTGAGCCCAGGCACCGTGACGGCAGTAAGGGACTTGACCACAGGGGAGCCAGATCCAGATGTGGACCCAGGACACCATCAATGGTCCAACGAGAAAATGGGAAGCCAACGCAGTTACCTCTATTGGCAGCTGTGGGATAACTTCAGTGGAGAATTCTTCTCTTTCCACCCCAGCGTTCTCAGTTTCTTGCCGGGAGGCCTTGGCCTCGCCAAGGGGCCTGCATTCGGGGCCTGGGAGCTGCTGAAGACTCTCCACAACTACTCCAACGTCCCCATCACCAAGCTACAGGGAGTCTTCCGGAAAGTGGGCTGCGCCAGAGACAAGCTGGCTGACGTCGGGTGCGGCTGGATGGTGGCATCCCTGCCCGATTCTCCAGAGGTAGGCTCTGTTGCCATGGCGCTAGCCAAGGCCCAGTTTGCGTTACCAAGCCAATACGGGGGAGTGGGCCTAAACACAGAGCAGGAGGAATGGAGAGACACCTGTGAGAAGGAGGAGACCCTGCAACTCACGCTACAGCCTGAAGAAGTTGCCTACGTGTGGCAGTATCGGCTAGGCCTAGGGAAAGAGGCCATCTTATTTTGCAGGGAAATTGCGGTCACTCACAGCTGTGACCCGCCCTCTGAGGTCCCTCTGCCTTCTTCATCCTGAAAATCGACCTGCTCTCAGGGGAACCTCAACGTATTTCTGTACACCGCTTGGGTATTCTTGAAATTCAGATTCTGAAATAAATAAACTCAGTAAATCAGAGGCGGGGAACCTGTGGCCTTCCAGATGTTGGTCTCCAACTGCCATCAGCCTCAGCCAGCATGACCAATAGTCAGGGCTGATGGGAGTCACAATCCAGCAACATCTGGAGGGCAACAGATTCCTCATCCCTAATATAAAAGATTTCTTGGGGAGTGTGTGTGTGTGTTTGCATTCACAAGAGCTTAATAAACTGCTTAAACACACTTTTTATTCTTGATTGAACCAAGGACTTGCCAAATCTCACCACGAGATGAGAATCCATTCTAATGCATCTGTGGTTAATTATTTTGATAAATGGATTCCCCACCCCTCTGGCCTCCATGCAGTGGTGTAGAGTAGAATTTCCTAAAGTGGCAAATAATGCCCCCTCCCATGGCCAATGGGAGTGTGCAATGGGACCTAGGGGTCAAAAGGAGATAAAAAATGGCCTTGGGGTAGAAAAGAAGATCACGAGGTATAGTGAGAAAAAAATAATTACAAACTATAAGCCTCAGGAATAAAGAGCATGGGCATGTACAGAGTACACCTCCCTTGCCATTGCAGAATCTCTATATTCAATAAAATGATTCCACAATGCAACAGTATTATCGTTTACATTTTATGATTCCTGGTAATGGTGACTGATGATTAATAAATGTTGATTATATATTGATATTTCTTGACTTTATTTCATTTACAGTCCTAAGAATTTGGGTCGGGGTTGATGACAACTGTATAAGCTCATGAAGAGGTCAATGAACTCAGAGGTTTGGAAAACCCTGGAAACAGGGCAACCAGGGATAAGAGTTGTGACTTTCCCCCTTTTTTTTTTTACAAAAGAGAAAAAATGGCTGTGCCTCTGTTTCACCATGAGGGAGCAGATTTGTGATATATGTCTATATTATAGAAAGTTCTGCAGGGCTGCCTCTCAAGCTTTGAATTACTGTTTCTAAGGCTGGAAGTGGGGCATTGCTAGGTACATAAAGCACGCAGGGCACTGGCTATGACTCTCGTTTGCATATGCTAATTTATATGGGCAGATACAAATTTAGCCTGACTCTCAGGCAAAAAGGAACCCTGACTGTAAGGGCTTACTCTGAGCCACAGGATTTTCCTAACCCAGCAGATCAGGGGTTGCTAACCTTTTTAAGCCTGTGGGTGAATCTGGCTTTGAACAAGTGCTGTGGGTGCTACTCTTCCGGCACTTCTCTCCCCCCTCTCCCAGATCAGCTCCTGCCCCCCCCCCCGAGAAACAGAAATAAGGTGTGGCCACCCATCCTCCCTTTGCTTTTCCATGGATCTGGTAAAAGTTGAATCTGAGCCTTAAAAAGCACATAGGTCACATCTAGGGAACCATAGTTTGTGAAGGGTGCTAAGAGTGGTTAGGAAACCCCTCACAGAGCTACAGTTCCTAGCACCTTTAACAAACTACAGTTTCCAGGATTCTTTGGAGGAAGCCATGACTGTTAAAGCAGGATAAAATGGACTGCCTTCAAATTGATTCTGACTTATGGCGACCCTATGAATAGGGTTTTCATGGTAAGCGGTATTCAGAGGTGGTTTACCATTGCCTTCCTCTGAGGCTGAGAGGCAGTGACTGGCCCAAGGTCACCCAGTGAGCTTCATGGCTATGTAGGGATTCGAACCCTGGTCTCCCAGGTCATCCATTCTACCACCTCCAGACTCTGCTACTTTGTTGTGCCCCATATACAAGTGATGACGAGGGTGAAGAGATAGTAGTGGAGCATAGAAAGAATGGGAGGGGTGTGGGAATGCTTAGACAAGTAGAGCAGGGAGGCAAGCAATCACCTCCTGAATGGATGGGAGAGGCAGCATGGGGTGCAGTGGACTCAGTCCAGTAAAAACCTAGGTTCAAATCAATGCTCAGTTCATTGGAAGACCTGGGCCAGTCATTATGCCTCACCCTAGATTGCAGTGACCTGGTTTTGAATTCTTGCTCTGCCGGTAGACTCACTTTGAACCAGCTGCTGTCTCCTAGGTTCACCCATCCCACCTCACATGGCTGTTGTGAGGGAAAGGGCCATCACTGTCTTGAGCTTTCTGGAAGAAAGATTGGAGGAATGTGATTTTTTAAATTTTTTTTAAAGTTACAATAAATGTCAGAAATTTGGTGTGTGTTGACTTTTACTGGCAATTCTGAAGACTGGAGAAGCCCCGTCCCCCGCTTCTGACCCAGAGTAGAACTGCCACCTGTCAGACTGACATGATGTGCCTAAGAGACACAACAAGGTATAGCAGACCCTTTATCCAGCACATGTGCGGAAAAAGGAGAGGGGGAAACCAAACACAGAAGGTTTGCCAAAAAAGAGACGGGCACCTAACGCGAACAGCAGGCAACTAATTTCTCACACATATGTGAACAACCGGAAGATCACAGTCCAGCCTGCCACCTTGCAAGACAAATTATATTCCTGGCTCTCTGCTACCAGCACAGAAAGAGAGACGAAGGGTTGGCAATTTTTTCACACGCCTCTACAAAACACTGCTGTTAAACAAGGAGGAGAAGGAAGAGGAAGAAGGAACTCTTCTCCACCCCGGTGTTTGGCAAGCCGGGCAGTGTATGAATGTCGGATGAGAAAGGCCACCCTATTCCCCTCCTCTCTCCACCCGGTGCCAAAAGCAACACAGAAGCAGATCATCCCTCCTGACGCTTTCTTTGCAGCTCTTGCAGCAAAACTCCACCCTTTTTTAAATTTAGGTCTCCTCCCCCTCGGGAAGAAGGAGGAGCCAAAGAGCTCAGCAGCCTCTTCCCGGAAGCTGGCGTGGTCCGTCTGTGCGCACCCGCTGTCCGTTGCGTCTTCGTGAAATTGACAAGAGCCTGCTAACTGGGTGAGGGTCTTCTGCAGTTTCTCTTGAGCGCCCCTTCTCCTCTGCCTCTCTAAATTGACTTCTTCTGCTGCTGCTGTTTGCTTGCTTGCACCCTTCCTCCCCTTCTGTGTGATTTGCCCTCCACCCCATACCGGAGGGGGGCTGCCCTAAGGGTGAGAAGTTAGGGGTTCTACTAGGCAGCAGGGTGTGGTTGCAACAAAACAGAATTAAAGAGAACGGATCTCTCCGTTTTTGAAAAGAGGAGGGGGGAAGGAAGAAAGAAAGGAAGTGGGGCAGAGATGAGACCCACTGGTTCACTTCTAAAAAGATTTTAGGTCTCTGTCCCCCCCCCAATGTAGAATTACTGCAATGGGGTTCCTTCCTGCTTGAAGCCTCTTTCCAGTAATTCTGCAGTGGGGAGGAAAAAGGGGACTGTGATTTTTTTTAGTGATGGGTGAAGCACTCTGCATGTGCTCCGAGCTTGTATTTCAGTAGCTCAGGTTTGAGAATTCGTCCTTTGATAGATTCCTGGGACTCCTGGGATTCTGCCCAACAAGAGCGGGCCTCTTCTTGCCCAATGCCAGAAAAAGAATAGTAGAGCCCTCAAATCTTCATTGACCTACCAACAATGCCAGGAGTTTGGATACGGGTGTCCTGGCCTTCCGCAGCTTAGAAACCATGGCATGGACACTCTTGAGCTTGCCGCCTTTTCTTAATATTTTGGCAGAGCTTCTTTGCAACATGGGAAAAGGCAGGATTATGATGATGGTGCTTCCACCTACCTCTCCCAGCATGCAGAAAGCTTTTTTCCTGTTGACTTTTTGCTTCTTGTGCCAAATCCAGTTAATAGGAAACTGGGCACCTGTAGCATCCAGTGGTCTTTACTCTTCCACATCTGAGAGTAATCCCCTAAGAAATGTGAACTGCAGACTCTTCTCCCCACCCACCCCCATTTTGTGCCAACCTCACAGGAACACGTGAAGCTGCTCTATTATGCTGCAACAGACCATTGATCCATCTAGTTTAGTATTGTCTACACTGACTGACAGCAGCTCTCCAAAGTTTCTGATAGGGGATGTTCCCAGCCCTACCTGAAGATGCTGGGAATTGTATCTGGGACATCTTGCATGCAAAGCAGATGCTCTGCCACTAAGCTACAACCTTTCCCAGTATTTCATTCACACATGCACACACTGTTGACTTGTAGCATAGAGGTTTATATATAACTGCCGCTCTAATTTGGTATTTTCAACTCAAATCGGTGCAATAGCATTATGGTTCTAGGTAAGGGAACATAACACAGGTGCATATAACATTGTTCAGACAGGTCACTGACTGACTGGCCAAAACCCTGGGAAATGAGGCCTCAGGCATGAATACATATTAAGTTATTTATCTGGAGAAAGTACAGTTGGCTTTCAAAGGAAAATATAATTAACGCATCTGTTGTGGCAGTGTTTGCTGATACAACAGAACGCACTTCCCTTCTGGAGTTGAGATTAAAACTCCAGCCCTCCTCCTCATAATCTCATTAGGCATGGAGGTCAGCAACCATCAATCCTGGGCTCAAATCTGCTCTGCCCAAGGGATACCTTTTCCACCCTCCCCTACCCCACTAGCCAACTCAGTGTCAAGGCTGAATTTGTATGGAAGAACTTGCTGGGGAATCCCATCCCATTGCCCTCTGTCACCTCCAGAGATGACCCTCTAGTACATCCTAGTTGACTGAGACACAAAACCTGTGTCTGTGGTTCAGACTGCATGTGAGAACTCACATGACTGAGTGCTCCTCTGTAGAACTACTATGTATTCTTATTTTAAATCCGTACACATTGAAACTAAGTCAGGGGAAGGCTTCTAGCCTAGTTTTATCCTGACATGCTAGCTTTCTATGTGCAGGGAGGATATAATATATAACAGGTTCCCAACCTGTGGTCTGACGGCTGTCTGTGGATTTGTGGAAATTGATACATCTACTGCATTGAATATTCATATTGATTTTTAATTGTATTTATATTGCTTCTTTTATTTCCTATGTTGTATTTTGCTGTATTACAATTTGAATTCTGTAGAATAACAATTACTACAATGGGCAGAAAAAACATTAAGTGGTCCACCAAGGCTCTCAGCAATTTTCAAGTGGTCCATGGGAAATATATATACTGATATATAATATGGATTTTTTTAAAAAAAATCCCTCTACGTGGAAAACTAGGTACTAGCCTAAGTTTTCCCTGACATGCTAGATTTCAGTGTGCAGAGAGGATATATAATATGGAGGAATATTTTGTCATGAGAGACCTCACTGGCAGAAACAGGTTTACCACCTTGGTGAGAACCAGGCCTAAAAACTTGGCCTAGTTGTCACTGAGGGCCCCACGAAATGGAGGAGTATTAGGAGGAAGAAATCATGAGCTAAGATTGCATTGCATTCAAAGGGGCTTACTAACATACACCTCTCTGCCCCATTTTTCTACATACTTCCTTTTTTTCGGAAATGTTGTAATAATTATTATTTTAACAAAGGAGAACTTGACCTCAGGAAGTCCATTTTGGGAGAAGGGCAGGTTTGGATCAGAGTCCACCTGTTGTCTAGCTGGACATTTGGCATTGCTGGTCAAAAATGCTGACCACTCTGATTTCCCATCTTTGAAAGTGCTGAGAGAGATTATTATCGTTGTTGTGTATAATTGGCAACAGCTGCCTTGTTTAAAGTGGTGTGAGAGTGGATGGTAAAAGCTGGATTGCTATAGAAACTCGCAGAACATAGCTGTGGCCTTAGCATGGAGGTCTCAGGCCCCAATTTCTGATCCACCAAGCCATCAGCCACGTCTTGAGGTCTGCTGAGTGCTGGACAGCATCCATCCTTTCTTCCTTTTTCTCCTGGTTCCAAGTAGATCTTGTAAATTAGAGGTTGGGTTCCTTGTAAATTGTGCAGGTCTGACTTTAAGATAACTTGACTAGGCCAGATTCCATAGAGTTGTGGCCTTGAGGGTGTTAAAAGGGGTACTCCAGCCTCTGTTAACTGAAGCTCATGCTTTTATTTAATAATGAAACATTAGTTCTCTCACTTTTTTTTTACTGTGGAAATCAACTATCTGCAATATTCTGCTGCAGTATTCAGTAGGATATAAATATGCTCCCTCCTGCCTTCCACCAGTCTGCCATATTAACACACGAGCACTGGGCTAGCAAACAAGATACTAGGCCCCAATTTTTAAATGTGACCACATCATATTTTATTTTCATATTTAATATAATAAACTTTAAAACAGGTTAGCTGCCTCTACTTTTGGCTGGCTCTGCATTGATTTTTCCTCTATGGTGAATTCCTTATGACTCCCAGACCCCAAAGTGATTAGATTGTATAGGTGAGATTTCTATCATTGGGTATACTTAAAAAATGGCTAGGATAAATCTCTTGCCAGGCCACATACCTGCTCATTGCTTGTTAATCCCTACCAGATGCCAAAGTCTGAGGCATCATAGATCAACTGCTTTCAGATCAGTTTAGGGACAAATTATGCTGCTCATCCGGTAGGAACTTGATTTGAATCTGCTCTAAGGTCAGGGTGATGTGTATGTCAAGATTACACACCACCCATACACCACCCATTCACAATCTTACATTGTGAGCTCAGGTGCAGAATTTGGCAGGGCAGGGACCACTATGGGGACTGGTTTGGCGAAGTGGAGGACCTGTAATTTCCATTTAATATATCAGTGGAATTACAAACATACACAAGCTTCTAGTCCTTATGATTTTCTTGAAAAAGTGCATGGGCTGAAGATATCCAAGATGCCAAATGGGTAATTAAATTAAATTTTCACTTGGGATATACAAGGCTCTTTTGTAGCACCTTGTAGCCAAATCAGAATGAATTATGCTAAATTGTAAAAAAAGGGGGGGGAGGGGACAGGTTTATGCAAAAATAAGAGTATGCAAATTTCTTGGATTTACACAACATATGTACAAGCTGCCTAATGTGGGGCTGTCCTTGATTCAAAGTTTGGTTGACAGTGACGTAGATGTCTTATTTTTTAAAAAAACAGAAGGACATACAGCTGAGTTAAATGTTACTTCCATCGCTTTGTATACCTAAGCGTGCCTACCATGGGAAAAAAGAAAATAGTTTTTTCCCCTTCCCTCTGTAGCGGCAACAGTTATTTAGAAATACACAACCTCTGAACCTGGAGGCTATATTAAGGTACCATTAATAAGAACCCTTTGCCATCTCTCCCTACCCCCAGACCTCCATGGCTGCCATCGTCCCCCGGACAGACTCTCCCGGCACGGATGTCTTTGCTATCCGTCACGGTTTCTTCATTGTTCGCTCAGACTTGGGTTGCTTCCTACAAGTACTCGACCTCTGTTTGGGGCAGGACATCAAGGTGTGGGATTTGCACCCTGCCTGCCGTGGTGGGGACCACTACTTGGGAGACCCCACCAGCTCCGCCATATACCTCCTCCGTGGGGACTCGTTCTATGAAGTGTTGGACCTGAGCTCTGAACCACCTTCAAGTGCACTCCCGTTGCACCCCAGCTGCCAAGGAGGTGACCATTATGCCTTCAGCGAGGGCCGGTTCTTTGTCTTTTTCCTGATGCGCGGCGTGGTCCTCTCCGTGGCCGACCTAGCCACTGGGGCCACAGCAAAGGAGATCTGCTTGGAGCCCACCCTTCTCCACGGACTGTATTATTATGGTGCCGATGCCACTCACCTCGCCTGCTTCAGGATGGATGAAGAAAATGGCCTCCGCTGCCATCTCTTTGCTACAACAGGACATGAGTCCTTCCCTGTCCACCCCGACGTGGTCTCTTTCCTCCCCGGTGGCCTAGCTCTCACCCATGGGGCCGCCTTTGGAGCTTGGGAGTGTCTCAAACTGATCTCCAATGCGACAGACCTGCCTATGCCCAGCAGCCATGAAATCACCCGCAGAGTTGGCTACTCAAAGCTGGCGTTCAGCCAGACATACCACATCACCGGATCTCTGGATCCAGAGTCCTTGGCTGTCTCCCTCCTCCAGCATCATTTTTCCCTCCCTGCCGCTTACGGTGGCTTGGGGCTTCGGACGGAGCAGGAAGAGTGGGAGGAGGCAGCGGAGGAAGAAGAGCCTCTGCGGGTGATCTTGCAACCCAGGCAGAAGCTCTACTGGTGGCATTACCGCCTGGGGTTAGGCAAAGAGCCCATCCTGTTCTGCCGGTCTCTGAAGGTCACCCGCACCCCCTCGCCACCTACCCATATACCTCTGCCACCGGCTGATTGTTGATGCCAGGACTAAGTGACAGGAGAGTTTAACGTTCGTTCCAGGGGGAAGGTGAAAATAAGAGCCGAACTCTCCCCTGCTCTGCTTCCTTGTTTGTTTTGTGGTTATGCCCATTTTACAGAAAGTAAAAGCAGCAGCTGGGTTTCTCCCAGCGTAGAAGCGGCCTGTATCATACAGGAAAGATAGACTGAGATAATTTCATGCTATAAGTCATGACATTGCTACAGCTCATACAATATAATAATTTTTAAAAAGTTCATCTTGAAGCTCGTTTTTATGCATCTGGTCCTTTTTCACTCTTGCTTTTGTATCAATGGGCAAGTCAGAGAATGACACCATCTTATCGCTTGCTCACAAAAGAAAAGCCAACTTCTTAAGCTGGGGGTGATGACTATAGACTGAAGCGCTTGGGGTCCAGCTTATTTACATCAGAGATGGAGAATCTGTGGCCCTCCAGATGTTGTTCAACTCCAATCATCCCTGACCATTGGCCATGCTGGCTGGGGCTGATGGGAATTGGGAGTCTGAGAACATCTGAAGGAGCACAGGTTCCCCAACCCTTTACATTCTCCCAGTGAGAAGGTTAAGGTCATTCCCCTTTAAAAATAAGCAGCTTACGCTGGGTGAAGGTGAAGGCAAGCACCCATGCTTTGGGAGCGTGGGAAAGGTGGCTGTTTTAGGAAACTGGAATTGATATCCTGGAAAACAGGATGGGCAGAGGGCTATGGAGAGTCCCACAGGGCTAGATGTGTGGCCCGCTGGCTTTTTCTGTTGACCCATTTTGGGTTACAACCAATCTCTCTTCCCAGGAATTCTGGAAATTATAGCTCTGTGAGGAATAAGGGTCTCCTAACAACTCTCAGCACCCTTAACAAATTACAGTTCCCAAGGGGGAAGCCATGACTATTAAAAGTGGCATAACAGTACTTTAAATATATAGCGCAGATATCTTCTCCAATTACGTTGTTTAGAAAGTTGTTTGCAATGCATTTGGACACCTCTTTAGATATTGTAACCAAATTTTGCATGATCATTCCACAGATCAAGGAGAGGGTTTTTGTCTCTGTTTGCACAGAATTGGATGCCATTTTGAAGATGGCAGGCTGAACCTTTCAAAACTGCACTGATTTTTTTTGGTTTCTTACAATTCCCAAGCAACACTGGATACAAGGCTGCTACTCTGATAAAATTTCACTGCCAAATTCCATCATTTCGTAAGTGAATGTTGGTCAAAAGAAAACAGATTTATTTTTCAGTTTTTAAAAACAGTCCAGTTTTTTACATCACTAAAAAGCAAACATTTCTTCTTCTTTTCCTTGATTGGAAATCTGGATATTTTGCAATTTTATATGTAAAAGAGAATAATTTTCCTTTCAATTTTGTTAGGAAATTAATATATATTTAAAAATTAATGATTTAGTATCCCACACCGAGATAGTCCACTGCAATCTACATTTTGGATTTTAAAAGCTCAAAATAAAATTAGTTTTTGTTACTGTCTTAAAATCTGGAAACCATGCTCAGCAATGTTTAAGGGACAAATTATTTAAAACGTAAATTAGTTCATGTGACAGCATCTTGTTCAGCCTAAATCATCATCTAAAATAGTGTTTGCTTCTTAATTTGTCTCCTTTTTGCCTCCCTGCCAAATGGCAATTTCCTCTATCACCTGGAAGGCAGTTAAGGCTTTCCAAGGAGTTTATTTATTTATTTATTTAGTCCTAAAACATCTAAAACTTCCCTAAATTGGTCTGCAGTTAGTATAACTGTCATGGCTATTATCCCACAGATCCAAGGAATGGTAATATTGTGTGGAGGCTTGAGAATCCTGCTAGGAATCCTCCTTGTGGAACAATTCCCACAATTCCTTGGTAGTGGGAGGAGACCATGACAGTTCAGTCAATTAATTTCACAGTGAAGACTTCCCCTATCATGAACCACAGGGGTGTATTGCTTTGCCTTGGGATAGCCAACATGCTGTCCTCCAGACATTGCTGAACGCCAACTCCCATCAGCCTCAGGCAGCATAACTAATAGTCGGGGATGAAGGGCGTTGTAGTCCAACAACATCCATCCAGAAGGCACCACTACTGGCTACCCCTCTGTGCAGTAACATAACCCTGAGTGCATGAGTTTTTGGAAAGGAGAAGAATTTTTGCTACTGGCTAATGAGGGTGCCATCAGTGGTTCCGTCGTTTTGGAACTAAAGGGTTGGGTTATTTTTACAAACTTCTACTACAGCAGTGTTAGGCAGCAAAACGTTCTTCCGCATCTCTCCCTTTCGGCGGCAGGTGGTACTAAAAACCAATCACACCAGTGAGCGAGCCCATCCTGCAAGAAGGTTCGTAGATAGATACACCAAAACTCCCTTTTCTCTGTTGAAGTTTCTTTGTTGAAGTTTGCTGGCTCAGAAACTGAGGCTGAGGATGGCCTCCGAAAGCTTGTTGAGGTCCTGGCAGCAGGGGTTCCGCATGAGCACAAAATCAACCCTCTTGTCGTGGCCCACAAAGATCTCTAAAAGGTCTCTCCTCAGCCGTTCAGTCTCCTCCTTGGGCCGAAGGGCCTCCTTTTCCGGCGGGCTGTGTTGACTCTTCCTTCGATCCCCAAGCAAACCACCAGGCAGCTTCCTGTCTCGTAACTGAAGGACCTCCGTCTGTGAGGTGAGGCCTGCGGGTGCAGGCATGGGTGCAGGCCGGCCACTGAAGGTGTGGCAATTTGGGGCCTTGGTCCTGCAATGGGGGATATAAAGCAGGAAGGGTTTCAGGGTTTCACTCTCTGATTTTGGAAAGGGACAGGAAGGAGGAGGTTTAGATGGTGGAAATAAAACTTTGAATTAGAGCTTTTCACGTCTATGGAAGAGAACCTTTGGTGCATCTGATGGTGAGGGAAGAGAGTGAGAGGCCCTCTCCATCATCGAGGCCAGCTGCCAGTTCCTCTTCCCTCCTCCCAGAACTGTCTCCATCATTGGCCATTTCTTGGGCCTGCCTTGGCCCAACGGCCATTTAGCATCTCCCCTCCTCCCAGAATTGCCTCCATCGTTTGCCTCCCCTGGCCACCTCAGGCAGAGAGGTGAGAAAGCTAGGCCCACTGCATCGGCCTGCCCGGGACTAAATGCCCTTTGGTTCCTCTTGGCCCAGAGCTGCCTCCTGATCATTATTTAACTGTATAAAAGTTTGACAGATTGACAACTGAATATGTTTACCTTCCAGTTCTTCTTTTTGCATAATGTCTCTTAAGATTCTAACAGAACAATCCTAACTACAGAAATCCAGCATAAGCTACACTGGTGTAAGTTCCATCTATTCGAAACTGTTCAAGAAGAATCTGACATACACCCGCCTTTGCTGGGTTCCACCAGGTTGCTAGCTCATGCCACAGAGCTGAAAGGGGTGTAAGTGTCTCCTTGCCCTGTTCTGCCCCCAGAACACTCCTTTTTGGGGACTTTCACTGGTGGAAATTATGCCAGCTGGGGTGAGGGAGTTGCACAGGTAACAAGCCCAAGATCTGCCAAATCCAAATTCTCTCAACCTGGCGGATCTTGGGTTTGGATTGCACAGTAAGCTATTATTATAAAGCATTTAAATTTGCATTATAAAATATGAACATTTTGGCATTAAGGAAATATTATTTATGTCACTAAGTAAATAAATCTTCAAAATTCAAATTTAAAAATAAAAATAAAATCTCGATTCCCCAGAGGCACTTCTCAAGAGGAAAAACTAATTTTTTTGTCTATTTGGTCACTTTTAAAAACAGCAGTGTTGGACTTACAATGCTTTAGATCTGTACCCCACCCCCTCAAATGCTCTAAATCCATGAATACCCATAATTAAATTAGGATAAGGTACATTGGGCTTGAAAAAAGTTGGATTCCTGCATTGGACAGGGGGTTGGACTTGATGGCCTTATAGGCCCCTTCCAACTCTACTATTCTATGATTCTATGCCCTCCATTCCCCTTGTCACCTAAGGGGAATAAATATCAGCTTAAGGTAAGTTAACTTGAAGTTCACAGGAGTTTCTCATCCCCGCCCCAATGCAGCTCCCTCCCCCAGCAGTCCTGCATCCCACATTATTCAGGAGCCCCCACTTGACCCTCCAGATGGGGTTGGGGGGGCACACGTGGCTGCAGAAACTTTCCTTCTGTGATCTTCAGAAGATCAGGAAAGGAAGCTCTGGAATGGAGGACTGTTGGTTCTCCTCTTTCCATGGGCTGTTGCTTAACTACAAATGGTTACCGTAGGAAGACACTGACTAGCAACTTTTGTAGTTCATTTGTGAGGCCAGTATAAAATTTTAATCCTTTTGCAAGACAACGTGAAGTGAGAAGGATTTGCTTGAGTATCATTTCTCCCAAGTTCGTTTTTGAGGTCTAAATTTAACCAGAAAACAGGCCCAAATCCACACACTTCTCATATCTGGCCACAAGGTGGAGCACTATCGCCATCAATGGCAATATGTCTTGCAGTCCTGAACCTGCTCATGCACACACAGGTTGTGTGTTTTGGTGGTTTTTTTGTTTATTTTTGGATAGCTTCTTCCCCCAGCCCATGGAGATCTGTTTTCTTTTAACTTCTTAAGTGCCCTCTCCAGTCCAACTCAGCTTGATTTGTTCCAAGCGTAAATAGGTACCTGGGGGTTTTCTTCAGGAATTCCGCTAAGGTGGGTCCGTCTCGTCCCAAGGGGTCATCAGGAACCATGAAAATGTTCCCCACGAAGATGTATTGCAGCAGGCTGGATGGTACACAAAGAAAGGGTCAAGAAGGGTCACCCATGCCTGGTCCTGAGGGCTGTCTCTAGAATCCCAATCCCAAAGCAATTTGATTGACACTTCCTGTTGCCTAGGGTAAGGACCAATGGGACACATTCAGCCAAGGGAGGGGCCCAGTCCCAATGCAGTTTGATGGGAACTCCCTGTTGCCTGCTGAAGGCAGCCATTTTGGCGGCCAGCGAGGAAAAGGCTTGTACCATAGAGATACAGGGGTAGAGTGTCTCTTTTCTACAGCTCAGGCAGCCCAAATGGCAACAACTACATTGGAACAGGAAGTTATGTTTATTTTGATTTTATTGATGTTTTTATTTTTTCACCACTGTGTAAACTGGGGGGGGGGAATCACATGACCGAAGTCCTTCCTGGACTGTTTTGGGTTTTTTTAGATGCATATTTGAATGATCCCTCTGTGGTAAGAATGGAGAATGTGTGGCCCTTCAGATGTTACTGGAATACAACTCCCATTATCCCTGACCATTGGCTAAGCTAGCTGGGGCTGATGGGAGTTGGAATGCAATAACATCGGGAGGGTCACAGGATTCTTGTTTATGGGAAAAAAGCTCCTGGCATATAGAAAGCTTGAAGAGCGACACAGAAATGGGCATACTGTTCCCACAAGCTTTCTAGGATTTGACAGACGGCAAGTTCATTTGGGTTTTTTATACCACATGGATCAGCGTTTAATTGTGCAACTCCCCCACAAGCAATCTGAGGTGGTGCAGTCCCAAGAGGACTATACCACACAACTTTCTCTGAATGGTCCCGAGACTTGATTCTTACATAGGAACTTAGGAAGCTGCCTCACAGAGTCAACACTGATCATGCTGTTTGGCAGTGGCTCTTCGGGGTTTCAGGCAAGAGTGTCATCCAGCCCTACCCGGAGATGCCGGGGATTGAACCAGGGACCTTCTGCCTCCAAGGCAGTTGCTCTACCACTGAGCTACAGCCCTTCTTGAGTACAGTACTTCAACCTCCCTGATATACCCAATTCCCAAGCTGCACATCAAGAAGCAACCTAAGTTCTCCAGCCCACTGAGAATATTTTTTAAAAAATAAAGGCCTCTCCATCCCCAAATTCCACTTCACCTTTCTTTAATGATTCTGACCCATTTCTTTGACTCTTTTGCAAGATCCCGGAACTGGTCATTGGTGACAATAACACCGTTGGTCTGCTCTGCTAGCTTGAGCATGAACCTGGACAGGATGGGGGTGGGGGGGGTGGAAAAGAAAGAAAATGCCAGTAGAGATGTTAAATAAGGGTGTGGGGGGTTTTACCTTTATTTTAGCGGTAAACTTCCTACTTTCAGGAAACCATTCATCTCTGCACATCAAGGAGGCATAGCACGTGGAAAGGATTCTGGGACAGGCGCTCGTTATGGGGGAAATCAGGAGCAAAGGCCAATGCTGTTTTTCAGGGAAGCCTGCCTGCCATTACTGACCTCACTGAGAAAGTATGAACATTTTACGAAGAACCTGTAAGATTCCATGGTGCCCAAGGTAAACCTACTGTGAATACTTTCATCTTTGAACATCCACTCCATGTATGCCAGGGAAGTGTAGGGACCAGAGAGTTGGACTTCAACCAGGGAGACCAGAGTTCGAATCCCCGCTGAACCACAAAACCTACTGCAAAGATGGGTAGCCTATGGCCCTCCAGATGTTGCTGACTACAATGCCTATCATCCCTGGCCACTGGCCGTGCTGGATGGATAGTCCAATAAGATGCTGGAGGGCGACAGGCTCCCCAGACCTGGCCTCCTGGGTGGCCTTTGGCCAATCACTCTCTCAACCTAACCTACCTCACAGGGTTGTCATGAGGACATAATGGGGGAGGGGAATAAAAATATAAGAAAGTAAATTAATAAATCTGGGTATTTAGTTTCAGAATATCACTCTCTGTCTCGGTAGCCACAACCTGCTTCAGTTTCTTTCTAGGATAACCACCCGTTCATATCTGCCAGTTACACCATGACTCAAAAATCATGCCTGCCATTCTCCACCCCCACCCCGGGCCCATCTGCTGCCAGAGTCATTTCCTACTTCTGTCCCAAAGCTTCGCTCATGTGACCGCATCAAAGCATCACAATATCCGGTGATTGGCCATCTGGAAAGCCCAACCTGGGGGAAAACCCAGGGAAGGTCCAAGCTGAGGCAAAAAAATTTTAAAAAAGAAAAAGGAGGCTTTCATCAGGTTCCACCACAAAAAACCTGCTCAGCTTGAATGGAAAGCTAAAAACTGAAGCAGCGGTGTTTGACCGACTGTTTGGTTAGAGGAGATCAAATCCTTTGATCAACTAAATGGGTGGATAGAGAAAGTTTGATCAACTAATTCAGGGCTGGGCAGGCAGTCGATTGGGATCTACTGGCAGACCATTGGATAGTTTGCAGTAGATGAGGAAAGGTCTCTAACTGCCAGTTGTTTTATCAGCAGCAACAACAAAGAGTCTCATACCTTCCCTGCCCAGGTCAGCCGTCAAGAGTTCTCGGTCCGTAGTGATACAGATGCAGAACCCCATTTCTATATGTAGGCCGTCTCAGTGAAGGGGCTCACGGGGATGCAACAGAAAACTGGCTCCATTCCTTGAGCCACCATTTTGCATATGGCTCTGCCCCCCACCCCAGCCATTCATATGCACCACGCTCTGGTTGGTGGGCGTTTGGGGGTTCTAACGAAAGACAAAAGGAGATCCTTGAATTCTGCCCAACCATGGACAAAAAATATGGGCAGATCTTTAAACATGCACACAGGTTACTTACTAAAACACATGGCAAGGATTAGATGGCCATATTAGAAGAGGGCTTCCTGTCTCTTTCTCACTCACTCTCACACACGGAATGCCTCAAGAATTCTAAAATGCTACCTATTACAAACAACTGTATTTGCGTTTTGCTGCACGTCGCCCAGAATGGCAGACTAACCTCAGCCAGATGGGCGTCTAATCAAATCTAATAAATAAATAAATAAACTGAAGCATGCATTTTGCTTCAGAACTATTGTTTTTTACTCAGATGCAAACTGAATTGGCTAACCAATCAGCCATCGTTTATACACAAAAAACAGACCAACAGCACAGTCCTAAGCAACCCTATCTAAGGAGCTGGACCCCACTTAGTGCAATGAAATTTCCTTCTGGGTAAATGTGCACAGGATTACGCTGCAAAGTTACCTAAATTTTAGCCACCTTGCGGATTTCTCAGTGACTAGAAAAGTGGGATAGAAATGCTTTTACTAACTAACAAGTGGGGTCTGCAACAAAATGTTGCAGCGTGGAGTGCTCCATTCCATCCCTCCACAGTATTCAGCAGCATTCCACAGCCACTCAGTTCTCATTGAGCTGTTGTCTCTCCCTACCCTACTCCATTTAGGATTCTGCCCCCGTACAGATTTTTGGTACTTCTGCAAACCTTGAGGTTCCTACTTGACTGCTGATGCCTACCCAGTTGTACGTGGATGATGCCGCTTTGGCTACATGCACGCACGGCCTGAGCATCAGAAGCGGAGGGAATGATAGTAATCAGAAAATAGCCCTAGACCTAAAACAAGATTTGGGGAACATTTCAGAGCCTTTTTATCTTTTGAAAACCATGCAGATCTTAAAAACTTGAGATTGTGAATTTACTTTCCCCAAGAATTCCAATCACTATCTCAAGAGGGGTTTGGATAGAGCGTCTGTGATCTTGTAACCTGCATGCTAAAAGCATGCAATTTGGTATGAGGATTTGACATCCAGAGAATCTTAGCCTTAGGACCATGTGTACGTCATGCACTAAAAACATTAGTGTTGTACCCAAAGCTATTAATGGACCTAAGTCAGTCGTGTCCCTTCATTTCAATGGCTCTACTCTGAGTAGGACTGGTATGGAATGGAATCCGTAAGGTTGGTCGTCCACTCGTGGAAATCAACGACTAACTTGAGTTAGAACATAAAGGCCCTGATGCATCAGGCCAACTCTAGTCCAGCATCCTGTTCCCACAGCAGCCGACCAGATGCCTACGGGAAGCCCACAAGCAGGACCTGAGTGCAAGAGCCCTCTCCCCACTTGTGATCCCCAGCAAGTGGTATTCAGAGGCATGCTGTAAACGTTAACTAGAGAAAGACTTAGTAGGATACAACCCATTACAATTCTGAACCCAAGCTGGATTCTGTGTAAAAGAGATTTGACTGGGTGCAGTGAAGTCCCAGAATATATCACATCTCCTCCCTGTAGGAGAGTTAAGAGATGTAAAATAAGCAAAGAGATGCACGTCTGCAAGACGTAGACAGGTTGAAGAATTCAAATAACATTGTTAAAAAATGTAAAGTCCCCTTCCTCTCCAAGTTTCCTAGGAGCAACTGTAGTCTGAAGGTTCCATGTAAGGTTTTTTCTACCAGCCCAAAGAAACCTTTCACTTCCCTTACAGCTGCTGCATTGGGCTCCAGCATTCCATCCTCTCTGCACCAGTATTTAAAACATTTGCGAGTATTTCATGACCTCACAGAAGGTAGGCCAATGGCAGGGGAAGACAGGGGGTTTGGTCACACAGGCAACAGGCACTCTGTGTAGACGGGCAAATGTGTGCCAAGTTCCACATGGAAAACTGTCTATGACTACTAACTGTTCAGAGAGCTGTGCTGACCTGTCATCGTAGGGCACAATGCCCTTCCCATCTATTTTGCGCGACGGTGTGACAGACAGGATGCTCAGGTTCTGCAACTCAACCAAGAAGTGCTGCTCTGTGGTTGGGGAAAGAGAGAGGGGAAAACAACAACAAGAGGAATGAAAAAAAAAGTGGCTATCACAAAATGAATGGACTCGCAGCCTTTCCCAACCAGTGCGCCTCCAAATGTTGTTGGACAACAACTCCCATCAGCCTCAGTCAGCATTGCCAATGGTCAGGAAAGATGGGAATTGTGGTCCAACAACATCTGGAGGTACACTGGTTGGGAAAGGCTGAGCCAAGAGGTCAACATCACATTCATGAACTCATTCCTTACTAGGGCTGCAGCAGTTACAGCCCAACCTCAACCATGTTTGCTTGGAAGGACATTCCACTGATTCCTATGAACCTCATTCCTCAGTAGGTGTTCACTGCATTGTGTTAGATGAGGCTTCTCGAAGCTTGTGCCCTCCAGATGTTGACGGACTACAACTCCCATCAGCCCTAGCAAGCATGGCCAATAGCCAGGGATGATGGGAGCTGTAGTCCAAAACATTTTGAGGGCACCACAGTGGCTACTCCGACTCTAGATGTTTCTTTACTCTCAACTCCCATTAGCCCCAGCCAGCAGGGACAATGGTTCGGGACAATGGGAGTTGGACCCCAAAAACAACTGGAGGACCACACGATCTTCATCCTCGCAGACGATAAAAGCAAGTAGGTTCATTGATAAAAAGGGTGTGCTGACTTATCTGACAGCAGATTTTTTTAAAAAAAGTTCCATTATTTTTAACAAAAATACTTACAATGCACCCAAAATTACAACGGGTGCATCTGGCACCATCTTAGAACAGGCATTCTATCGTCTCTTCCACATAGGAGGGAACGCCTCTTTTACGATGGGGCTCTGCTGCTACTTGTCTACATGTCATCTAAAAGCTAATTTCCCCATCTTTCTTAATCACATGCAGATTGATCCCAATTTAATCAGTTAATCGGGTTGCTTTTTTAAAAAAACAAAACATGAATGACGAATCGGCTAAGATCTCATCCATCAAGTGGGAGCCCTCAGTCTCTCACCTCTCACATTGGAATCTTCTTCCATCCGGTGCGCAGGTACTAAGACGGTTACTTCCCGGTGTCCACGGTCCCAGAAATATTGGACGGCCAGAGCAATGCCCCGGCATGAGAAGAACTGGTTCAGACCGTGCCTATGAGGACAGAAGGTGGCACTCAAATGGGCAGGGGCTATTTCCACTCAACTCTAGGAAGAATCGCTTAGGTAAATCCAAGGGTTACCCCAGGGACACCGGCAAGGGAAACCAGAAGCGCAACAGGAAATACTTCGCACTACAGCATGTTTTAGCACAGTGGTTCTAAAGCTTATTTTCCCACGGACCACTTACAAAATTGCTGAAGGTCTTGGTGGACCACTTAATGATTTTCCTGTCCATTTGAGCAATGGCAATGCACTGTGTGTCTTATTTTTAATTGTATTTTTACAGACACACCATTTTCTAAAAAAAAAAAAGTTGTATTTTTACAGACACCTGAACGAAGCTTGCGAACCACCAGCGATCCATGGACCGCAATTTGGGAACCCCTGTTTTAGAAAGCTGATGAGCCACAAACGTGGAAGAGCTTTTCCTTGGTCAGCCGAGGCAGAATGCCTAGAAGAATGTATTTTTCCCATAACAGAAAATATGTATTTCCAAGATGGAGAACCTGTGACCTTCCAGATGTTGTTGGGACTCCAACTCCCATCAGCCTCAGCCAGCATGGCCAATGGAATAATAACAGCCGGAGTCCCAACATCTGAAGATCCACAAGTTCCCCATGCCCGATATACATGAAAAGTTCTGAACAGATTCGCTGGCTGCAGCATACAACTGGGGCTGTTAGGGCCTTCAAAATGGGATAGCCTACAACAGCCTTTCCCAACCCTGCCCTACAGACTCCCGTCAGCCCCAACCAACATGGCAAATGTCAGGGATGATAAGAGTTGGAATCCAACATCTTCTGGAGGCCACCAGATTTGGAAGGCTGTCCTTTACTGATGTTTTCTCTGCATTCGTTTCAAAGTGTAGCTCTGATTCAGATGTTACTGTGACTTGGTTTCCCGATCACAAGTTAGTCTCGGGAATGTACACTCCCTCCTCCCCTCTTCAAAGTGGATTGCCCCTTTCCTTTTCTTACAGACATTAACCATGGTTTACAGCAGGTGTGAGGAATCTTTGGCCCTCCACATGTTGATGAACTACAACGCCCATCCTCCCTAGCCATTGGCCATGCTTGCTGGGCTGATGAGAATTATAGCTCAGCAACATCTAGAGGGCCAAAGGTTTAGTTACATTTGAACTATGCTAAAGGTAAAAGTAAAGGTGTCCCCGCACTTACAGTGCGAGTCGTTTCCGACTCGTAGGGTGACGTCTTGCAACGTTTACTAGGCAGACCATATATATGGGGTGGGATTGCCAGTTCCTTCCCCGGCCTTTCTTTACCCCCCAGCATATGCCAGGTACTCATTTTACCGACCACGGATGGATGGAAGGCTGAGTGGACCTCGATCTTTTTTACCGGAGATTCAACTTCCTCCTTCCGTTAGAATCGATCTCCAGCAGTGAGCAGAGCTTCGGCTGTGTTACCGCCGCTTACCACTCTGCACCACAGAGGGCCTGTGGTATGCTAACTACACTTAATCCTAACCCACAGAAATCAGAATTGGACACCTACAACTCCCATCATCCTTTGGCCATGTTGGCCGGGGCTGAAGGAAGTTGGAATCCAACATCCAAAAAAAAAGGCCACAGGTTAGCTACCTCTGGTTTGTAACAAGCTCACAGACCAAGGGCTATACCAAAAGGAAGAGTGCCTGCTCAGGATCCTTCCGTCCCAGCCCCCCAGCCCACACTCACATCATGGCCACGTTGCTACCATCAATAATGATCATCCGTAAGTTCTTCTTTCCTGGCGTGTTGGCCAACTTGAGCTTGAACTGAGTCTGCAGGGCCTCCTCAAAGCGCTGGGCTCCAGTTACCGTAGGAACAGAGCCTTGGAGCGGAGGCCCTAGGCTGGCACTCTCTGCCGACTGGCTCTCCTCAGAGGCTAACGCTGAGAACAAGTTACAGCTGGGGGAAGAAGAGAAAGCAGCACTTTCTGGGTTAACTGGTGACCCACAGATGCCCTCATGGAAAGGGGACCCACTGTTCCTCCCTCGCTCCTGAGGAGGCCTCTGCTGTGAAAATTCCCCCGGATTCAAGATGGCTGCCCTCCGGACACCGAGCTGTCCTCCATGTTCCACCTTTGCTGCCGAGGCCCCTGTCACACCCTCAGCCTCATCTTGATGTTCCCCTTTCTCGTTGAGCCGCCTCAGCAGACCTGCCAATGGAGCTCCTGTAGGGATCTCTGTAGGGATCTCGCTTGGTAAGTGACCACAATTGGCGGCGGCTGCTCTGATGAGTTCCCGGAGATACTCTTTTTCATCCTGGATCTTTTCAGATGGAGAGGGAGAGAACTCTCTTCCCCCAGGCTCCTTCTGAGGGAGGACAACCCTTTCTTTCTGGGATGCCTCTGCCATCTGGACTCTGTCCAGAATAGTTGAAGGTGCTTCCTGTACCCCACCCTCCAAAAGTACCTTCTTGACTACCCGTTCCTCATAGCCCATAGTTTTAAAGAAATTTAGCCTCATTTTGAACTCCTTCTCCGTCCACGGTGACAACAGGACATCTGACAATGGCTCCTCCTCACTAGTTTCCTCAGGCAAGCTGACAGGGCTCGATTCCCTTGCACAAACAGCATTCCTCCGCTCCTCGTGATTACTCTGCAAAGCATCAGCTCGGTCTCCGTAGCTAGGAAGAATCCGAGTCTTTGCATTTGGAATAGGTTTAGGGGAACTCTTTGGAAGTTCAGGCCTTGGGGAGGTTGTCACCTCAGACCAGCCCTGAGGACCATTCAAGCCAGATAGGATGTCCTGAGGGCTAGCCAGCAATTCAGTCCCAGCAAAGCCTCTGGGAAAGTCAACCCTTGACACCTGAGGTAGAGTTTGGTCTTGAGGCCTACCAACTGTGACAGGCATGTTAGTCCTAGCAGAGTACTGCAGTTGTGTAGATTCTTGAGACTTATGAGGAGATTCTTCAGGCCCAGGAAAGCCTGAAGGCAAGTCGACAGTAGAGTGTCCGGTTCTGCTCTGTTCTCGAATTCTACTGAGCCTCATGGGCAACCCAAAGGTACTTTGCAGCCTACTAGGAGACTGAGGACTGCCACCAACCACCACTTTTGTCTCCCAGCCCACCAAACGGTCTTGTTCAAAGCCGGGTGGTGTCCAACACCCATTCCTTGGCTCCCTGTTGTCTTCCTGAGTCTCCTTCACCAGACTGAGCAACTCCTCCTTGACCGAAGTAGGAAGAATCAAGAGGTCCATAGCATGCTTGTCATCATAGGTCTCTACCAGCGTCCGGAAGGACCGCTTGACTTGGGTCTCCTGTTCTTCCGGCAGCCTAGGGTTCTTCTGGTGTTTTTCCACAAACTCCTGGATCCGGCTCTGGGCCATGACGAAGGATTCAGCCAAGCCTGAGATCAACAGAGTGCCCGGGCGGAGGAAGGTAAGGTTGGCAGATGTCCCTTGGGTGAGGCAGTCCAAGAACAACCCGTGGGCTCCCAGAAATATGCACTGCATGTCTTTCGGATAGTAAACCTCCTCGCTCAGTTCTGGGGCACACAGGCCTTTGATGTATTCCTGGAAAATACAGCATATAAAATAACATGTGATAAATGGCTGTTATATTTGCCATTTGTTTTTTCTCTATTATTGTTTTATTATTTCACTTGAAATTGTTTTTGCCGTTGTTTGACTTGCTGTAAGCTTTTTCATATACAGTGTGTTTTTGTTTTCCTTTTTGTACGTTGCTTTGAGTCCTATTTCTGGAAAAAAGCAACTAACAAATCCTAATGCTAATAATAATGCTGATAATAATGCTAATAATAATGATAATAATGCTAATAATGATGATGATGATGATGATGATGATGCAGTTGTACAGAGTGAGGAGGAGTCTGGCTGGATAAGACCAGATGACTAGCTAGATCAGCACCTTGTTTTCCTTCAGCAGGCCCAAGGAAACTTTTTCCAGCTCAAAGGCCACACTCTCTTATTGGCAACCTCCCTGCAATTGCAACAGCGAAGATGACCTACTACAGTCCTAGGACACATTCCAGCCAGACAACAGCACTTGAGATGTGCATGAAGCAGAACCAATGAGGAGCATGGCCCAGGAAGAGGGGGCGTGACCTAGGGAGAGTCCCTAGTGCCAAACAGGTGAAGCCTACAGGGCCACACTTGGCCCCTGGCCGGCGGTTCCTCACCCTCGGCCCTACAGAGTCCAACAAGATGCCTCTAGAAAACCCACAAGCAGGGTACAAGCGCAAACAGCCTCCTCTCCCTTATGATCCGACACATTTATAACAGCATGTAAAATGAACATGGCACACTTTAAAAAAAAAAGTTTGTTTACTAAGGCTGCAATTCTATATTCAAGCACCTGGGAAGAAGTCCCACTGAACTCAATCCTATATGTACCATGCAATCCTATACGTGTCTACTGGACACGGGTAGAGACGTATAGGACTGCACTGTAGACACAAGTCATAATAAATCAGTTTAGGGCACCAGGAAATTTCTCTGTACAGTTTTTCTCTGGAAAATCCACATCATCTATTGTATGCTATTGGACAGTTTTAGAAGAACAGTGGCATTTGTTTCTTGCAGCCGAAAAAGCAAATCATCCTAATCCGAATACAGTGAACAGATGGCAGGCCTGTGATGCCTAATTCACAAAAAGTCTGCTCTGTTTTAAAGGTACTAGCCCTCAGGCTGTGTTCTTTTATCTACTCACCGAGGAGTGAGCCCTACTGAACTCAGTGACATTTACTTCTGAGCAGACATCTATAGGAATGCACTGTTAGGCTAGAAAATGGCATCCCCATGATGAGCTCCCCTTCCCCCCTCCTACCCACACATAAACATTTCAGAACAGACACCAAACAAGGTGGTTTTACGACATAGTGAGTTATTCCATTCCCTGGCACGAGCAGCTGAAGGCGTGGGGGAGCTCAGACAATGCTGGACGCTGCGATCTTTACAAGGGAGTTTCGCCACGGTGGCAACCCCATGCAGGGCACAATTCCCACTTCTGCTCTTTACAAGGAAGTGCCAACTGGAGAGGGGCTATAGCTCAGCCGTCAGTGCATTTCCTTTGCATCCGGAAGGCCCCGGGTTCAGTCCCCGCCATCTCCAATTCAAGGACCTCAGAAGGCAGGCACCTAGGAGAGACCCATGTCTGAGTCCCCAGAAAGCCACTACCAGCCAGAAAAGGCATTACTGGGCAAAGTGGACCTATGGTCTAAGTCAACATAAGGCTGCTTCACACACTGATCTGTAGCCACATTACTTTAGGAAGAACCACACAGCTCGGTGGTAGAACATCTGTTTTGCATGCAGAAGGACCCAGGTTCAATCCCCGGCATCTCCAGTTTGGCCTGGGATAATACACTCTGTCTAAAACCCTGCAGGGCTGCTGCCAATCAGGGTATCCTGAGCTAGATGGAGCAATGATCTGACTCAGTATTATAGCCGTTTCCTATGTTCCTCTATGGCAGATGGGCTGGAGGTTTTCTTGAACAAGAGCTAGAGCAAGCCCAGGGGGTGGCGGCTATCCTGGGTTCCAAAGGCTCGTTGGTGGAGACCCACAGAGCCCTGACCCGCCCCCAACCCTCCCACTCTTCCCCTTGTACCTTCGCTCTGTGCAGATTCTCTCTGCATCCCTGCAGCTGCAGCCAGATCTTTCTCGGTCCCTGGGGCTCCCTGTTGGGGCTCTGCGCCAACCCCAGGACCCCCAGGACGTTCAGCTCCACCCCAAAGAGGTGCTCGATCCTACAACGATGCTGGGTGACCAGCTCCTGCGCCTCCTCAGAGACGGCAAATTCGTCCAGGGTCCTGCCACCGCTCGGCATGGTGGGAGATGGCAACTGCTTGTTGGGATGTCACAGGCTGTTCCAGCGAGGAGGCGGGCCGTTACGTGGCTAATGAGCTGTGGGAAGAAACCACAGGTTGGGGAGGGAAAAAAAGGCTTTGAATGAGACCTTAGCTTGGTAATGCAACAGGTGAGCTCCTACAAGTAAAGGGGGAGGCACCTGGCAGAAAGCAGAAGAGATGAGCAGAAGAGAAAATCATTAACACAACATTCATAAGCAAGGCTAAGCACAAGACATGATTCAGTCAGTGCACAGAAAAACACATAACGTGGTACTGTTTGAAGAAAAAGACTCAGCCTCCTAAACACCATTGATTTTCTTTTTATAAAACAATCAAGGTTCTAGTCCTTATGGCTACAGAGATACATGTAGGCATCTACGTCTTCACTTTTTTGTTGCTTCTCTTCTTCCAAAGCAGGCAATTTTCTAGTCCTTATGGCTATATGTTTGGGAGTGACCAGGAAATGCCCACAGAAGCAAAGAATCTGCGGAATTAATATTTTCAGTTGTTCGGAACAAGGGCTTTCACACCTTTGCCCTACATCCCAAGGCTGGCAAGTTCAGAATAAATTCTGAAAAAATAACCAAAAAATATATGCTGAGTTGTGCAACAATAGCGCCCTGCCCCCGTGCAGAAGAAATGATTCAGTGCAAGAGGGCCCCCCTCCCCGACTTGAACATTTTATGCAGGTCAGAAGATGTGGCATTCTTTGTTGGAGAATTTTAAGTTGTTTTTAAGCGTGGAGCTGACATGGCCCTGGGTTATGAGACAGTGAGGTCTGATGTGTTGCTGTTTTGTTTTTTAAAAAAAGAAGTATGCAAGGGCAGCGTGAGAGCAACATATACAAAGGACACTTTGCATACTGCAGAAATAAAACCATGGTTAAGATTTAGTTTATAGTATTAAGTATTCTACAACACACTTAATACATGGAATGCGTGGAAGAGTGTTTGCTAGTGGATACCGAACAGGTTTAAAAAATGTAAATGTACTGCCTTCAAGTCGATTCCGACTTATGGCGACCCTATGACTAGGGTTTTCATGAGGCTGAGAGGCAGTGACTGGCCCAAGGTCACCCAGTGAGCTTCATGGGTATGTGGGGATTCGAACCCTGGTCTCCCAGGTCGTAGTCCAACACCTTAACCCACTACACCACACTAACAGGTTTAGTCAACAATATTTTTTTTAAATGCATACATAAACAAAATCAACTTTAAATTTATAAAATTGAAAAATAAATGCCTATTGCTTTGTCAATCAATCCAGTGCCTTTGTAGCCATTGGCCCAAAAACCAGAAGGTGGGAGTATTTTCCCTTTGTAGGGAGTAATTGGGTAGACTTCAGCTTACCCACCTTTCTACTTACCTCTCCACAATCTGGAGGACCAAACATATTAATTCCAAAATGAAAGGTGAGAAGTTTAGGGAAAGGGAGCTGGGCCAGTGGTGACTATGGATCTAATGTGCTACCCATATAAACATTGGTCCCACCTGCCCTATATATTTAAAGCACTATGATACCACTTTAAACAGTCATGGCTTTCCCCAAAGAATCCTGAGAACTGTACTTTGCAAAGGGTGCAGAGAATTGTTAGGAGATCCCTATTTCCCTACACAGAACTACAGTTCTCAAAGTGGCTTAACAATCAATTCCTCTTCCCAGGGAACTCGGGGGGGGGGGGCGGGGATTAAGTAAGTTTCTAGTCCAGTTGCTTACAGATATATAAGTGGAAGTGGAGGTACAGGAAGAATGTACCAGCAGTATTCTACCTAATTGTTTGGTAAACAGAAGACTGCTCTCGCATTCCACCACTGTGTAAAGTAGGATTGTTAATTAATGATCAACCATGCAGGGCTGCAGTAGGGGTAAATAAGATTAATTACAATGGCAAGAAGGGAGGAAAATAATGGATCAGAAAAAGGTTATTTGTAGAGTCAGTGTGGTGTAGTGCAGCCTTTCCCACCCTCTGGATCCCAAAATATTGCTTGAACTACAATTCCCATCCATCCTGACCATTGACTATGCTGGCTGGTGCTCGAGGGAGATGCAGTCAAACAATATCAGAGGACCCAACAGTTCAGAAAGGCTGGTGTCCTGCTCAGTGTGTTGGACTAAGCCCCGGGAGATCCAGGTTCAAATTAGCCACAAAGCTAACTGACTGGGTGATCTTGGGCTTGTCACTCACTCTCTCAACCTAGCCTACCTCACAGGGTTGTTGTGAGGATAAAACAGAGATAAGAGCAAGACAACAAATACAGCAAATAAAGTATTCTTAATATGAACAAAAAATACATAGTTGAGAGGGACGGGGAGGGCGGAGGGGAGAAGCACTATTATAAGAAATGGTTTTGCTTACAAATTAATGGGGGTGGCCAGTAGCTCAGTGGTAAAGGTCTCAGCATCTCCAGACATGACTCGGAAAGACCCCCCCATCTGAGATCCTGGAGAACTACTGAGCCAGATAGCCGTACACGTTGATTCAGTATAACGCAGGTTCTATGTTTCTAAAAGTATTAGGCTGTTAAAGGTGATATTAAGAGGAGCTCTCTGGCACCTTCACAGAGTTATTGCAGCATTTATTTTATGGACCAGAACTCACTTCATCAGACTATATTAAAAATATGTACATATATGGGTATATTTGAGGAGGGGCTTGTAAATAAAAGCCATACAAGACAAGCCAGTTCTATGCAAAGCTGAAATCCAGGCGAGAATGTTTTGCAAAGGTTTCTTTTTTTAAAAAAAAAAATCTTAAAAAAATAAAAAGGTAAGAAATCTCTCTTTATTGATGCTTTCAGCAGAAAGAGAACAATTCATCTATATAGAGAGACTGCAAAGCAATAAAAGCAAGCTGGGGGTGGGAAATGGTCGTTCATCCGGCAGAGCGGATTGGCAAAACGTTCAGCTGGACCGAAGGGGGGCCTGAAAACACAGAGAAAGAAACGAAGCGGATATAACAAAAACAAACACGCACCCGCAGCCCATGGCTTCCCTGTTCTAGCAGAAAGGGCCTCGCAAACAGAGCGCGCCTTGCTCTAGGAAACCGGCCATCGGATACCGTTCGAGGCAGGATTGTTTACAATCCACTGCGTGCGTGTAAAATCCGCACCTTGAAGACTATTCACTTCCTGCACCTGCGACGTACTTGCTAATCCACCTAAAGCGTCAAAAGTATCCATCTTTAACCCCCCCAAATTCCCCTCCTCCTTTTAAAGATTCACATCCACAAAACTCCCTTGCGCAATACAACATTTTTCACGGGGAGGGGGAAGGGACGCCACGCGTGATCCTCCCCACGGGAAAGATCTTAACGACCCCTTCCTTACTCCTCCAAGTCCCACCCCCCTACCCCTCCGATCCCAGCCCCAGCAGCTCCGAAGGGGAGGCGCCCTCCAAGTCTCCTACCCACTCGAGTCAGCAACCGAGCGCCAGCACCGCCGGGCAGGGACGATCCAACCAATCCCATCTCTGGCCTCGGCCAAGTTTTGGTTTTGTTTTCTTAGAAATGCTTTTGAATTCTGGTTTCAGCTTCCATGTTGGAGCGACGCGGAAACGCCCGACGAGCCTAGGAGTTTCCCTGCTGGGCGGCGCGTCTCGGGCGAGGGAGGAAGGAGGGTTTTTACTTTGCAAAAGCTTCCTGGGACGAAGCTTGTTTAAACTTCCTCCCCTGAGAAGCGCGGCGAGAGGGGCCTGTTAGGTTCCGAGAGGCCTCTTCCCTTCCCCAGAAGAGAAGAGTTGTAATGAGCGCCAGCTCCTGAGCGTGGGCAGAGTTCCGCGCGCGCACCCACAGGCACACTCGGAGAAGAAAGAATTTTTATTGAAAAGGGCCTTAGGGTCATGTTTGGCGAAAGGTCTTGGGTTCCATACCTGGCATCTCGGGGTAGGGCTGGGAAAGAGTCCCTGTCTGAAACCCTGGAGAGCCGCTGCCGGTCCGTGTTGACAGTACTGAGCCAGATGGACCGGTGGCCTGACTCGGTATAAGGTACAGCCTCCCTGTGTTCCTCGGGGCTGCAAAAAGCCTCTGATCATGGGCAGAGAGCCTCACATGCATTAAGCGCTCTCCCTGTCGCCCACGGTAGTATTCTGCTGCTTTCTGTAAAGCTGGTTTTATTTTAATTTTTATCTTTCTGCCCATAGTTGCTTTGAGCTTCTTGAAAGGAAAGTGCAGAGAGGATTGGTTGTTTTTACTTAGTTATTTTTAAAGGCATCTCATCCCCAGGACAGCCATCAGCGTTCTGCCAAGTCACACCATTACCCCATCTGTCTCTGAATTGTCTATGCTGACTGTCTGCCACTCTGCAGGAAGATGCCAAGGACTGAATTTGAGTCCTATGTGCTTTTTCAGTGAGCTATGGCCTTTCCCCAAGCAATTTGTTGTTAGAAGTGGGATTCAAACCCACGACTTCAGGGGTGACTGCAACCTGAATGCAGCACCTTGAGGCCACTTGGCCAATCCTGACAGTTTCTTACCTGCCTTTCTGGTCATAGCCCTCCTAAGGTGAGGTACAAAAAGTTTTATAAAATAACATTAAAACCAAATAATTTATTAAAACTACCCCCCTAATTAATGAGCAGCGTGAATACACTCGGGAAGCAGCACATACCAGACATGGACTTAATCTAATTTGATTTCAAGTGCTTCTTAGAAGCTAATGCTGCAGGGACAGTATGTGTTACCCCAGAGAAGGAATTCCAAAGGTGCGGGGCCACCACCAAAATGCCCTGATAGACTGTTAACAGCAGGCCAGGGAGCAGGACTTCTGAAGATCTTAAAACCCAGAGGTGCTCATACAGGTGCAGGCAGATCCATTAGGGCGAACAGACCACTGCCCCACCAACTTCAGTCTGTTGTTAGCCAGCTCCTCACCCTCCTTACAATCACTCCAAAAGGTGGCATTCCCTGTCAACCTTCTCTTTAGCTTCCATGTTGCCCTTGGAGAACTAACCAAGGAAGAGAATGGGGACAAAACTAGAATTAATTGACCCTGTCATTGGCTCTGGCTCCACCTACTGTTGGGCCTCCCTGCCTTCCACCCTCCCAAACCAGCCACACCACTGGCAGGCAGTCCCTTGGATAACCTGGTCCCAAACCATTCAGGGCTTTAAAGGTTAAGACCAGCACTTTCACATTGAACCCACAAACAAATAGGCAGCCAACATCACTGATAATGGATTGACATCCATACGTTCCGAACACCTAATGCCCCACTAGAGTTTCATCCGCTGCGTTCTGTACTTTCCTTCAGTGTGCCTACCAAAGGGCAGAGAGCGGGAAATGCTTGGTAGAGCACAGGCAGCCGCCCACCACCGCACATCACAGAGCTGCTGCTGCTGTCTGCCACTACGGCTGCATTCTGCCATTGGTAGCCTACAGATACCAAGGGGGCATCACACACACACATGCGTCAAATCTGGAGCCAGCCCTGTCTGCATTTGACAATCTTCTGCCAACCTTGGAGATGGTGGGGGTAAGGAGGGGATGATTTCATTCCCACACTGGCACCTGGGCCCTCCGAGTACCATGGAAGCATGGCAAGGCTGCGGGCATGGTTGGCCACTCTGCCCTCCAGCTCCAAGCTTGGAGCTGAGGAGGGGAGCAGGCTCTTGTCCCGGACCTGTCATCACATTCCTGAGGTGCAGCCCAAAGTCAGGGGCAAGCCCACAACCTTTGTGGGAGGGGTAGGGTCATGTGTTGGGTTGGGCAACAAAGGCAGCTAAAATTTGTGGACCCCTTGGAAGAAAATAACCATTGGGAACCGCAACAAAATGTTGCAGTGCGGAGTGCCCTTGTTCGCTGTTCCAGTCAGCCATGCCCGCCTTCTTGATACTCTATTCTATTTCTCCTCCCAGTTCACACACACACACACCCAACAGGCAGCTGTTGAGGACACTCAGTCTTCATTGGGCAGTGTTGGGGTTTTTCTTCCCTTAGAATTTTTTTTTAATTGTTCTTCTGCAACCTTAGGGGTTCCCCAAACATGCTATTGCTACCTCCCTCTTGTACATGGGCGATGCTTTTTTGGCAACATAAGGAACAACACTTGCACCTGAACATCGGTAATAGGAGGGCTGATAAAAGGAATGTGAAAGAAATTGTTTGAGAAGATGAGTAGGCATGTGCTGTTCCTTTTCATCTCCCTCCTGGCTTCCACCCGTGTACACTCACACCTCCCCAAATACATGCCTTTGCCCTACAGACCCAGAGCTAACTGGGGAAGTTCCAGATTCCTTAACTGGCCAAGAGGTAGGTGTGGTTCCAGAGCTTGTTTGCCTTTTTCATATTTGTCTTTGGTGTTGTTGTTTTAACTTTTTAAAAAAAGTCAATAAAAGGAAACTCTGACACATTAAGCTCTCTGCTGATTTCACCCAGTCACTTTGGGGCTTGCTGTGGCACAGTTCCGGTTTTAAAAGCACGTCCCTGCACCGCGCAATAATGTTTCCCCCTCTCACCTTGTTTATGTAGTACAGGAGCAGATTCTTCAGCCAAGACAGAGAGTCCCTGCTGTTAAATCTGGTGCGGTACCCAAACAGCCCCAGTTTTACCAGGCAAACTTAGCCAAAGACTTAGGCACTCATTTATTTCTGGGCTTAACCTGAGAACGTAAGAAGAGCCCTGCTGGATCAAGGCCAAAGGCCCACCTAGTCCAACATCCTGTTGGCCACAGGAAGTCTGCTAGAAGGACCTGAGAAAAACAGCACTCTCCCCACTTGAGATTCCCAACAACTGGTATTCATAAGCGTACAGCCTCCAACAGTGGAGGTAGAACATAGCCGTGTGGGAGTAAATTCTGTAGGTTACCCATGTTACAGCTGTAGCTTAACTAAGCTACAACTAAGCCCCTGACACTATTTTCAGCATCAGGGTTCAGTTCTGGGACATATGAGGGAAGAATGAGATTCAGGAGCATGCTTGAGCATGGACAGAGTGCTTTCCGTTTGTCACATAGTTACCTTCGTTAGACCCTGCATTATCTTAAAAGTAATACCTTCTGCCCTGGATGCCTTTATTATTTACAAACTTATTTATTTTACTTCCATTTGTGAATAGCTTTCTATGAAAGATCTTGAAGTGATTAACAATACTAACATCCACAATAAAGCCATACAAAACAATTTCATATATAAAAGCATTTCAAATCCAACACAAGTACAGACTGGGATTTTTTTGAATATATTTATCGCGACTTAAAAGGCTTGCTGGAAAAAGGGTCTTCAATCGGTGCCAAATGGACAATAGAGATGGTGCCTCTCTAGTATGTAAGGACAGGTGTTGCCAAGCTAGAAGCGCAGGAATTGGTTGCAGCACACTGAGAAAGCACTTTTCAAGTGTTCAAAGTAGGGATAGGGGAGAAATTTGATTCCATTTGCATTTAAAGCCAAATCTATCAAATCTGCGCATTCCGAAACAATACGAGAAATGAACTCAGCTGGCCTTCAAAATTTGCACTTACCTGAATTTTGTGATTCAGTTCCCCAACCAACCAAAACAGGAATGGGATGTGGTACCCTGAAACCCTGAACAATAGAAGCATGCTCTGCTTTAACAACAATAACGTGGAAGCATTGATGAATATGGCATGTTACAGATTTCCCCTGTAAAAAAAGGCAGGGGGAAGGCTGTGGTTCAATGGTAGAGCATCTATTTTGCATGCAGAAAGTCCCAGGTTCAATCTCCAGTTAAGGCTGCGATAAACCTGTTTTGCCACCCCTCTCACTGGCAAATGGTTCTTTTAAAGGTTTCAGATAGGCAATGAAATTTACAACAAGCAAGCTAGTTAATAACCTTTATTCTTAAGCAAAAAAGCAGATAATACCACGTTTTTAATGGTTCCTGGAGATCCCACCCCACCCCTTTCAGTAGTTATCAGAGACAGCAGAGCTGGGTCATAAATTGCACACTCTCCTCTGTCTATGCCCTGGGAGCACTGAGTATGGGGTTTCCATTAATCTTTATATAGTCAGTCTGTCACAGTACCACAACTGAGTCTGTTTACATTCCATTCCCTGGTCCTGATAACGCTCAAGCCAGGCTATATCCTGATCATCATTTCGCAGGGATAGCTTAGCCAGTCAAGATAGCCAGAAGCTACTGTGCCAGCCTCGTGTACAGCGAATTACCCATCCCATGTCTGGAGACCTCCACTCACCAGATTGACCCTATCTATGGCACTGCCCAGCAGACCTCCCTCCCTGTGATGATTGCTGTCATCACCTGTGCGTGCACGGACTTAACTCTTTATAAGCTGCAGCTATACCTAAAGGATTATACTTGCTGCACTTTGCACATGCTATGTATAACAACGTATTTTTAAGCAGATTCAGGCCTCTGCGTAGCTTCCAGTTAGGGCACTAAAGGGGGCAATTGCTGGACTCCACCTCTCTCCTTGAAATATTCTTGCACAATTTGGCACTAAAAGACCCCTGGAAAGTTGCTGCCAGTCAATGTAGCCAACACTGAGCTAGATGGACCAATGATCCGACTCCATATAAAGCAGCTCCCTATGTTTCTGAGACTTATGTATTGTTATGAGATTGAGGGCTGATTGATTGAGGGCTGAGATGGATGATTTCTCTGGGTCCCCTTTGAGCCTGTACAACCTTGAATCTGGAAGTGGCATCTGCAGTGGAAAGTTCCCTTTGTTAAGCTACCCTGTAAGCTAATGGGTTTGTCAAGTGGCCACCATTAGCATATGTAAGAATATAGCACAGAGAGATTCTGCTGCTATTGGAACTCTTTCTGGAGAGAGGCACTCCTCCCTCTATCCTGGCGCCAAAGAAAATGTTTTTAGTTTAATCTGGGAGAGGCTGGGAACTAGGAGCACAGACAGGGAGTCTCTGCCCCATGGTTTTGGGATGCCTCCCTAGAAGCCTGATGGAAAAGCAAGATCTGGTGGACTGTTATGCTGTGAACCCCTCCGTCTTATGCTCAGGTTGTGGCTACGTGTAAATAAACCGTATAGCCTATAAGACATCACAGTCTCCGCTTACCTTCTTTCCAAGGAAGCCAAGCCCTAGGTAAGCGCTGGCACCCCTGGAAGTCTCACGCTGCTTGGAGATTGGGGCACATGCAACAGTATAAATGCATTTACTTTGTGTTATAATTGTAGGCATTTATTTATCTAGTTATTTATTGATCAGACTTGCAAGGAGCTCAAGGTGGTGTACATGGTTCTTCTCCACATTATCCTCCCAGCAACCCTGAATGATTGGTTAGGTCAAGGGCCTCTCAAGGGCCTCTCAGACAACCTGTTTATTGAGCATTCGTCCTGATTTGCTTGTGTTACATGGTGGTTAGACTTTATTGAGCATTCATTCTAATTTGTCTGCGGAGCGGTTATGTGACAATGAGCATTCATCTGCTTGGGGGATGTTTAGACATCTTGTTAGTCATTAGTTCATCCCTCACTTTTTAATGAATTTCCCAATCAATTTCCGAACCACAAAAAATCCTCTTTAAGTGGATTTGTTGCATTAGAGCACTTTAATCAACTTTTTAAATGCGTAAAATTAAAGATTGAGGATACTCTTGAATCTCTCCCACAAAATACTGACAGCCTGGAGGCTCCCATGAGTTCTGAGAGGCTCCCAAGACTTGATTCAAACTCTGATCCCCTAAGTCCTAATCCAACACTGTAACTACTATGCCATACTGCCTTTATTATTACTGTTACTAGTAGTAGTAGTAATGGGCTCCTGCTGGGAGGAAGGGTGGGATATAAATCAAATAAATAATAATAGTAGAACCACCTTTTATAGGCAATTAATAGACATACCATAAAAACAGCTAAAATAGTTTTTCAAGCAGTACAAAACACAACTAAAGATAGGTTGAAACTCAATACAAAATAAATACCTAAGGCACAGACCTTTCTATCCAGCTTGCCAAAATGTTTTTAATTGTGTTGTAGTCAACTAATTCCTACTCAGAGCAGACCCATTGAAATTAATGAATCTCAGTCATGTTGCTTTAGCATTCAATAGCCTGGAAAATAGTCCCATTGTTTCTGGATAGTGGGCACCTATGATATCTCAACACGGATGCTTTTCACAAAACGGGCATCCACACTGAAAGCCTGGCTCCAAGTTACAGGCGATGGTCTGAAGGCACATGTGGCCACCTTCCATGCTGGTGCTAAGCAGGGTCAGGTCTGGTCAGCGCCTGGATGGGAGACCACCTGGGAACCATATGTAACCCGCCTTGGGTTTCAATCAGGAAAAAGAAAGGAGGGGTAGAAATGTAATAAATAAATAAATAAATAAATATAAGGGACTTGAAGAAACTCTCCTGAAGAATGACGTGACCGACTGGGTAGGTGGTCCCTCAAGTCACCTGGTCCTGAGCGATAGACAGCCTTATATGTTAGTACCAAAACTTTTGAGCTTGGCCCAGTAGCAGATGGCAGCCAGCGCAGATCTCGCAGGCGAGATGATATGTTCCAGTGGAAGTTTGCCCATGCAAGCCACCTAGATGCAGCCTCCAGGCCAACCTCAAGGGTCGCCCCGCACAGAGCACACTGCAATATAATCCAGAGTTGTCCATAAATGCATGGACAGTGGCGGTTAAGCAATCCCAAGACAGTAATGGCCATAGCTGTTTACCAGCCAAAGCTTGAGCACAAATCATTCCCGTGATGCACAGCAAATGTTAACTCTGACAGAATCACAACAAAGAGGCCTCTGGCACTTTAAAGACTAACAGGCTAACCCTGTGCAAGCTTGCTCAGAGATAAGTCCCACTGCGTTCACCTGGCATGGAAGGATAGATATTTGTTTTTTTTTTATATATATATATATATATATATATATATATATATATCACCTTTTCTCCACGGAGCTCAAGGTGGCGTACATGGTTCTCCCTCTCCTCATTTAATCCCAACAACAACGCTGTGAGGTAGGTTAGGCTGAGAGGCAGTGACTGGCCCAAGCTCACCCACTGAGCTTCATGGCGGAGTAGGAATTCGAACCCTGGTCTCTCAGTTCCAAGTCCAATAATCTAGCCACTACACCACACTGGCTCTAGATACATAGATAGATAGGAGACAGGGAGGGAGATACATGGGTAAAGGGGAAAAAAGTAAAGGTAAGGCCAAAATCCCATGAATTAACTAATACCAGATAAGTCCAATGACCATCCACAACAGCAGTAATTATATGTAACTAGTCTCCCTAGTTTTGCTATACTAATTTAACACCTGTAGTGGGGAAGGAATCCTGTTTGAATTGAGGCCTGAACAATTAGAATCAAATTTAATCTGCCCTTCTATTCCCTGACAAAGGGGGGGCAATAGCCACAAAGGCTTCTGCCCCAATAAAGCCGTGACACTTTAAAGAAGAAGCGGGTAAACTTTCTCAGCCCAAGGGCCACATTCCCTTCCAGGGGCCACATGCCAGCAGTGGGTGGGTTCAGAGGCAAAATCTCCAAATGTAAACTTTACCTTTCTCTCTCTCTATATATAGAGTCATCATCAAAGTTCAAGGATGCATTCCTGCCAGGCAAAGCACTCAAGGGGGGGTCCCAAGGGCCAGACAGAGATACTTGGAGGGCCATAGTTGGCCCCTGGGCTTGAGGTTACCCATCTCTGCTTGTAAGGCTCTTCTCTCTGTGCTGTAACAGACTATCAAGGCTACTCCTCTGGAGTTTGTCACCTGTGGAAAGGCGCTTTGCACATGCACAGAATCTCTTTCTCTCATTCTCTCTCTCCTGCCTTAGCACTGGAAACAGGCTCCCAAAACTAAGCTCTGGGGAAAGCCTCGAATCAGAATCAGGCCTGCATCCCAATCCTGAAATGATGGAGCGGTGCTGGGAAGATCACAAAAGCACAGGCAACCTTTTCAGCAGCAAAACCGGGCCAGCGTTCTTACCGTTGAGGTCTGGTGTCTCTTCGGAATGCCCGCTCATCTGCGCGCCGACCAAGTGACAAACCGAACCAGACAGACAGTTGTCGCTGTTCCTTTTCTCTGGGAAATTCCCCTTCATAATTCATTGCCCACCCACCCGACCTCGCTCCAGCCACGTCCAAAACTCTAGCGCCATCTAGCGGCTGCTTTTGTGTAAGATGTCCAATGTACTGTCTTCAAGCCGATTCCTACTTACGGCGACCCTATGAATAGGGTTTTCGTGAGGCTGAGAGAGGCAGTGACTGGCCCAAGGTCACCCAGTGAGCTTCATGGCTATGTGAGGATTCGAACCCTGGTCTCCCAGGTCGGAGTCCAACACCTTAACCACTACACCACACGTCCAAGTCATGATCAAATCCTACTAGCCTGATAAAGAGCTCTGGAGCCCTCGAAAGCTTACACGCGCTATTGAAAACTGGAAATGGACTGCCTTCAAGTCGATCCCGACTTATGGCGACCCTATGAATGGGGTTTTCATGGTAAGCGGAATTCAGAGGAGGTTTACCATTGTCTTCCTCTGAGGCTGAGAGGCAGTGACTGGCCAAGGTCAGCCCCCTTAGTGGAGCATTTCAATAACTGCCAACACTCTTATTGCCAAACTACAATTTTGGGTCTTAGAAAAAGTATGTGGAGGGAACAATGATATTTATCATGGATATTGAATTTAAAGACCATGACCTCTAATGGTCTAAATGAGGAGCTTGAATTTCTTCCTCTATGAAATACAGAAAATAGCCATGTTCCCTTACTTGTTTTCCACCCCCAGGTGGTTGTCATTCAGCAAAAAGGAATATACTTAAGTGATTTCACTGGTATCCTATTTCTGGTTGCTTATGTATACTCATGCCTAATGTTCTGCTTTTTGAGTTGTTTATACTGTTGTAAGTGGTCTGCTCATTCAAACCTCGTTAGCCTGCATTGTAAGTCACAGACTGATTTATAGATTTTTTATATGTATGATTTTATATGTTTATGTGTGTAAATTTATTCTTGTTGTTTTATTTGAAGGACTGCAAATCAACAGGCTGAAATGCGTTGGGCTTGCAATACAATAAATTTATATTTTTCCAGCATCTTGCTTTGGCCCCTCCTTCTTTTTCCTGGTTTGGATGCTAGCCACTTTTTGTTGTTGATGTGCAACTGTGCCCAACACTCCTAGTATTTCCAAAGTATTTCCCAGTATATGCCCAAAGTGTCAAGGATTCCTCTGGTCCCTCAGCCTCACTTCACATAAAAACAGGTATAGAAGTTTTTGGGCGTGAGATGACACTACTACTGAGAAACAGTATAAATCTTGAACTACGTTTGTATAATGAGAAGACATGATTCACTAGAAAAGACAATGCTGGGGAAAACAGAAGGGAATAGAAAAAGAGGAAGACCAAACAAGAGATGGCTTGATCCATAAAGGAAGCCACAGACCTGAACTTACAAGATCTGAACAGGGTGGTTTCTAACAGATGCTGTTGGAGGTTGCTGATTCATAGGGTCACCAGAAGTCGAAATCAACTTGAAGGCACATCACAACAAATTTACAAAGGGGAATATTGTTGCTTATTTTAGGTCTTTAAAGGTGCTTGCTGACATGGCCTAAAGTTTCCAGAGATGCCGTTACTGTCACCAGCCTTTAAGTGGCTCCCCCTTCAGGCCAATTTCCCTAAACCTCCACTCCAGCCCATTACTTCCACAACCCAGTCCAGCTACTGGGGCCAGTCTGCTTCTGTACCACCACCCCCACCAAGCTCCTCTGGTTGTGCTCTTGGCTACTTGAACAGTTTAGCTTTCATACTCCCAGTATTTCCTTATCTGTTAGATTTTTCCAAGCACTGTAGTATTTGGAACATTAATGCATGACTTACAGAAAGGTTGGAATAGATGCCTTTCTGCCATTAGAGCGCTGGTGCAAAAACACTCTTTTTCATAGTAAGCATCTAGAATTTAGTGCATTTTGCTCATGCAGGGCCATGGTATAAATCAAAATACTGTCTGTATCTAATAAAACAAAACAAAAAAAAGCAGTATCTAATTGGCATTTCTTGATGATTTGGATCTGGGCAGAAAGAATTATTATATTAATTAATTAATACTATGCCTTCAGTCTATGTCACTTACAGAGTTACACTGGCAACATATACAGGTCTCTGCTCGCAGGGAGCTTACAATTGAAGATAGGCAATGGGAAGAACAGAGGCAGGGAGGGACAAGAGTAGGAGGGTGGGTGAAATATGGGTGAATGTTGTTACAAATGTTTTGTTACTCCTTGGAATGAATTGAAGATTAAGAGGCTAAGCCAAAAGTTACATGGAAAAGTTGGATTTTGAAGAGTCATTCACAGGGAAACAGCAAGGTGATGCCATGTATATTGGCCAAGCTGTTTAAGAGAAGAGACCTTTGGTTGGCTATGGGGACGGCAGGGTTAGAGGAATCAAGGTCAGTTAGGGCTGTATAATGAAAAACAGGGGGGAGACAAGCTGTGTATAGCTTTATGTGTAAGGACAAGGAGGTTGCAATGGATATGGAATGCCTATTATAATAATAATTATTATTAATGGACTGCCTTCAAGTTGATCCTGACTTATGGCAACCCTATGAATAGGGATTTTATGGTAAGTGGTATTCAGAGAGGGTTGACCATTGCCTCCCCCTGAGGCTAGTCCTCCCCAGATGGCTAGGGCCTGCTCAGCTTGCCACAGCTGCACAAGCCAGCCCCTTCCTTGTCCGCAACTGCCAGCTGGGGGGCAACTGGGCTCCTTGGGACTATGCAGCTTGCCCACGGCTGCCCAGGCAGTAGGGCATGTAACCCCTGAGCCACTCACTGTGGGGGTGATCTTTAGCTGGCCCTTGACACCCAGGAGACACAAGCAGGGATTTGAACTCACAGACTCTAGACTCCCAGCCAGGCTCTCCTCCCCACTGTGCATTTATATCCCACTTTTTCTCCAAGCTCAAGGTGGCATACATGGTTCTCCCCCTCCTCATTTAATCCCCACTACAGCCTTATGAGGTAGGAGGTTGAGAGACAGTGGCTGGTCCAAGGTCACTGAGTAAGCTTCATGGCTGTGTGGAGGTTTCAACCTTGGTCTCCCAGGTCCTAGTCCAACACTCTTAACTAAGGAAATCTTATAAGAAACTCCATAAGCTGCCATGTGTTAGAATGCTAATGCCATTGCATGTCAACTGGCTATAAAATAAATGGTAAGTGGTCCTAGAGACCACTGCATGTCAACCACCACATATTGCCAAATCTCAAATGACTGACATTGAGTGCTGTTAGGACCTCAAATACAAGAAGCAAATATTTCCTGGATGTCTGGAAAATATTCAAACATTCGGAGACAATTTGAGGAGCATCTGGCATTAAAGAAGAAAATTTCGAGTGAAACTTTAGGAACAAATGTGATTCAGCTCTAACATATGGAACTATCTTCATCAGCCTGTGTGATAAACTTGCATGTGAGAACACAGACCAAATGTCCCCTGCTCTTTCTCCTTATTTCCAGCAGGTGGTACTACCACATGCAAACTAACTTTTGTCCCATGGAAGCCTAAGATTCTAGGAGCGGTTTCATTCGTCCAGCTTTGGTTGCTTTGTAAAGGTTTCACATTGCACAAGTTTCTTTATCAGAAGGAACTACAGTTAAAGAAATGAAACTGATGGAGGTTTTAGGCTTCCAAGATTCTGACTGTGACACTTGGCTGCCCTGACCAGCCCACAATTGTATGGACAGAACAAGTGCCAGATTTACGCACAAGGAGGTGAGAATACGGTGCAACATTTTGTTGCAGGTCTCAATAACAACAGTAATGGAACTGGGGGCCTGGTGGGAGGGACGTAGCTCAGTAGTAGAGCATCTGCTTTACATGAAGATCCCAAGTTCAATTCCTGGCATCTTCAGGTAGGACTGGGAAAGACTGAAAGACTGAAACCCAGGAGAAACACTTTCCGTCAGCGTAAACAATACTGAGCTAAACAGATCAACAGTCTGACTTGGTATAAGTCAGCTTCCTATGGAAGAAAAGGTGACAAACTCATTGCCAAAAAAGGTACAATAGCAAACCAATCCTCCTTCCACAATGCCACTTCAACTATAGGCAGCTTTTATCCTTTCAAAAGAAACCAAACTGTATATACATACATAAATGCACACGTCCCTGAGCAAGTGGCTGTGTGGTCTGTCTTTCAAACTCTTCTCAAATGCAACACGAACATACAAGCCGCCTTGAACAGCTTATTGAAACGCAAACACATACACAAATCTTGGGGGCACTTTAATGACTAATAAAAGCATCTGCCACAATAAATCTTTTTTTGTCTATATGTGTCGGCACCAGACACGGACAGGGCTGGAATTTAAGCATGTGTGCCTGTGTGCGTGCGATCAACAGGTTCTATCTACAGAGGAAGCGCTAATAAACAGACACCCATTTTCTTGGGTCAAGCTAAAATATCCTGGAGGGCAGAGGGAAGATCAGGAAATGCAAAATGGTAGTTGCTCTCCAGGGTCCGTTTGGGTACCACTCGTTGCCCTTCAAGCAACATGACGCTCCGCTCGGGGCCAAAGATGGCAGACACCGCAAAGCCCGGCAGGGGCAACACAGCAGGCCGCTGGAGCACTGATCCCATTGCCTGGACAAAGTCCCCGTTTGTGGTAGTAACAGCAGATGGTGAAACACCATTCAGGATCCCACCAACGCCCTCCCACTCCAGCGCGTGAGCCACGATGCCGGCCAAATCCGCCACATGTATCCAGGGAAAAGGCTGGTGGCCGGAAGCGATGGGGCCACCCAGGCCAAGGCGAAAGGGCCACAGCATCTGGGCTATGGCACCACCTTCTCTGCCCAGCACAACACCTGGTAAAGAGAGGGACAATGAATAAAAGACAACAATCACTCAGGGAGCGTTTCCGAGTGCTCAAAACATTCCACGTACATGATCTCAGTAATCTTTACAACAGCCCTATGAGGTTGTTCATTATCCCTACGCTGTGATTAGCACGAGAGGAGAAACGAGGTCAAGGAAGCCGTATAGAGAAGGGGCCAACCAGTCCTTTTGCCACTAGGACAAGGTGAAATGTCTCATAGGCCAGATGAACACAATTAGGAACACAAAAAGCTGCCTTACAGAATGATCAGACTATTTCCCCTTGTGCTTTGCATTCAGAAGGTCCCAGGTTCGATCCCAGGCATCTTCAGGAAGGGCGAGCAGAGACTCTTGTCTTGAAATCCCAGAGAGTCCCTGTCAGTTGTGTCGGCAATAGAACTGGACGGACCAATGGTCTGACCCAGTATAAAGCAGCTTCTTCTGTTCCTAGATAAGCTTTTAGTCTGATCTAGCAAGGGCACCTCTTATGTTCTTAAGCATGGATGTGGCAACGGTAACCTCCAACGTTTATTTGGTTTTGAGGTATCTATCCTGCTTTTCTTCAACAGAACCCAAGGTGTTTACATGGGCTTCCTATATGGTCTCCCATCCAGGCACTGACCAGACCCACACCTCCTTAGCTTCAGCAAGATTGCTTCATCTTGTGCCTTCAGACCACAGTTCTGACACCACAATGGAGGTGATATGGACCACTACTCCTGCCATCCCTTTATAGAAGCCACAGTGGCAGCCTGAAAGCAGCTGCTACTCCCTAGCCTGCATCAGCTGGATGCATGGATCTCAGATTCAAATTCAGATACACAAGCACTGGGGGTGGCGTGAGAGCCATGATCTCACTCTTGGCCTGCCACATCTGAGAGTTTTCACACACCAACTGTAAAACCACTCCAAGCTGGCTTGGCCACCTCAGCTGATCACCACATCCACCCCGACCACGTGTCTTCGAAAAGGATGCCCCTCTCCATTGTTGGTCCTCACTTCCCCTCTTACCAGATCTCACCACAACCTGGCGTGTGGCGTCTCCAGGGATTTTAGCCGCTGCCTCCCAACGGGTCACCAAGCGAGAGAAGAAATCGAAGTCTCCGCCAGGGCTTTCTTCTGTGTATTCAGCGGTGTGGCTGGGACGGTAATACCCTGGATTAGACATTACACTGTAAATTTATTTCAGTAGAGAAGTGTCTATTGACTCTACTTCTGTGGGCAGAGCTTTCACCTACAGATAAGTCGGAGTAACTCTCTTATCTATGCAGCAAAATTATTTTGCTTGGAAAATTATTTCACACAAGAAACCTTTAGTAAAGGCTTCCTAAGTTAGTTCAAACCCATTTGGTTCTGTCCTTCCCATCTGCTTCTTTTGACTTCATTGGCCGTGATCCTGCCAGGTGCAGAAGGTCTCTGGTTTGCCTATTCCCTTCCTGCCAACACATGTCCATAGGCCATGTTTTCCAAACCCCTTCATCCTGGATGGCCCCTTGTTGTTTCTCCCCAATTTTGTGCTGTTCTCTTAGGCTTCTGTCTCTTCCACACATTCTTCACTTAAGCTCATCTTCAAATCCCTTGAAGCCCTTGTGAAGCCCAATGCCTACTGTCTTCAGCCACTTTCGCTCTGGGCTTCCTGACCTCATGGACCCTCTTTCCTCTCACCTGCTCTGCCTGTGTTCCTCTTACTGCTAACAGCACACCATGCCTCTTTAACTCCAGATGCTGGTGAGTTTTTCCTCCTTCCCTTACACAAGGGTTGATCATTATTCTACTGCTGACACATTCACCTGAGCAGTTAGAATGCTTGTGGACATTCCATAGCATCACAAATAGGCAAGTAATGGGCTACAGACAACACTCTGCCTAAGACTCCTTGGGGCCGGCATACAATTTTCTTTGCATATTACATAAGCAAAATTGGTTGCTCAGTAGTGGAAGGACACTGAACTTTAACAGAATTGTAAAATAGTAGACTTGGAAAGTTCCTATAAGGCCATCAAGTCCAACCCCCTAATCAACACAGGAATCCAAATCAAAACACACCCGACAGGTGGCTGTCCAGCTGCCTCTTGAATCCCCTCCCCCCCGGTTACACTGTTGTACCCCTCTAACAGTTAGGAAGTTTTTCCTGATGTTCAGCTGAAATCTGGCTTCCTGTAACTTGAGCCCATTATTCTGTGTCCTGCACTCTGGAATGATTGAGAAGTGATCCTGGCCCTCCCCTGCTTGACTACTTTTCAAGTACTTGAATAGTGCTATCATATTTCACCTCAGTCTTCTCTTCTCAAGGCTAAACATGCCCAGTTCTTTCAGTCTCTCCTCATAGGGCTTTAATTCCAGTCTCCTAGTCATCCTTATTTGCCCTCCTCTGAACCTGTTCCAGTTGAATAGTTCCAGTGGAAGCTCCCACTAAGAGACTGCACTCTGCCCCCAAAGTTATTTCACTATCAAACACCACTAAGGGGATAGCAAAGTTACACTCGAGCTAGCACGGCGGTAAATACCTACGCCGGTGACGAGGACCCAGGCACAAGGTGGGCGCTCCGCTCTTGCAATGGCTTTCGCCAAAGTCTTTGTGGTTTCTATCCGGCTGGCAACCACTTCCTGGCGGAAAGATTCACTCCACCTGCAGGAACAGAAGAAACCTCCAGTGTGTCACACCCATTCTCGTCACTCTCCTCGTAATGGCTATTTACACGGGCCTCAGAGAAGTCTGCTCAGTTTCACTTCCAGGAACAAAACCCAAAGAGAAAAGGTTCCTAGAGAAGTTTGTGTGCATGCATGTGTCTGCGTTTTATGAATACAAGCTGCTCTTCCCAGATGCCCGTGGCTCGGTCTCTGCGTGCTCAGAATTCTGGGAAGAAATAAGACCCAACACATCATTTTCCTGCTCTCTGGAACACTCTTGGGCAAATTCTGTGGTGGCCTACAAATGGCTTGATAAATCTCCGGTCTCAGATGTCTTCCTAGGGCTGCAGCAACAGAGGGAGTGAGCCATCCAGAAGTGCACAGCCTTTTTCAGCCTGAGGGTCACATTCCATCATGGCGGAGGCCAGAGGCAAGCGCTGGATGAGGACCAGATGCAAACGGATGTGACTCTTTCCATTTACATACTGTTCACACAAAAGTGAGAGGTTTATACACTTTTACACACACACAAACACACCTGTCTCCATCCAGGTGAGCAAGAGGCATTATTCAAGTGCACATTCCAGCCAGGTAAAAACACTCAATGAGCAGAGCTAATGAAAGGTGTAGGTTAGGAAGGGGAGTGGCCTGAGGAAAAGGCTTGAGGGCAAGAGGAAGAGACATGCCAGAGGGCCACATTTGGCTCCAGGGCCCTGAGGTTCCCCACAGAGTCACAATACACAGCCTGGGCCTGCATTCAGCTGGACAACTGTAACGCCTCCATCGGCTGAGTCCTCAGAGGAGGATGAGGAGTAGGGGATTGGCATAGCAGACCCAGAAGAGGGAACAAGCAGACTTAGCCAAGATGCAGCTCCAGACCTCCCATCGCTGGAAGATGCTCAGGGCACAGCTGGAGCCCCTCACGCAGACTCAGAGAGTGAACAGGAAGCCCCTCCACTTGCTGCAGAGCAAAGATGCCTGTGAATAGCAGAGCAACTCTGGCGTTCTGGCCGTTTAAGGCTACATGCTGCTGGGAATCAGAGTGCTGATTGCCAGCACTTGAACCAGGGAGGGGAGCTTAAAAGGCACTGAGAGGCCTTTTGCCCTTTGCTGGAAGCAACATCAAGACACCAGCATCAGACCCTTGCCAGCCATGCCTTGAAATCCAGATTACCTTGGTAGAATATTGAACCTTGCTTTGTTAAGAGACTTTGCCTTTTGGAAGATGACCTGGTACATGGACTGAGACCCCCTGACACTCTCCATTGTTTATCTGCTTAACAACCAAGCCCCTGCTTAGACAGCTGCCGGCAGATCGTTTACTGCACCATATATCTCCTTGGTGCAGCCAGCAGAGACTGACAGAAATCCACAGTTTGTGTAGACTTGGCGCAGAAGTAGCCTCCAGGCGCACTGATGAAGAGTCTGAAGCAGCCAAGATGGGTGCCCGAATACTAGTTGCTGATGGGGCAAGAAACTGTGTGCCCTGCTTGTGAGTTCTCATGGGGCATCCGTTTGGCTTCTGTGGAAAAGAGGCTTATGTTTTGCTCCCTGACCAGACTTGTCATACATGAGCTAAGTGCTGCAAGGCCCCCCTCTGTCTCTCACAGGTTGTTGTATCCTAATAGCTACCATGTCAGCACTCTCCCAAAAGTAATAAAATTAGATGTCTATTGAAAGTCTAATAGGAGGAACCGCTTCTGTCCTCCACCTATCAGTGATTCCACCCACTAGATCTTTGACAACTATTCATTGCATCTGTCCTTTTTGTTGCCTGCACAACTGCTTGTGCCTTCCCCTCTGCTAAGGACGCAGCCAACAAAGAACTCTGGAAAGTCCTGTGAGTCACCCTTGAGGGACCATGTGAAGAAACTTACCTCCGAAAGGGGTTAAGGACATTTTCTCCAGCTAGATTGACCGCACCTTCACAGGGAGGGAGTCCCAGGCAAGCAAGTTCATCCTAGTGGGAGGAGGAATGTACAAGATTTATTACTCCCAATTATTAATGCCTCATGCCTCCCCTGCCACTCAAATTTGCCTCTCCCACTCCTGATCAGTGCCTCTTATCAATGTGCAATTCTACATCCAGTGTTTTCCACGGGCAGACGTAAAGTCGTCTTTTTTGTTTGGTTGTTTTATTGGCCCTGATCCACTGCAACCAGCTGGCATGCCGAAATTCAACTGGTGAAGTGTTTTCTGACAAGAAGAGCTTCATCCACTCGATTTCTGAGTATCAGTTAAAGGGAGGGTGGTGTGGCTAACTGTGGGTCATATCTATCCCCTCTCCCAAGCCTTTTCTGATAGCCGCCTGACTACCTCCTGTAATTGGGCAGTGGCAAGTCTCCCCTGACAGGAAACAATTTGCTCACTTCACTGCTCACCAGATCAATCGTTAGTTGAAATGGGGGATGGAGGATCTGCATTGTGTGTATGTGTGTGTGTGTGTGCCTGTGAGCTAGGGTTGCAAGGTTCATGGCCTGAGACTGATCCTGTATGTTTAGGAGAAGAGAAAGTCAGCCAAGTGCAGGCGTTCTTGCAACACTGTAATGAGAAAAACCACAAGGTGGAATTCTCCCTTCCTCCTGCACAACTTTTAAAGATACAGAAGACCGCTTTGTTGCCAGGCCCAGCCTCCAAGAGGTCTTCTGTATCTTTAAAAGTTGTGCAGGGGGAAGGGAGAATTCCACCTTGCGGTTTTTCTCATTACAGTGTTGCAAGAACACCTACACTTGGCTGACTTTCTCTTCTCCTAAACATACAGGATCAGTCTCGGGCCATGAACCTGGCAACCCTACTGTGAGCTGTAGCCATGGCCAGTGCAGGCATGCGGCCCCTGGAGAGCCTGGAAGGTGGCAACGTGGCCCTCAGGGCTGAAAAGTTTAACTACCTGAAGCTAAAAGGACAGTTAAAAGAATAGTTATCGCAGAAACCCTTTTCTGCATATGCTTAAAATAAGCCCTCGCCACATACCCAGGTAATCCGTCCTTTTCCAGGATGGCGGGAAATAGTGGTGACCTCATGCCCTTGGCTTCTCAGCAACTGGGTTACGGCTCTGCCGACAAATCCAGTTCCACCACCTAATTTCAATATGAATTTATTATGTTATTTATGAATGGATTTTTTTAAAAAAGAGATCGTTATCCAGGGAGGTAATGCAATAGCTCATCAAGACGCTGGGGGGAAAAAAGACAAGGGTAGGCACTAAAAATGACACACACCTCAAAATAATCAACAGACGCTTTACCGTTTAAACTGGTATGGTTACAAATCAACCTTGTATTGGCGAAATCTTTCGTAGTTGTGAATGTGGACTCCTGCTGGGAGGAAAGGCAGGATATAAATCAAATAATAAATAAATAAAATGTTCACGTACTTTTAAACTATATTCCTGTGGTATGGGGATTAACATCAGGAAAAGAAAAATGGGCTTTGCAGACCATTACAGTTGCTAAGAGACTTACTTCTTTGAGCCTGGAAAGATAAATACCCATCATCTGTGTTGCAATGGTCTGAAAACTTTAATGACCCTGCTACATACTGATCTGTGTGTGGAAACGAAGATGGACGTATTGATGTTTATTCTACTGTGAATGTGAGCTGACAGGTTTTTTTAATCTTAAAAACTTTAATAAACTTGCAAAAAAATCAATTAAAAAACAAAACAGAAACCAAAAAAATATTAAACAACAAGGCTGCAATCCTAAACCCATTTACCTGGGAATAAGCCCAACTGAATTCAGTGACTTACTTTAGAGCAGGCATGGTTAAGTTTGCACTATAAAGTTGCAACTTTACCTGTGCATGCAAAGTTCCCTGCTTTGGAAGGGGTCGTACTCCCTCTGAAAGAGCAAGATCATGGTCTGGGGCTGCTCCTGGATCCATCTTTGTTGCTAGAGGCCCAGGTGACCTCAGTGGCTAGGAGTGCCTTTGACCAGCTGTGGCTGTTTCTGGACTGGGATAGCCTGACCACTGTTGTCCATGCACTGATAACTTGAATTACTGTAAGGCACTCTATATGGGGCTGCCCTTGAGGTTGGCCCGGCAGCTGCAGCAGGTGCAAAATGCAGCAGCGTGACTGCTTACTGGGATAGGGTATTGCCAATGTGTTACCTTGCTGCTGGGCCAAGTTCAAGGTTCTGGTTTTGGTGTACAAAGTCCTATGCAGCTTGGGACCAGGAAATCGTCTTACTCCTTATACATCCAATCGATCACTGCACTCTGCATGCGAGGGCTTCCTGCAGACATCATCTTATCAGGAGATCCATTCCATACAACATAGGAAGCTAACCTTTAGTGTTGTAGCACCTACTCTTTGGAATCCCCTCCCCTTAAATATTAGGTGCCATCTCTGTTATCTTTTCGATACCTACTGAAAACCTTCCTCTTCTAACAAGTCTTTTAAGAAGAGACCTTATCCCAGTCTGCATTGGAATTACTTTTTAAGATGTTTTAAAAGCTTTTTTAAAAAAAGATGTTTTGTTTTAAAGTCTTCTGTTTTTAAGATATTTTAGAGTGTTTTTAGTGTTTTTGTCTGCCACCCTGGGCTCCTTCTGGGAGAAAGGGCAGGATATAAATTTAATTAATAAATAATAAAAAATCACTTCCTCTTCTGGCTAGGTATCTTACTCAAGTACAAGTCACCTCCCACCCCAAGAATGATTTCTTTAAAAAAAAAAAAAGGTAGGAGCAAAGTGCCTCTGATCAAGTGGAAAGGTGATGTTCTGCAGCACTCCCCCCTCCCCCTCCTTTTGAATAAGCATGCATAACATTGCAGATGAATGCATTAGTGCAGTGAGTGATGTTCACAATCAATAACACCCTGAGACAAATCAATAATCACATGGGGAATGACGTACCTTGTCATGTCCACACATATCCCATGCAATTTTTCTATTTTTTAGACTGACGAGGAAAGGATCCAGTTCCTATAAGAACTGTGCAGAACTGGACATTGCAGCAGCTTCTTATGTAAGGGTGAACAGGTGGTATTACAGGAGGAGGACCCCTTTGCAGCATAAGGATAACAGATCTCTAACCTTTGTTTAGAGAGCTATTGTGGTGTAGTGGTTAGAGTGTTGGGTTAGAGCCTGGGAGGTTGAATCAGTTTGCCCTGTCCTGGAGAGGAACTGTAAGAACTTTGCAATGGCTGTCGTTGTGTGGGCAGCTGTTTTGTAAATGGTAGTTGTGTTGTGGTAAGAGCACAAATGCAGCTCATGAATGTATAACATGATTCATGGTGTCTGGGGCTCTGCTATTTTATCTTTTTATTGATTTATTGTACTGTATTTTTATATCTGTATTTACTGTAGTTTTATTGTATTTGCTTTTGTATTAATCTGTTTGCCACTTTGCCAAAAAGCGGTATAGAAATAAACTGATTATAATGATGGGAGACCAGGGTTCAAATCCCTACTCAGCCATGAAGCTCACTTCGGGCCAGTCACCGTTTCTCAGCCTAACCTACCTCTCAGAGTTGTTTTGTGGATAGAATGTGAAGGGAGAGAACCATGTACACCATCTTGAGCTCCTTGGAGAAAAGGTGGAATATAACACTAATGATAAATTGTATGTGTGTTTTTAAGACAGACATAGACACATAACCCCCAAATTCTCTTTAAGGGCTGTCTCTTCGGAGGGAGGGCAGCCTCTTCGCAGAGTTGAGCTCTGCGCTCACCCTTCAGTCTGTGCCTGCAATTCAATGGACTACCTTCAAGTCGCTTCCGATTTATGGCAACCCTATGAATAGGGTTTTCATGGTAAGTGGTATTCAGAGGTGGTTTTACCATTGCCTTCCTCTGAGGCTGAGAGGCAGTGACTGGCCCAAGGTCACCCAGGGAGCTTCATGGCTGTGTGGAGATTCGAACCCTGGTCTCCCAGGTCGTAGTCCAACACTCAAACCACTATGCCACACTGGCTCAAAGCCAGCTGCTAATCGCAGGTCAAGCCAACGTGCAAATCACAAATCGAAAACTCCCAGCTTCTTCTGCAAAAATAATGCATAATTGTAAGAATAATCCCTTCTTGACCCAACCAAACCCACCCACACCCCTAACTCACTCACCGACTAACACTCTCATTGCTAAGAAGACTGATCGCGCGTGCGCGTGGAGAAGCCGAACAATCCTATCTCTCAGTCAAGATCCTAGAGAGAGGAAGTAAACAGGCTAGAGAAGCAGACAGCCTGGACTTCCGGTAAGGACGCCATTGAGCGTGGATCCCTTTCAGAGGTACGAATGGTGCCGCTCTGGTCCGTGGCATCTCTATGGCGGCCTCCCCACAACACTGTGCAGCGGGAAAACCGGGTCAGTTTTAGCCCGGAAGGGTGAAGAAGGACTGTGAGGGGGGTGTGTGTGGCTCTAATACGTTTTTACTTTATCCAGGGTAAACGGTGTGTATAAGTGTTGTGGAGAATAATTTCTGTCCTAAAGCTAAGAAAGGGTGCTGAATTCTGAGAAGACTGGTTGCCATGGTTTCCACGCATGGTGACGTGAGCAGGAACAGGAAGTAGCTCGAGCAGTAACAGTGGTGGTGCCCATCTGGAGAAGCCGTGAATAAAAGGTGGGAGATTCTCTTCGGGGGTATTTATAGGGCCCAACAGCCTCGACACTTGTCACTTGTGGGGTGAAGTGCATCTTTGTTGCGGCGAAGGGTGAAGATAATTCAGACTTAAAAAATTATGGTGACTTTGCCCCTTTTGGCTAGTCCTCCCGAGTGTCAAATTTTCCAATGGGAGGGGGGTAACGGCTTGGGGAAAAACTTTTCGGGCTTTTTTTTCCAGGCCTTCACATCTCTGTCTCCAGGTAGGGCTGGTAGAGACCCCGGTCTGACTCCCTAGAGAACTGCTGCCAGTCTGTGTAGACAATACTGTGCTAGAGGGACAGATGGTCTGGCAGCTTCCTATGTACCTGTGATTTGGAGATTGGGTAGTTTGGGGGAGCAGGCTAAATGTTTGTCAGGTCAGACTTATCATGACTGGGACGCGAGACTGGGGGTATTCATGGCTTTAAAGGGGTATTTGGTAAGATTCTTGTATGGCTTGGATGCAGGTGGGCTTGGGAGGAACAAGCAAGTTGAAGATGCAACAGGATAGGTGAATGAATGGGTGCAGAGATCTTTCAAGGTGCACTTGTTGGGGGAGCAGAATCACAATCTCACAAATAGATAGTTCTTATTTATTCATTTATTTAACGTGTATCCCACCCTTCCTCCCAGTAGGAGGAAGTTTTTCCAGTTTGTGTAGGGCATGTGGAACTGGGACAGAGGGGAGTGGTTCATGTGGCTATTAACATTCCATATTATATTCTTTATAATGCATTTCACATTATGTTTTGGAGATAAGAAATTGGGGCCCAGAGCTGGCATCTCATCCTAAACCACCTGGGGAATATGCCATTGATGTGTGATTTGAACCCAGGAACCTTTTGGGTTCCATTGCAGTGTTACCCCTGACCTGAGAAGTGATTGAATTATGGGGGCTGGAGATGGGATGGAGGCAGGGATGCATTGGGGAAGCTGAAGGTCTCCTGGGAATCGTTGAAAGTATATGGAGGGGTTCATGCTGCTCATGTCTAACTTCCATTTCAAGGTCTGTTTGGGTTTTTTTGCTTCAGGTAATGATGAGCACCTCTGGTGGGGTGGTGACCAGTCGTGGACGGCGTTTCAAATGGGCTATTGAGTTGAGTGGTCCGGGCAGTGGAAGCAGGTGTGTACCTAATGGGAGGTCTGTGTATTGTGTCCAAGTGTAAGCAGTTAGCTTGATCCCAGGGGTGACTCTGGCAGGTTCAAATGTGGCTCAATGTGGCTCAAATGTGACCCATTCGTTTTTCTTGCTAGGGGCCGGAGTGACCGGAGTGGTGGCCAGGGGGACACCCTCTATCCCATTGGCTACTCGGACAAGCAGGTGCCAGATACGAGCGTCCAGGAAACAGATCGCATCCTGGTGGAAAAGGTAGCACGTTACAAGAGTTTGGAAGGGAGGGCTGGCCTATCAGATCTCTCGGTGTTCTCTGTGCCGAAGCAGAAAGATGGAACCAGGAACACTTTGTGTGTGGGTCTTGAAGAAGGCAAGATAAACATGAGTAGCTTCTTGAATATAGAACTTGAGTCTTGAATTTTGCCCCTTTTCTTCTCCACCTTTTCAGCGCTGCTGGGATATCGCTCTGGGGCCCCTGAAGCAAATCCCTATGAACTTGTTTATCATGTACATGGCAGGCAATACAATCTCAATCTTCCCCACCATGATGGTCTGTATGATGGCCTGGAGGCCCATCCAAGCACTCATGTCCATTTCTGCCAGTAAGTGTATTTTTGTCCCCTCCGTTTCTCGCCTCATCAGATTAAGTTTACCTGTGATCCTAGTTGGAAGGACTGTGTACTCTGGGAATTTAAGAAGCTGCAAGGTTGCAGTTGAAATCTAGCTGTGTTATAGCCCTGTTCACACAAACAGAAGGGATGGTAAAACCATTCCTGGATTGGATCTCTTCAGTCTATGGGGAGATTGATTTCTCGTGAGGGAGAGTTCCTTGCACATGCATAGCTAGACCTAGAGGCAACATATGGTGGTTTGGTATGTCCAGTTATTATCCCCCTTTTTTCATATAATCCTCAATCAAATGGTCCAGTCCAGGAAAAGTTGTGTGAAGGGGTGGGTGGGTGGGTGCATTTACACACTAGGTATGAACCGGGAAAAGTTGGTGCAGTGCACATCTTGGCCCAAGGCAGAGATTTCCAGGGGAAACCCAGGTTCAAATTTATGCATAACTTAGAAAATCACTGGGAGTCCTTGGGCCATTCACTCTCCACTTTGCCTAACCTCGTATCACAGGGTTGCCACAAGGATAAATTGGGGTAGGAATTCATATACAAGGCCCTGAGCGCCTTTGGAGGATAGCATGCAATTAGGAAAAATACAAAATGGACTGTTGGCTTGGACACAGCTTTACATATAGCAAGAGGAAGATGCAGAATGTCAGGGGATTCTTACAAATCCAGATTGGACAGACACAAGCAATTATCAAGCACTAATGGAAGTGGAGAATGGTATGCAGTGTATACATTTTGTTTTAAAGTCTGTATATAGATTTCATAAACATCCAGTTCCATTTGAAGTACTAATTTTCAGAAGAGGGTTCTAATGCTGGACTAATCATCTGTCCACACCTTTCCATAACAGTAGGAAACCCTTGACTGGGTTCATGTATTGTGGGACTGAACAGTAAACCTTTCCAGGGCAGAAATTCATGGCTAGGTGGGCTTTTTTGCCTCTCAGACACCCTGTCTTTTGGTTAGGTAGATAGCTTTCCAACATGTTGAGGTTAACTCTATTGTAGGTAGTAGCTTGTTTGGCCTAATATTCAAAAGGGTTGCAAACAGGCCTTCACATCCAAAGGTGCCAGCAAGCTGAGCCTGTGCTGCATCTTTGAAGTTTGTCTCTGACTTCTTTCTTGCTGTCCCCACAGCCTTCAAGTTACTTGAGAGCTCAAGCCAGAAGTTCCTGCAGGGTCTGGTGTATTTAATTGGCAACCTTTTAGGGTTGGCCTTGGCTGTTTACAAGTGCCAGTCAATGGGGCTGCTGCCAACTCATGCCTCTGATTGGCTAGCTTTTATTGAGCCACCCGAGGTGAGTATGAAGGATTTGGCCATCTGGCATTTTGAAAAATACTGGTTTACGAATGGAGGTGATTTTCTCATCTTCCTACCTAGGGGATATGTTTTAACTGTACGTGGTGTTTTCCTAAAGGCTGAGGGATGGCAATATTGGTACCAAATTTATTTTCTTGGATCAGAGCTGCAGCCCCTTCTGGGTTCTTAACTGTATGAAAACTCAATACAAAAACCTAAAGCAGTGATAAAGGGATGTTTTAGCATTGTCTTACTTGGTCCAGTTGTAAGGACAGTAGAGCTACGATGATGCTTGCTCAGGATTGTTGATGACACTTCCTTTCTTTTTATGGCCAGCGCATGGAATTCACAGGTGGGGGTCTAGTGTTATGACCCAACCCAGTTCCAGAAACCAGCTGCTGCTTTAGATCTCTGGCTCACCACTGTAGAAATGCTCTTCCTTCAACTATCTAATAAAACTGCTGGGTCCTAAAGTAAGCGTTGCCGCTCTGTGGAATAGCAGATGAAGATTCATAAAGAAAAGGATAACAGAATATGAAGGACTGATATGTTTTGCAGGGGGAGGAGCAGAAGGCTCATCCTACCATGTACTTCCACCTTCTCTGTTATGGTGAAAGCAGAATAAAAGTGTTACACACATTTATTTAAATGTTTGCATAGCTTTTTTGAAAATAGTTACAAGAAGCTCAGTGTGCTGAGAAACTCAGCATCTTTTTATATAAATGTGTACATGTATTTATCATAGTGATGGCAAACATGAAGATTAATCCCATGTCCACTGAGCTGAAACTCTAGAGGACCAAGGTCAATGGGTAGCATTGGAGATGCACAAATAGTCTAACCTAATATAAAGAAGGCAGCTTCCTGTGTTTCACATATACCTGAAAGGTTTAAGACCCCCCAAAATAATCTGGAAAGCAGGTGTGGGGAACCTTTGGCCCTCTAGATATTGCTGCACTAAAACTCCCATCATCCTTGGCCAATAGCCATGCTTGCTGGGGCTGATGGGAGCTGTAGTTCAGTAACATCTAGATGGCAAAACGTTTCCCATACCTGGGGTAGTGCCTAGTGATGTCTTGAGGAAGAGGTGCCATTTAGGTGCCTTAAAGAATGCTGACTCCTCTTTCTGTATGTGAGTGTCAATAGAACTTATTCAAAACAAGACAGTATGCCTGACCTTCAGATGTTAGTCACGTGAGAGGCAAATTGTGTAGAAAAAAAAGGTACTGGGGCTGTACCCTTCCTCCTAAATGTGCAGTTCAAGGATCTGGAGAAAGCTGTGCATGTAGAGGCCTATAAATAAAGGCTTCCTGCCTCTCAGTAATTAATATTGGGAAGGGCTCTGTGTCACCAGACGTGTGGTCCCATAGCTCTTTTGCAGACTGCCCTTTAAATGAGTAGCACCTGAAGGGAACTAATGCTGGTTACAACATTCATGTCAATATCACTTGATTTTTCAAATGGTATGTACTGATTGCATAAAAGCTGTGGTGGCTTACACACACTACTCTGACATTGTAAGCATCGAATGATGAATGTATGTGAACCAGACCACTGAATTTAGCTTCCGTTGGGAGTTTTTTTTTAAATAAGCATATATACCAATCCCTTTTCAGTTAACAAATTCATAATATAATGAAAATAGCTGGTTTAGACAGTGAATGAATGTTACATGATGAATATTCAATCTCCAAAAGACAATATTAAATATAAAAAGTTTATTTTTACATAATTCAGGAAGCAAAAAAATCACACCTCAAAACTTGATGCTATATGTAAACAGAGTCACCCCCCAATAAATTAAAAAGCCTCCCCCTATAAAAGATGAAAAACTTATGTGAATGTCCCTTTTAAAATAAAACTGGAGGAGTGGCTGGAGATGAATCTGCTTTAAGGCTACTCCAAGAGGAGTGGTCCCTGCATACTATTCTTGAGCAAGGGGTGTGAGGAGAAGAATTAGACATCCATCATTGAAATTGGGTAGGACAAAACAGACACAGCACCTTTTCCAGTGTTTGCTTCTGCAGGAGGAGGAAGGACTTATTTCCCAGCACTCACAAAAACAGTATAGACACCTATTTTTAAAAGGGACAATCTTGGCTTGGGGGGGGGGGGGTCACAGTAGTCTTCTCTTGGCCAAGTTTGGGGGAGGAGAGGGGTACCCAGTTAGGAGCAGAGAGCACGTTACAAAAGTCAGAAATTGCTCTGCTTCTTTCCTATGGGTTAGAGAAGAGATGTGATTTATCTCTTCTTCCTCTCAGCCTATACATAGCAACCAGACGCTATAACCTCTTCTGCCCTGTCCGTTAGTTCTACGGAACAACTACAGACTGGGAAAACTGGTCTACATTCCTTGCCCAGCCAGGAACGTGAGAGCCGTAGGGGAAAGGAAGTAGGGCAGTTACGTATGTTTCCCCATCAATATGCCACCCTGGTTTAAGAGTCAACCACTCCTCCCCCAGCAAACAGTTAATCTGGGTTTTACAATCCCACAAGAGATGAGGGTAAGGGGCAGTTGCTATAAAAGTCAGCTCCATCTTCCTAAATGCTCCCGTATCCTTGATTTTAAGGGAAAGAAACAAAGATTTTGGCACTGACCAAAAGAAAATGGCACAATGGAGATGGCATCTCCTTCCCTCTAGGTCCTCCCAGCAGCACTCCCCTCTCTTCTTGTTTCAATAACTACATGTAACAGTCTCTACACCTGTTCTTAAGCACCCATGTTCCAGCTGGAGGACCCGTTGCTTCATTTTAATCAATGTTATCAGAGGGTAGCAGCAGTAGCAACTCTTAAGGTGGAAACACCCTACATTTTTGCTCTTTTTGACCTCCAAAATAATACTTGCCTCACTAGTTCTGCACTTGTTGAAGGGAAGACAGAGTCATCTCCCAGCTCAATCAAGTCTCAGTCTCCTTTCACAACAAACTTGTGCACTTTTCTGGCGTGTGCCTCTACCTTGATAGAAGCCAAAGGGAAAATGTCAGCCCTCCATCCTCCAAAAGGGGAAAACCATCCTATCTGAAGACCCCAAACTGCCACAGGGGAGAGAAAGCAAAGGAGACATGGCACTGATAGCTGATCTCCTTGGGAGATCAAGTGGCAGGTGGTAATAGGCAGGAAGCAGATGTCAATTTGACAGAAGAGTCCCTCAGGAGGAAGCCCTCCCAGCTCCCCTAGGAGTAGATGGTGATGACTTCACTGCCGCCACCACGGACAAGCAGCACCCGCTCTAGCCCCTCTGTCAGGACCTCCAGGAATTCCATATCTGCAGGTAGAAGACTGTCAAGGAAGCTGCACTACACATACACACACACACACACGAGAGTTCAGATGCCACCTGCAATCCCTCTTGCACCCTAGCATAAGACAGGCCTCTGCAAAAAAAAATAAAAGGATACAGTTCTCATCACCCTCAGGGTTACGTGGTGGGCCTGGCATGTTGAGCAGCACCAGTTTGGCCTCATGGGACTTGTTGACGATGACCTCATTCAGCTTGACAGCTGTGTGCATACGTCTCACGTTGGACTGGTCTCTGGGTTGTGGGAGGGAAGAGACAAATTGTAACCAGGCATGCCTATGGGTGTACATCATATCAGGGCAACCAAGCTGGCTCAAAGATCTAGCTCCTGAGAAACCAGAAAAAGTACTAAGAGATGAAGATTAGAGGAGGAAAAGGACCAACATGACAGCTACAGCAAAGCACCAGGAGGCACTGTGGGCCGCGTTGAAGATGGGGGGGGAGGGGGAGAGAAATGGAATGGCCTTATGCAGAAAAAAAGGAAACATTTGGTGGTACAGTTTTAAAAACAGCTGGAAGTGTAAGGAAGTGGCAAGGAAGTTTATCTCACTTTTTTGACTCAACTTTTTTGCAGGGCAACTTCTTGCCCAACCCAAACAAACAAGTAATCAAGGATGATCTTGCCACAGAGAGATAGAAGCATGACCACAAAGTGTGTTAGATCTGAGAAGACAACATGAGAAAGTCTCTGTGTCACTATCCAAGAGGATTTTGAAAACCATAAAATGCTGGATGGGGAAGGAATTAAATGAAAAGAAAAGGGCTGTGATGTCCTTGGGATTGGCAGGTCCTTACGGCCGCATGTTGAGCATATCCTGGAAACCCTCCAGGGTCCTGGGTTTGTGCCCACGGGATGCCATGTACTTGTCCTTGGTCCACGTCATGTGCACCTTTTCCTGGTAAGTCTCAGTCTCTTCATCATCATCTGAGCCGATGCTGGTCAGCCGCAGCATCGAGTTCCTGTCCTTCACCAGCTGGGCCTGTGAGAGAGGCATCCCAGGAAGATCAATCAAGAAGCCACTAAAAACTGCTAATCTTTTAAACCCTTCCCACCTTGTCTGAGCCCAGTTTACCTCTCGGTCCCGCTCTGTCTTGGACAGACGCATTTGCCGCAACATCTGGGATCGCTGCTCCATCATCAGGGTGCGCTCATAAGTGTAAGCAGAAATATCGCTGTCATGCTGTTGGCGGTAAGAAAGAAGAGCTGAAAGCAGAAACCCTCACCCAATGGGGGGATAGCCCATCCCACCTCTGGCTAGATCCAGCTCACTTTCAGAGTACACAATCATGCCCACATTTTTCCCCCTAGTGCAGCTCCCCTTGTGGCTATGGTGGTGGTAGTGGAGGCAGCACAACTTGTGGGTAGTAACTGGTGAATACTGAAAGAACAGAAGGCATCAGGAGTATGGTTTCTTGTAAGCACGGGCAGGATTCTTGTATTCAGCATACCTCCAAGTTCTTGCCTCATTCCCTGAACCAATTGATCACCCAAGTCCTGTCCTTCACTCATTAGCACCTTTCACAATTGTTTAAGCAAAGGAAAACCAAAAACCAACCCAAGTCCCTAACCCCTCCTTGCTCCTTCTTCTACTTGTTTTGTCTCTCTCACCATTTCCACCACTTCTACCTCTGCCTCAATGCGGAGGTGATAGAGAAAGGTTGCCAGATCCTTCTTCATCTGGATGCTGTTGTCCTCAAGCTGGGCTACCGTGAAGATGCGGATTTTGCATTTACGCCACACCTTTGAAGTGGGAAGAGAGAGTTGGTGACCAGCTTATGTTTCCCTCTTGATACATTTCCCCGAGTAAGTTTCTCCACAATCACCTTGTGCTGCTTGAGAAGGAACGGGAGTAGCATCAGCATCCCACCATCATGCACGATCCACCAGACATCAATGTTCCCCTCGGAGAAAGGATCTGTATTGCTGGGGAAGAAGGCCACATTCTTTGCTACGAGCAAAGCTAGATGAGCAGCTGTAGTCACACGGACAGTACCTGGGGGGTGGGAATAGAAAGTCATACATTATGGTTCACCTGATGAAGCCCTCCCCCTTGCCCTCACCTCCCCATGGGAGAGACCATACCAATGAAGGTTTTCCAAGCACGGGCATCCTCACTCTGGCGCCAGGCATTGGGCCACCCCATCACCACAGTATTGTGCTTCATACCACCCAGCCCACAGGACTGAATGAGGTGGGAGATGCCCTCTCGCACTTTGGTAGCTACTACGACCTGGCAGAAACCTTTCACCCGTTCTGCCTCCATCAGGTGCTTGACAGTCTGAAACAACAAATGTTAAGGCTGCTAAAGCTGTGGTTCCTAAATGTTTTTCCCCCATGGACCACTTGAAAATTGCTGATGCTCTTGGCGGACCACTTAATGATTTTTCTCCCTGTTGTAGCAATTGCTACATCAAATGCAAAATGCTGTATGATTTGTAATTGTATTTTTATTGCTTATTTTATATTATATATATTGTATTTTATTATATTCCATAGAATTCAAATAGTAATACAATAAAATACTACAGTGTCTTGCAAAAGTATTCAGACCCCGACCAATGCTCTCATATTACTGAATTATCAATGGTACATTGTAATTTCATTCTGTATTATATTTTATTTTGAAACACTGAAACTCAAAATCAGTTATTGTAAGGTGACATTGGTTGTATGTTGGGAAATGTTTGTAACATAAAAAAACTGAAACATGTTGCTTGCATAAGCTCCCAGTTTACACAGATGAAAGAAATTGCCCTATCAAGGACAGTTACTTTACCAATGGCCTCCACCTGTGAACCATGAAAGTTGTTGTTACATTGTCAGGATAAAAACCTCACTGTTGAAGGATCATTGGTCAGGCTGTGGATCTGAAGGAAAATGAAGACCAAAGAGCATTCTACAGAAGTGAGAGATAATGGAATACAAATGCCTACATTAAGAAAAGGGTACAAACTAATATCCAAGTGTTTGGATATCCCAGCAAGCACAGTTGGATTAATAATCAGGAAGTGGAAGCTGCATCACACCACCCAGGCACTGCCAAGAAAAGGCTATCCCTCAAAATTCAGTGCTCATACAAGGAGACTTGTGAGAGAAGCCACAGAGAGGCCAACAATCACTTTGCAGGAGCTACAGAGTTCAGTGGCTGGGAGTAATGCTGCACCAGTCAACCATATCAAGAACTCTGTATAACACTGGCCTGTATGGGAGGGTGGCAAGAAAGAAGCTGTTACTCTAAAAGTACCATCTGAAAACACATCTGGAGTTTGCCAGAAAGCGTGAGAGTGCCCCAGCTGCGATGTGGGAAAAAGTTTTGTGGTCAGATGAGACCAAGATAGAACTTTTTGGCCAAAACTCAAAGTGCTATGTGCAACACAAACCTAACACTGTCCATGCCTCAAGACACACCACCCCTACAGTGAAGTATGGTGGTGGCAGCATCATGCTGTGGGGATGCTTCTCATCAGCAGGGACTGGGCATTTTCTTAAAATCAAAGGAAGAATGGATGGGGCAAAATACAGGGAAATACTGCAAAAGAACCTGCTTCAGTCTACTAAAAAAACAAGCTTAGGAGGAAATTCACTTTTCAGCAGGACAATGATTCCGAGCACAAGACCAAAGCAACACTGGAGTGGCTCAAGAACAAAAAGGTGAATGTCCTACAGTGGCCCAGTCAAAGTCCTGATCTCAATCCCATTGAGAATCTGTAGCACTCTTTGAAAGTTGAAGTCCACAAGTGATGTCCACCAACCTGAACAACCTGGAGCAAATCTGCCAAGAAGAAAGAGCCAAAATCCCTCCAACACTGTGTGCAAAGCTGGTACATATCTACCCCAAGAGACTTAAAGCAGTTATTGCAGCCAAAGGTGGCTCTACCAAATATTAATGTGTTGAATACTTATACCAGTAACGTTTCAGTTTTTTTATGTTTCTTACAAACATTTCCCAACATAAAACAAATGTCACTTTACAATAATTGATTTTGAGTTTCAGTGTTTCAAAATAAAATATAATACAGAATGAAATTACAATGTACCATTGATAATTCAGTAATATGAGAGCATTGGTCTGATTACTTTTGCAAGACACTATATAAGAAATAAGAACAATTAAATACAATTAAAATTCAATGCAATTATTTAATGCAATGGATGTGCCATCTTCCATCTTCAACCACAATCCACAAACATGATGAAGACCACCTGAATGAAGCTCACGGACTGCCAGTGGTCCACAGGCCACAGTTTGGTACTAGCAGGCAAAGCACTCTTCAGTGTCCCAACCTGAGGAATGCTTCGCCAAAATGAAATCTGGTGAGGAGAACACATCTTAAGGTGGGGGTGGCTAACCTGTGACCCTCCAGATGTTGCTGAACAACAACTCCATCATCTCTGACCATTGGCCATGATGGCTGAGGCCGATGGGAGTTATAGTCCAGCAATATCTGAAAAGCTACAGGTTAAGCATCCTCTAGAGTTGAATGTATTATGGGGATGGGACATTACTGGGCAAATAAAATCACCATACTGAGGGTTTCTGCGGCAGGAACTAATAATAATAAGTGAATGGAATGCCACAATCGGTTTTCAGTGCTAGGGGCTCAGCACTAGAAAATGTGGGATACTAATGTATTTGAAATTATATCTTGTTTTAAAAAAACAACACCCTCCTAAATTCCCGTAACAAGACACCATTCATAGATAATGCTAGTCTTGCATGAAAGAGGGATACTGGGGTATAGAGTGAATCCATGTCTCCTGCAGCTCAGCTAGTCCTAAGCCAGGCAACTGTGATATATCCTCCAAGTACTTGTGCACAGCCAAACACAGAACACAAAAACCTGTTTAGGTCCAAAAGATTTGTTTATTTACTTATTAAATTTATATCCCACCCTTACTCCCAAAGGAGATGGGAGCAAATCCTGTATTTTTTCCTCCTTATCTCCAAGCACTCCATTGTTTTAAGATGTTTTCACCAGCATTGAAGCTGGAAATGAGCTATGCTGAGGAAAAGCAGGAGCGGGAGTGGCTGGGGCAGGAGTGGCACCATATTTTGCTCTCATCACTCATGTGCTTCTTTTAATGGTAAAAGGTAACCCTCACCCAACCTGCAGCCAATTGGTTTGGCCTTTAGTTGGTCATACTCCAGGTTCTGTTCCAGAAGCCAGTGCTAGGACTGGAGCCCAAATATTCATTGGGGGGGATTGCAGCTCAGCGGTAGAGCATCTGCTTTGAATGCAGAAACTCCCAAGTTCAGTCCCCAGCATCTCCAGTTAAAAGGATCTCAAGTAGCCAGGCTGGAAGTCATCTCAATTCCTAAGGTTTTGGGAGCAGCTGCCAGTCCGAATAGACAGCACTGGGAGAGGTGGACCAATGGTCTGCCCTTGTATTAGGGGAAGGGCTGTGGCTTCACCCGGGCATTTTCAGGTAGAGTTGGGAAAGACCCCTCTCTGAAACCCTGGAGACCATTGCTTTACCTGTATTGGGATTGGGAGGCATGGCTTCCTAGCCTGGTGGCTTGATTGCTAGATAAGCCCCAGTGCCAAAGCCTCCTATTTAATCAAGGAAGTCCAGTAAGCTGAATTGGGCTGAAGTACTATTTACCTGCTCAGCAGCCAGTGCCTCGCTGTAGCTCTCCAGGAAGTTGCCCACCATGACGGAGCCTACGATGGTGAGGCCCTTGCCAGCTTTCAGCTCAGAGGCAAAGGTGAGCAGGTGTGGATGCTTCACATGCAGATCCTCGTCCAGCTTTAGCAGCACCAGCAGTTGTGGCCTGAGAGAGAAAATAATGCCCCAAATGCACACATGGGGGTGAAGTAGTCACACACAACTACATGTATGCATGCATGAGGTTTCTGCGTTGTGCACACGTAGTTGATGGCAAAGTCAAGAAACATCAAGGCTCTTCCCTACCTCCAGTTCTTGGTGTGGGGTGGCCCCTCCTCGAGACGCAGCAGGGCAAAGCGGGCTGCGCTGAGGGACAGGCCACGGATGCCGTCCCCCCACTCCTTCTCGGCCCTGTAGGATGCACAAAGTGTTTAGCCAAACAAGTTTAAGGAGAGCTGTTATTCAGTGCCCCTCCCTTCCAGATGTATTGGGAGAGAAATGTGATTAAGGCGATCATGCAGAAACCTGAAGGACAAGACTGCCCCATGACTTCCACCCTCATCCCAACTTCATTCTAAATCTCTCAGCCTTCAAAAAAAAGGATCATGGCTCCAAGCCTTTTCGTCCTCTGACCTGCGTTTTTCACAAACAGAAAACAAAAATCCTGTAACTGAAGACAGAGGTCCCCAGATTCGTGGCTGCAACTGTCTACTTCCAAGAGCTGAATACAGAATCCAGAGGCTGAGCCTCAGAAACCTACAACCAATCCTTCGTCCTGACAATCTCAGCGAGAGTTCCAAAGACTGGGCTGGATGCAGAAACAAAGGACTCTGCTCTCACCCCACTGGAGACTGGGTGAGTGAGCAGAGCTGCAACGATTCCCACAGCTATTCCTTTGCTGCAGAAGAAGAGGCTGCATAAAGAGGGTTACAATCCTAGGGCCCCTGAAGGTGAGAGGCACTCACCCATGGTACTCAATGTATTTGTAGATCATTCCAGCTATCACCATGGCAACGATGGCATAATACCAAGAGGAGATGAACATGAGTGCTACACAGATACTCATGCCCATGAAGGAGAGTGCCCTGCAAGAAGAGAAAGGGGGAAGGTCAGAGAGCATCCAGACCACTGTTTATTTCTTTGGTTCTTTAAAATGAGAAGTCAGATTCACAGGATGCTGCATTCTATTCAAGAGAACAATCTTTGTACTTGGCAGCAGACATACCAAATACACATAACCTAGGAGTGCCACCCCAAATTTCTTCAATCCCAGTTCCCTCATCCAACTCTAATCTGAAGACACACACACACACCCAATTCCGTTTGCATAGCTGGATATAGAACTTGGGGATCCAACTTTGCACCCTCTCAAGCCCCTCTCCACTGCTTGTGGTACCCACCAATGTCTTTCCCTCTCCCAGCCACTAGGAAGTGTGGCACTCTTACCAATGATAGTACCGGAAGCGGGGTCTCCAGTTGGGGGTGCGTAGCAGCGTTTGTAAGGCACAGGCTAGGTTGACAAACAGGTAACACATCAGGAAGAACCTAAGGGAGAACAGAAAGTAGGGTTAGCGGGATGTATGTTTCCTAGAGACCCCAACCCATGATAAAAATGTCACTGACATAGATAGGATGGGGGCTACCATATCCAAAGAGGCAATAAGGATCCCTAGTTCTGCAATGCCTGCTGTCAGGAGCAAGGCCCAGGTGGGCTCACCATTGGCTTTGCCATGGCCAAATACCTAGAGTGAGTAAGGAAGAACACATCTCAACCTTAGAAAACAGACTGTTCAAAACAAAACACACTTTTATTCAGCAGCAAGATATTAGGCTGTTGTCACTCTTACCCGCAAGAAGGGTATGATGTTGTCCTTAGCTATGGCTTGCAGCAGTCGGGGGGCACCAGTGAGGCTCTGCAGCCCAGCTCCACATGTGGAGAAGAATGACCCGACGACAATGACCCAAGGAGAGGGCCAGGACAATGTCCCCACCACCAGGTTTCCCTTCACTGTGTCACCAAACCTATCCAACAGAAGCAAAAGAGTGAGGCCATAAGGTGCTTGTCTAAGGGCTAATAGTAAGAAGTACAGGGATCCAGTGGAAACAAATCTTCCAGCAGGTAGAGAATTCAGAGGATATAGATTTGGATCCAAACTGAGTTAGTTGCGCTTGTCCCATTGATTTCAACAAGAATAAGTGCAAGTAACTTACAGCTCAATTCAATATATGTTTACTCGGTTCAGTGGAACCTGCTCCCATGTAAGAGGATATAGGATTGCTGCCTTTCTGGCTTCCTTTCTATGGAAGACTAATAGCAAATATCTAACCAAAAGAGAGAGATGGGTGGGCCAGAAAAGTGTACCAAAGGGTTGAGATTCTGTCCCAGAAGGGGCCCCATATTTTTAGTCAAGGCAATCTAAAACTTGCATCCAGAATAAAAAACACACAACTATTTCTATTTGAGAACTGTGGCACTAGGGGAAGCCAAAGCACTACTACCTACTTGTCTCTGAGCACGACACCTTCCACACAAGCCCCAAACAGTACCACGTTGCTAAGATCTGGTGTGTTAAACAGTCAAGGAGCAGTAAGATGTTCTTGCATAACCTGGTGCAAGAAAGAACTGGATGCAAAAGGGCAGCCACAGGCACAAACTGCCCCCCCTTCCCCTGCTTATTGATCCTATGTTGCCCCATCCATTTGCCAGAAAGGATACACACAAAGGAGGTGGTAAGAATGGCCAGGATGGTACCAATGGGAATAGATTTCTGGGCATCCTTCAGGTCCCCAGAACGATTTGATCCAGCCATGATCCCTGTGAAGACAAAACCTATAGTGTATGCACCATTGATGCCTCACCATTGGCAGGGCTCTGTGAATTCTACATCACACATGGAATAATAATTTCCAAGGATAGGGAAACCAAAGTTTGTGATCAAAGGAGGTAATGTTAAGGAACTGTGGTGATCCTTTGCATAAATCTTTATGCATAGGATCCATTACCCTGATGTAGAGAAAAAATGTTGATTTTACAGTGGGCAATGTGGGAAAAGGACATATTGCATTGAATTGAGCCATTAGAGGGAAACCGCAACAACAAAGCTGCATCCAGCCCCTGCTCACAGACACAGGCTTTAGGCCAGCCAAGATAAAGTCCCCTAGGCTGAAAGAGGGCAATATGCAGAAAGCTTCAAGAGTCCATGGGAGAACTGCATTTTAAATTCCCCAGATTCAAGCCTGGTTATCTGTCCTTCTTGAATGGTTTGGCTCTGGACAACAGCCAGCAACAACATAGCTCTTACCAGTGACTGAAGGAAAAAAGATGCCCACAAGAAGAGTAAAGGAAGTGGTGATATCGGCTAGCACGTACTGCTGGTTCAGACTTCCCCACACACCAACTGAGTGCAACGATGGCTTCTCAATGATCTCGCCTTTCACCAGGTAGTTGCTCCAAAGATTGTCTGCAATTATTATTGTTATTGTTATTATTACCACGACCATCACCATCATCCCACCTTCCTCCAATCAACTCAGGGTGTGTATAAACTTCTCACTATCCTATGAGATAGATTGGATTGAGAGACTGCAACTGTTGCACTTCATGGCCACACTGTTGCACTTTGGGGTCACTACACCATACTGCTCTCAATTAGGGAAGAATGGGAAACGGGTGTTTATCTGGACAGTGCGGAGGACACCTCTTGGACTGTCCCAACATGGGGAAAATCAAGTGTATCGTTGACAGGGAAAAGGGGAAAAAAGTCTCTCTCACCAGCAATAATGCCACTGGCCAGCCCTGGAATACCCTGGATAACAGTGACATTGTTGTGTTGAAAATACTCATCACAGGAGGCATTCCGATGCTTGCTAGTGTTGCAGAAACGTTCCCAGAGAAGAGTGTGTTGGGTGAGGTTGTCATGCACCTCAGTCTTGGCACATGCATTAATGTGGTGCTGGGAGAGGGAGCGGTTCCCCAGCATGCATATGCTGAATGGAGAGGAAACACAAACAGATGAACCTGTTAGACTATAAAGGTGCCAAGGAATACATAAACCAGTTTAAGAATGCCAACTCTGAATTCCTCAAGGGCATGGGAAACTGTAGTTCTGCAAATGTGGAGGGATTACTGTGGTTTTGCAACAGCAGCACAGATCCCTAACCCTTTTGCAAAACAGAAGACTTTAAACACATTCACAAAATTATATTTTCCAGCAATATCTGGGGGGAGGCGTGACATTCAGATTGATTTAAAGAAAAGTTGCTATTAACAATTTCCAAATATGCTGATACCTACGGGAAGTCTGGAGGTGCAAAAGAGGACTTGATGGCTCCAGCGTAGATAGCCACAATTGAGACGATGACACAGGCAAGGAAAAGAGAGGCAAACTTATTCACGTAACGCACACCCACAAACACCACCAGCACCATAAGCACCAGGAAGGCTGAACCATACACCCGCATGTTGTTGAGCATGGCTGCTGGCTCCTTCAGGGGATCCTCACTACGGAAGACGGTCGCTTCGGGGGCAATGTACATCTGAGAGAGAGCAACAAACAGACGCAGCAGCCTGGTCAGGAGAGCAATGGAGGAAAAGGGGCATGGATTTTGCAAGTTTAGAGAAGGTGCTCACCCTGATCAAGTCTGTCAGGCTGCTTGGAAGTGGCCACAGCTGAGTGGCATACACACACTTCACTACTATGAAACGTCTCATCTCATTGATTTTATGGGGTGCTGAATACTTACCAGGAAGATTTCAATGGCTCCCAAGATATACATTGCAGCAGCAAAGGTGGTGCCCAGGTAGAAGCAGAGTCCCACAGCTCCTCCAAACTCAGGACCCAAAGCTCGTGAGATCATGAAGTATGAACCCCCAGCTGCAGAGAACAGAGAAAACAGCAGACAGGAGATCAAGAGACTGGGCAGAGAGGAAAAAGTCTTACCATCTGCACTTCCTATATACTCTAAATGTCTGCTAGTAAAGGAACTTGTTTATTTATAGGGTTTTGCCAGGGCAGCCTCAAGGTGACTTACAACACACTCAAATGCAATTAAACAAATCAACAAGACAAAATCAACTGAGATAGCAAATAAGGAGCAAAAGATAAAAGGAAGATGGCACTTTAAAAGGATCCCAAATACTGCTAAAAGTCATTATGCTTTTATGACAGCATAAACTTTACCTGACATCTGGAAGGTAACAATAGTATCCAGGGAACATGTTTAGGAAAGAGTTCCATAATTTGGGTGCCAACTTGGAAAAGGACTTTTCCCCAGAAGTTGCTTGGCTAATTTCTGAGGGTGGGGGTACTCAGAGTTGCTTTTAAAGACGATCATAATTGGTGGACAGGTTGTGTGTGACAGAAGGTGGTTCTTTAAATATTAGGTACTCACCAGGCACAACTCCATTGGTAGCGATGGCACTCATGGAGATGGCTGTTAGCAGTGTCTAAAGAGGAGACATCAACAGAAGGATTTAGAAGGAAGAAGCACAAACAGACAGAATTTTGCTGTCATGTAATTACACTGCAGATATTAAGTCTGATGAATTTTGTTACAACTTTCCAATCTTATTTTAACAATCCTTTCCTTTCTGGCCAGTTTCACATTATAGTGAATTAAAGTGCATGTTCCGATTAGGTTTTCCTAACTGATATTATACAGCCACAAGAGTGGCAGTATCCTATAATCAGCATAGATTTTTCGCATTCCGCAATGTTAAATTGAAAATACCCCAATGCCATTCTGATGCTTCCCATAAGCTCATTTCAAAACAAAACCTCACAAAACTTAGTCCTGAACGCAGAAATGCTTGCTTAACAACTCTCTAACTTTTCATGGTGATATACAAAACAGTCAGAGAATCAAGAGTTTAAAGGATAAAAAGAGAGAGAGAAAAAAACAGACCCCTTTTGGACTTTTTTCTGTCAGAGTTCCCATACTTTGTTGAAATTAATTAAAAATCAGCAATGTTCACACAGTACCTGTAATCCTATTACTGGCTTGCCCCATACTCTGACCATCTTCTGCAGTTTAAAAGTTAAAAAGATGCCTGACAGACTTAATTAATTTAACAAATTTTGCATTGAACGCAATGATAATGTTGGGCATGCTCAGTAAGAACCAACTGTCAGTGTTCTAAAAGCCAGACTCACAGTTGCTTGGCTTGCCTGATCAGGGGGCCACACCCATGCCAGACCTTTATTTCACTTGGGACAGTCCCCCAAAGAATCCTGGGAAGTGTAGTTTGTGAAGGGTGCTGAGAGGATACTTTTACTCCCCTGACAGAGCTCCAGTGGCCAGAATGGTTTAACAGTCAGCTGCTCTGATTGAAGCTCTGTGAGGGGAACAGGACGTCTCCTAGCAACTCTCAGCACCCTTCACTAACTACACTTCCTAGGATTCTTTGGGGGAAGCCATGACTGTCTCAAGTGAAAGAAAGGCGTGGTGTGGATGTGGCCAGGGACAGTTTTGGTTTAAATTTGGGTGGGAGGCTACATGTGCCTGCTGTAGAATAAAAACATGGGGGAAACCCTAAAAAAGAATGATACTGTTCACAATGTTTTCCTTTTGGAAAGGAAAGGGGCTTCCCCTCTGCCCAGTGCCCACACACTCAATCTCCTCCACTCCCCCTTCTTGCCTCTCCCTCCCCTTCCTGCCCTCCTCCTCCCCCCACCTGTCCCCCAGGTCAGTTTCACCTATCCTAAGGATGATTACACAGGAGTAAATCCTACTGAAGTTAAAAAGCATGCAAATGATAAAACCTGCCCTCCCCTCCTCCTCCCTTCTATCCCCTTCCCCTTGCCCCTTCCCTCCTGCTTCCTTCACCCCTCCCTTCCCCTCCCCCATCCCCTTCCAATTCCCTCCTTCCCCCTCCTCCTCCGTCCCCTCTCCTCAGCCCCCCCATGGTCAGTTTTACCTATCCTAGGACTACGACCTGGGAGACCAGGGTTCAAATACCCACATAGCCATGAAGCTTACTGGCTGACCCTAGCCCAGTCACTGCCTCTCAGCCTCAGAGGAAGGCAATGGTAAACCACCTCTGAATACTGCTTACCATGAAAACCCTATTCATAGGGTCGCCATAAGTCAGAATCGACTTGAAGGCAGTCCATTTCATTTTCAAGCATGACTGCATGAAAGTAAATCCCATTGAACTCAATAAGCATGCAAATGATCAAACCTGCCTGTGATGTTCCTATATTAATGTATATAGGGTAAGTGTTGTTGTTTTAGAAGATACATGGTAAGTGGAGTGAAAGAGGAGGGGGAGTGAATGGGCAGTAGAATGCGAGATGATTGGCTGAGCGTTTAAAATGGCTGAATGTATAAAAGGAAGAGTGAGAGTGGAATCGGGGGGGGAGAAGAGAACTGAGTGGGTTGCTTGGTGGGGTTTAGAGAGTTGTTTGCCAGGAGGGAGGTGGAGTTCGGATTAGTATTGAGTAAAACCATATGCTTATGTGCCTTAAGAAGAAATCTTGTTAATCTTGTTAGCTTTGTTATCTGTAATAAATACTTAATTTGGTTTACCAAAGGCCTGATCCTTGGCTGGGGTTTCACAGACCAGAAGGGAGGGTAAGGTAATGACCAAGGCTGAAGGGGAACTGTAACAAATGGTGGCAGCGGTGAAGAGAATAACAATACCAGTATTCAGAGTCTCTGGGAATACTAGTATTAGGACGTGACTGGTGGTTGCCTAGCAGGGGGATCTGTTGAGATCTGTGCTAGAGCGGGGAGAGAAACAATAAAAAAGGACAGTCCGGACTGGTGGAGTCCCTGGTGGTGCCTAGTGACAGGCAGTAGCCACGCGCAGGTAGGAACCTGACAGGGAGAGCCAGGGAAGGGCGTCACAGGTGGTGGCAGTAGCGGTGGGATACGAACAACAGAGAATCCAGATACGAACACAGGAGAATACGTCACAGGTGTTGGCTGTAGCAGTGAGATACGAATACTAGAGAATCCCTACCAGTGGTGGGGCAAACAGAAATAACAAAACAAGATTACTTGTGAGAGTGACTGGCAAAGAGTGTGTGGCAAAGAGTGAGTGAACTCAAACACCATGGCTGAATATATAAAAATGAAAAGAGAGGAGCTGGTGGAGAAGTGCATAACATTTAATTTACCTGACGAGGGTAAAGGGGTAGATGAATTGAGGGTAGCACTTATAGGATTTGCAACTGCCCAGCAAAAACAACCTGTCAGGGAAGAGACCCCAGAAGGATATTTAAGCAATCCCGCTTATATAGAGTACTTCAGAGAAAAGTTAAGATGGGAGGCTGAGGAAAAAGACAAGTAGAGGGAGTTGGAAGCTGAGAGATTGAGGAGGGAGGCTGATGAGAAAGAAAAGCAGCGGGTCTTTGAGGCTGAGGAAAAAGATAAACAGCGGGAGTTGGAAGCTGAGAGATTGAGGATGGAAGCTGAGAGATTGAGCATGGAAGGTGCAGAGAAGGAAAAACAGAGGGAGTTGGAAATTGAGAGAATGAGATTGGGGTTTGAGGAGAGGGAAAAGCAACGAGCATTGGATGCTGAATTACAAGTAGAAAAGTTAAAATTTGATAGAGAGAAATTTCACTCTGAGGAGACAAGGAAAGACAGAGATGGAGCAAAAATAAAAATTACTCCAAAGGACTTTGCTGTCTATGAGCCTGGTCAAGATCCTCAAATTTACCTCAGCACCTTTGAAAAAGCAGCTCAGTTGTGGGGGCTACCTGAAGTTAAATACATGCAGTATTTATCAAACCTGATTAAAGGGGAATTGGCTGAGGTATACTAATATTTCCCCTCAGACAGGCCCGTCACCTATGCTGAATTCAAAGAAGCAGTGTTTAAAAGATTCAGACTGGGGCCTGATTATTTTAGAAAGCTTTTCAGAAACTGCCAGATACAGACAGGGAGGTCTTTCGTGGAGCTGGGGGCAAAACTGATGGACATATTTGGGAAATGGCTGACAAGTGCAAAAGCTCAGTCTGTGGAGGAGGTGAAAAACCTCATGATATTGGATCAATTATACCATCAGTTACCACCAGAAATAAGGCTCCTGGTCAAAGACCGTTCCCCTACATCGGTGCAGGAGGCCGCAGAGATGGCGGATCACTTCGCCTCCAACAGAACTGGCTGGGTGGGGAAAACATCAAGAGATTTTAAACCCAGACCATATAACGCTGGCAGAAGGGATGTGGTACCACAGAGAGTGAGTCCTCCAGTAAAATCTGAAGGGCACAGGACACCCCAGAGTGGATCTGTATACCCTAACAGTGAGGAGAAAATATGCTACAAATGTGGTAGACCAGGGCACCTACGTTTTCAATGTGAGGTTGCCAACCCCAGTAGTAATCCTGCTCAGACAAGGGCAGTGAAAACAGAGCCCAAGGCTTTAGAAACAGCGAAAAAGGTTCAGTTCTGCCAGATAAACTGGACAGAAGTAACAGACCTTGATTCAAGTCTGAGAGAGGAAGTGAGTGTACAAGGGGCAAATTATTGGGCATTGCTTGATACTGGTGCTGCTCAGACATTACTGAGGCCAGATTTAATAAAATCTGAGGTAATATTACCTCAGGAAACTGTGACTATCCAAGGAGTGAGGGGTCAACCAGAAAGTCTGCCTGTGGCCCTGGTGGAAATGACTTGGAGAGGCCGAGAGGGCCGATATAAAGTAGGCATTAATGCCCAGCAACAAGAACCAGTAATACTGGGAACAGATGTAATGGGCGCCCAAGGAAAGATCTATGTAGTGACCAGACAGCAAATTGGCAGAGAAAAAGAAGCCATATTAAGGGGGGCTGAAACAAACAGGGTGGAATCTGTTAACCAGCCTCAGGTCACCATAGCAACCACTAGCAGGCCTGCTGAAGGAGACAAACTGTATCAAGTGGTCTCTGATAATGATGAGGCAGATCAATTCAGGGAAGAGCTGCAAAAAGATATAAGTTTGAAGCAGATAAAGGAACAAGCTCTGACCCAACAGATTCCTTTCACTGACAAACTGAGGAATCAAGTTGTGTGTGAGAATGGGATTTTATATAGACTGTGGATGCCTGCTGAGAGAAAGGATGAATGTGAACCAGTGAAGCAATTAATAGTACCTAGCAAATACAGAACCAGATTGCTAGAGGTAGCCCACGATGTCCCATGTGCAGAACATCTGGGAATAAAAAAGACCAAGAGGAGATTGGCGGCACACTATTATTGGCCAAACATCTCCAAAGATGTAAAACAACATTGTCTATCTTGTGGAATATGCCAAAAGGTGGGAAAAAGTGGAGTAAAGACCAAGGCACCCTTAAAGCCCCTTCCTATAATTGGACAACCCTTTTATAGAGTGGGAATAGATTTGGTGGGCCCTTTTTCCAAACCCACAAGGCATGGCAAGAAATATCTAGTGGTGGTGGTGGATTTTGCCACCAGGTACCCAGACGCAGAAGCACTAAGATCCGTGGAAGCCCCTGTAGTGGCAGAGGCTTTATTAAAAATCTTTATGAGGCTGGGTTTCCCTCATGAAGTGCTGACGGATCAAGGCAGTGTATTCATGGGAGAAGTGATGCAATGTATGTGGAAATGTTGTGGTCTAAAACATCTAAAGACCACTACTTACCATCCTGCCACTAATGGGTTAACAGAGAGATTCAATGGCGTTTTGAAGGGCATGATCAGAAGCTATGTTCAAGATCACCCACAAGACTGGGATGAACGTTTGGGATGCTTCTTATTTGCATACAGAGAAGTCCCTCAAGAGTCAACAGGCTTCTCACCCTTTGAACTGATGTTCACTAGAAAAGTGAGGGGGCCTTTGGAACTATTAAAAAATTCATGGGAAGGAACCCTGGGAGAGTACAAAACATCTGTAGTAGATTTTGTATTGGAGTTCCGCAATAAATTAACATCAATGATGGAGGTGGTGAAAAGAATTTGAGTCAAGCACAGGAGAAGCAAAGTTACTGGTATGACAGAACAGCCAGGGAACGTGTGTATGATGTGGGAGATATGGTTATGGCGTTCATACCCAGGAAACATGACAAATTACAGGCTAACTGGGAAGGACCATATACCATCAGAGAAAGGCTTGACACAGTGACGTATGTAATCACCACAGATCAGTTAAACAAAAGCAAAGTGGTTCATGTAAATATGTTGAAGCCTTACCATACCAGGGATGCACAGGTGTTGCAAGTTACCTTATTCCCTGAGGGAAGTGGGCCTGAACTTCCAGATTTGGTACAGGAAAGCAAAGACAAAGGAGGGGTAGATCAAGTGGAATGGTCAGAGGAGGTGAAGGAGGAAGTAAAAGAAGAGATTCTGAGAGTTTTGAAAACCTATAGGAATCTCTTTAGCAACAAACCTGGGCGAACCAGTATAGTTATACATTCCATTGATACTGGAGATCATGCCCCAATCAGATCTGTTCCGTACCGTGTGAATGGGAAAGTTTTGAATGAGATCAAAAGGGAGATGGAAGATATGCTGGAATTAGGAGTGATCAGGGAATCCATCAGTCTCTGGGCCTCAAGTATTGTCCTGGTTCCGAAAAAAGATGGAACGACAAGGTTTTGCATTGATTATCGGCTAATCAATAAAATTACTGTCCCAGATGCGTATCCTATGCCTAGGGTAGATGCAATGTTAGAGTTATTGGGGGCAGCAACCATTATCTCTACACTAGATCTCTGTAAAGGATTTTGGCAAATGGAACTAGACGAGCAATCCAGAGCCAAAACTGCCTTCAGTACACCAGATGGGTTATATGAGTTTGTGACCTTACCCATGGGACTAAGGAACTCACCAAGTTCATTTCAGAGGCTAATCAATACTGTGTTGCGAGGCATGTCAGATTTTGCAGTGGCCTATATCGATGACGTGGCCATTTTTAGCAAGTCGGTGCCTGAGCATGTCCAACACCTGACAACAGTATTGGAGGCCTTAAGAAAAGCAGGCCTCACAATAAAAGCTAAGAAATGCCAGTTTGGACTAAAGGAAGTAATCTATTTAGGACATAAGGTGGGGAGTGGGAAAATCACCCCCTTATGGAGCAAGGTGGAGGCAATACAAGCGTGGCCGATCCCCTTAACCAAAAAACAAGTAAGGGCATTTCTGGGTGTGGCTGGATTTTATAGGAAGTTTGTGAGAAATTTTGGGGAAATAGCAACCCCCTTGCATGAATTAACAAAGAAGAAGTGTTCTGAGCGTGTGGTATGGACGGATGAATGTCAGAAGGCTTTTGATCTACTGAAGCAAGCCTTGTGTCAAGGACCCATATTAATAGCACCAGACTATGAGAAACCATTCATCGTGGCTACAGATGCTTCGGACCTCGCGCTGGGAGTCGTCTTGCTACAGGAGAGAGAAGGCACCAGACATCCAGTGGCGTACCTGAGTCGCAAGCTGACGCCGAGGGAGAAAAACTATTCGTCGGTCCAGAAGGAGTGCCTAGCGGTCGTGTGGGGACTGAACAAGTTGCGCCCATAGATGTGGGGATGAAGATTCACAGTGACTACGGATCATCGGGCCTTGTTATGGTTGCAGACTATGAAAAACCATAACACTATGCTGCAGAGGTGGTCCTGGGCCCTACAGGACTATCAAGTGGACTTCCAGTTCATAAAAGGCAAGGACAATGTACTGGCCAATGGACTTTCCAGGCAAGTGGCTGGGACTGCAGTGACGTGACCAGACAGAGGAACAAAGAAAGACATTTTCCCCATAGAGACTTTTATTTGTTAACGCGACGTATAAATCCTGGAACAGGAATAATACTCTGCTGTTGTTTAAGGGGGGGGGGGAAATGTGATGTTCCTATATTAATGTATATAGGGTAAGTGTTGTTGTTTTAGAAGATACATGGTAAGTAGTGAAAGAGGAGGGGGAGTGAATGGGCAGTAGAATGCGAGATGATTGGCTGAGTGTTTAAAATGGCTGAATGTATAAAAGGAAGAGTGAGAGTGGAATCGGGGAGGGGGAGAAGAGAACTGAGTGGGTTGCTTGGTGGGGTTTAGAGAGTTGTTTGCCAGGAGGGAGGTGGAGTTCGGATTAGTATTGAGTAAAACCATATGCTTATGTGCCTTAAGAAGAAATCTTGTTAATCTTGTTAGCTTTGTTATCTGTAATAAATACTTAATTTGGTTTACCAAAGGCCTGATCCTTGGCTGGGGTTTCACAGACCAGAAGGGAGGGTAATGACCAAGGCTGAAGGGGAACTGTAACAAATGGTGGCAGCGGTGAAGAGAATAACAATACCAGTATTCAGAGTCTCTGGGAATACTAGTATTAGGACGTGACTGGTGGTTGCCTAGCAGGGAGATCTGTTGAGATCTGTGCTAGAGCGGGGAGAGAAACAATAAAAAAGGACAGTCCGGACTGGTGGAGTCCCTGGTGGTGCCTAGTGACAGGCAGTAGCCACGCACAGGTAGGAACCTGACAGGGAGAGCCAGGGAAGGGCGTCACACTGCCCTCCCCTCCTTCCCCTCCCATCACCTCTCCCTTCCTTCACCCCTCCCCTTCCAATTCCTTCCTTCCCCCTCCCACTCCTTCTGCTCCCCTCTCCCCCCTTCTTCCTTCCCTCTACTCTCCCCTCCCGCTCCTCCTCCCCCATGATCAGTTTTACCTATCCTAGCCATGATTGCATAGGAGTAAATCCCACTGAACTCAATAAGCATGCAAATGATCAGACCTGCCTTTCCTCTCCTTCCCCTCTCCTTCCCCTCCTCCCTTCTTCCTCCTCCCCTGCCTACTCCAGGCTTTCCTTCCTATGCTGAGTTTTATCTATCCTAAGCATGATTGCACAGGAGTAAATCCCACTGAACTCAATAAACATGCAAATGATCAAGCTTGCCCTCCCCCCCTCCCCCTCCTTCCTGCTCCCATTCCCCATCGGTCAGTTTCACCTATCCTAAACATGACTGCAGGCCAGTAAATCCCACTGAACTTAATAAGCATGCAAATGATCAATCTATTCTCAGCAAACTTGCACAGGATCCCATTTCTTACCTCCTGGATTAAAAAGCAGAGAAATTCACAAATAGGCAAAAAAAACCTTGTGGTTTAAGAACGTACCTATAGTCAACAGATATTTCTATCAAACTTTAAAAAGCAGGGAAATTGGGCAGCTATAGTGAATGCACCATAGGAGCAGGAGACCTGACCTCCTCGCTGAGATATTGTACTGCCCTACAAAGTTGTAAAAATGCAAACACAACTTGGGTTGGTCTTTCACAGTCCCATCCACTTCCTGTGCAGCTTGGAAGAATTGGGTAACATGTGCCTCTGAGCATATGGTGAGTGGTGGCAACACCTGCTATCAGCCCAAATAACAGAAACAAGACATGTGCTGTGTTGATCTTGGTTTAGCAGGGAGGAAGCAACAATATTAAAACAGTTGATAGAGTTCAGATAGTCACTTTAAATATGTTTGATTTACTTTGCAATTTTAGTGACGTTTCCTATAGTAAATCATTTTCTTTTGCTTCTGTTTCTGTGAATATGTGAAGTACAGCAACACTTCGCATAGTTTACACTAAAAAAAATCCAAAAACAATTGTTGAATAATGGCACTGACTATTCTGCAGAATAGTTTCCAATGGACAAGAGGAGTGTCTCAGTTTGCACAAGATAAAACAGTGGTAGGTGAAATATATTCTAGCAAAATTCTAGGTGTGCTTTATGATTTTAATTGGCCATGCCCACCTTTCCTTAAGTGGGGTAGTGTAAGCATAGTAGGCTAAAAACATGCATCTTGGGAAGGCCAAGTTTATTTTTTTCCAACAGCTAGAGTCATTGCTTAAGTAGCTACATATTGTAATCAGTATGATTTTACATCAAACTGCAGTTCCATATTCAACTGTTAATGCACCCAAAATAGAAATAGAGCATAACCTCCAGTTCGAAACACAAAAGGCTGTCTTCACCATCATGACATTGACCAATAAAAAGGCTTTGAAATTAATACAAATAAATTTGACACAGATTTCTGTGATGAATAATGAGAGAAATATAACTTTCTAGGTTACATTGTCTGTAGAAACAGTACTAACATAGAAAAGACGCAAAGTAAGAACACCAGCAAACATATAAAAATATAATTCTTCATCTTCGGAGACGGCAGGTATTGCCACCACTCACTATACGCTCAGAAGCACATGTTACCAAATTCTTCCAAGATACACAGAAAATGGATTGGACTGTGAAATACCAACTCAAATTGTGTTTGCATTTTGACAAATTTGTCGGGCAGTACAATATCTCATTCACTATAACTGCCCAATTTCCCCGCTTTTTACAGTTTGATAGAAATATCTGTTTGCTATAGGTACGTTCTTAAACTGCAAGGTTTTTTGCCTATTAGCGAATTATTATAGGCAAGTAAGATAATATTCCAGGGAGAAAGTGCTCATTTCATTCATTAGGTTGAGCAAATATGTTCTGGTCAGATAGAGGGACAGGTAACATTCCAGAAGATACAGCTACAGTTCAACCAAAGAAAATCTGAACAGGTATAGAAGTAAAACCCATCACTGGTTTCAAGACACATCTGTGAAGGTAATTTTGTGATTTTTACATTGAACTCTCAGCTGTGTTCTGCTAAAGTTAGAAAGTATGCTTTCGCTTTCTCCTCCCATGCCCATCTTCATGATCTACCCCCGGGAGTCCTCCTTACTCTAGTCTTCTTCTCTGAGACGTTAAAGACTCCGATACCAGGACATGATTCAAACAGCAAGGAAGAGGAACTCACACAGCAACAGCAGATGAGGACGATGGCAAAGGCTTGCAACACGCCAGCTGTACCCACTACCCAGGTGAGCCGTAAGAAGAGAATCACTCCAAAGATGTTTTGCAAGCAAGGCAGATAAACTCCCATGAATGTGCCCATCTGTGGAGACTAGAAGAGCAAGAACAAACAAGATCTCAAAACCAACCCTACATCCACTTTGCTGTCCCTACTTTGTTCTCCACCCTTTGGCTTTGCCTACACCTTTTACAGACCAACCTGCAACTTCTCTCCAGCCAGGCCTTCAGATCTCTTCCCTTTGACACCCCCACCTCTTTGTTTAAATTTCCAGACCAACCCAGTTGCTAAGCTTAGGGCAGCTAACAATACTAAAACAAATATATAGTATTTCAAATTAAAAATCAACTGAAAATAGACAATACAAAAAAACCTAAAAACCCAGCTGATAGGACTGGGGAGAAAAATCCCAGGCACCTGATCACTCAGATACCTCAGAACTTGATTTGGTGGCGTACAAATCTGAACATTTTGCATAGCTCTGGGAGCAGGGTTTTTAACTGATCTGATGTATCTACTATTTTAATAGCTTCCACAAATTTGAGCAAATGCCAAGAAATCTAAAAACATTTCCAGGCCTACCTCGTGTTGCCTTACTCTCAGTAGCTAAAATCCAGGTCAAATAAAAAGGTGTTTACCACTTCCAGAAGAAGCCCACAATTTTATTCTGGAATGTCTCTACGAAAAGGGATCTCCATAGTTGCAGGCAGCCATGGTGAAAGGTCCAACTCCTCCCAGTCTGAACGTCAATTTTTTTTGGTCTTAACACAATATACTTCCCCTGTAAACTGTCTATATTTCTCTTTACAAATAAGCTCCTTACCTTGGTAGTTTTCTTCTTGCCTGGAGGGACATTCTCAGCCTCCTCATGTTCACGGGCTCCCTGCATCAGGTTGGTGTAATTGGCCATGCGGTTGAGCAGGGAGGATACCTTCGGCCGGGTATCCATCTCTTCCTACCAAGTGGGAAGAGCAGTCAGCATTAAAACTTGCTATAAAAAGTCCCCTTAAGAGGACTAAGGAGATAACTCGCTAGACACTAACATAAGCTGTAGTCATTAGTGAATTAAGACAAATGAAAGAATTACAGAGAAAAGAAATAGATTGGGTACAAGCAGGCTGGTGTAGTGTGGGCATAAAAAAAGAGGTTACATGCCAAGAAACTCTGAACTGAGCAACCTGTACAGTACATTTTACAAAATTAGCCAAGTTTGCCATAATTGCTTATTTTGCAACTCTTCCTACCAAAACCCCTCCTAGCTGTTAGAAATTACAGCAAACATTGCCTACATATTTTCAAGTCCACATTTGCAGCTATGATGGTTAAAAGTAAAAAAGAAAGAAAGCCATTATTATTTATTTGTATTAAATTTATATCCCACCTTTCCTCCCCAAAGGAGCCACAAGATTTTCAAGATGCAGAATCCTGCACCTTTTCCATATCCCTGTTTCTAACACTGCAGCTTTTTTATGCTTTTGCAGAATTTAGATAAACACACAGAGCTTTGGGAAACAGGGAGACTGACCTAATAGCACCTATCATGAAAGGGTATGATGAATATGTATATGGACAGATATTGTGGATGGATGAGAGGCAGAAGGCAGAAAGAACAAGCCCATCAGCAGGAAGCAATGATCTTACCTCAAAGAGTGCCAAATTCTTGTCGAAGAATTCATCGCCGTCTTCATAGTTGATATTGTTGAGATAGGCATTATGAGGATCCTTCTTGTGACCAGGATCTGCAATGAGACAAAGCTCAAAGGAAAAGAAAGAGCAATCCAGCAAAAGAATCTAAAAGTCTTTCCCGCATCATCTATCAGAGCTGTATCTACAAAGTATCAGAGCTGCATCTGGGCAGTGGGAACAGTAAGAACACCTTACGTCAGCCTTTTCCAACTTTTGGGTTCCCAGATGTTGCTGGACTACAACTCCCATCATTCCTGATCATCGACATGCTGGCTGGGGTTGATGGGAGTCATACTCCAACAACATTTGTGGACCCAAAGGTTGGGAAAGGCTGCCTTACATCTTTTCAGATCATTAGCCCATTCAGCTGATGATAACAACTTACCAAAAGGCAATTGCTATTGTCCCCAGATTTGGGGGGGGGATTTATAGTGAGCAACAGGCACAGGATGCAAGGGAGAAAAAAAAACAGACAAGGAGCCCATGGCCAGAACTACCATTTGGGCAATATTGCTATCAAGCATGCACCTCTGCTTCCCATAAAGGATTGCCAAAGCAAAGGCAATAGGCAAGGGAGCACTACACAGCTCTTCCACTTTGGAGCTTCTTGCTTCTGGTGGTTGGAAGGATGGACAGACAGGCAAGCAGCTATGTTTTGAAAACATCTGCACAGCTGTGTTTCATCCTCCTTGCATGAAGGCAAAGTTCCTTTAAATGCAGTAATTTAAATTCACCACTAGGGATGTCTAATGAGCACCAGGGCTACATCAATTTACAAATACAAATTTACATATACAAATTTGTATACTGCATATACTTGAAAGCCATTTGCCTATAATTTTCAAGAACATGGTATATTCCAGATTGGCAGATAGTACTTCTCCTGTGTGATTTTTGTAAGTGCATCAGGTGTGAAAAGCTGCAGTCTGACCTTGAGGGGAGAAATGTTAAAATCACAGGAACCTTAAATGCTAAAAAAGTTGGGCTGTCTCTTTACTTTTGCAGTTTTACTATACTTTCCAAACTTTTACCTGCAACTACAAAGACTAGAAACTAATACTATATTAATTGTCGCAAAATGTTTGAGGATAAGGATTTAAAAACAAGACATAGACACACTAAAATTAGTTCCTGGTGGATTTTTTTTTTAACAAAGGAAATGCAACTGGCACAACTTACTGAAAAAATAATTCAGTAGTTCCAATCCCTTCTTGGCCTCCACATTACTAGTTCCCCTCCATTCTCTCCCATCCCATCTGATACACAGATCTAGAAAGATAATCTCAGAGATGTAGGGCCCATTCTCCAAACCATCAACATATGCCTCTGAGCTCTATGTCTTAACCGTGCCATATGAGAGAACATCCCTGTCTCCCCTCCATTTGCACCTCACAGAAGATAGACAGGTGAGTAGACTCTGGATAGGACTGGGTGCTCTTCTAAATGGAAGTAAATTATAGAGACAGGCTTGGCCCCAAGCAAAGAAACTCAACTTTTATTATTGGGCCCTACCCAACAACCCTGAGGCATGGAATCTGGCATCTGCCTGGGCTGGATTAGCACCCCACCCTGTTTCCCTCACCATCCAGAACAAAGGGGATAATAAATGTTGCTTCCTGTTCTGGCTACATGGGAGAGACAACACTGAAATAAATCATAACAACAGGCCAGCTGTGTATGGGAAAGGGCAAATGGATGAATGGAAATTATTTCCGGGGTCTACCAGAAAATGCAAAATATGAATCAAGTATGAGGCTTCTCTGAATTTTTATTCTGAAATAATATCTCCAGTATACAGGAACAAAGAGTTCTTAGGTATTTCAGCCACATGATTCTGGTGACTATGTCTCTAGGGTACCTTACATGCACTCACTTTGACATACCAGAGATAACAATCCTGCTACTGCTTATGCAATCAATTATCCCCAGCAGAGGCAAGTCAAGAATCCCTGATATTTACAAAGACCACTGGCTCTCTTTGATTCACTTCCTCAAATGTATGAAGGACAGAACTGAGTTCAAGGGTGTTATTCTATCTAGAATAACAAAGAAAAGCAGGTCCCTACAGAACAATGTTTCTTGGTGTTAGATGTGGTATTGGGCTGGATTCAATGTCACTCTGTTGCACAAATGAGAGCACTGCGAATGTAGCCCACCTCTTAACAGAAAGATACAGCCGCTACGTCTTGGTGAAAGAATTTATGCTGAAACAGAATGCTACAAAAATGTAGTATGAGCACAAACATTCCAGTGCATTTACATCGCCTAAAGCAGTCTTGTAATAGTCTATAAAAATTACTAGCTAGCCTGTCCAAGTTAGTATTTTATAGCCTTTAAAAAATCACAAAAGAAAGTTTCTTTAAAGAGCTCTGTTCATGTGGAGAATATGTGTCACAGGCAAACAGGAGAGTGGCTATCTACAGGTCTGTCCAGAAACACACAGGCACACATGGAATTTTTTGCCTTGAGCAGATGGTTACACGCACATATCCTTTCATTAATAAGGAGCTCTCTCTCACACACATACACACACATATACTCACACTAATCTATTGTCATTTCAGCAGCAACAGAGGCACAGAAACACACTTTTGATTGTCGAACAATGGACAACACTGATAGACACAGACACATATTTACTGCAAACACACGAGTCCTGCAGTACCGTACCTAAGAGCTGATACTGTTCCCCCGTGACGGAAGTTTGACTCACATCTGAAAAACCAAACAGAAAATGAGAAAGAAAATGAATTGCAAAATAAAGGGCGAATGGGGGAATAAAGTGATTGGCCAACGTTTCCCTATCCCACCGCCCTAAGATTCAAAAATAGATTTCCTCCCCCTCAATCAACAACAAAAAAGGTATGGAACAAAAAGTAATCATGGAGTCTTATGCTGTCATTTCAAAACCAACAATAGCTGCAATCAGGGAAAGAGAATCTAGAATACTCAAGCCTTTCAAGCAACATAGGAAATTATTTTTTCTCCCTTCCCTCCCACACACAGTTGAAAACACTCTGTAACTCAAAGAGGGAGAGAACAGATTTTTTTTTTCCCTACCAGGTGGTTCAGGCTCTATGGTGGGGGACAATTAGAAAAAAGGGGATAGTTTTTTTCACATGCTGACTTTTGTGGTGGATGGGGAAACCAGCAAGACCAAAAGGTGATAAAAAAATCAGTATTTCCCCTCTGCTATTATTAAGGGATGGTGACTCAGCCTATCTTTGTGAATGAAGTTTGGAAGGGTAGGTGTCATATTTGTGGCCATCACCCTTCCTTGGGGACGGTGTTGTTTTTCCGTAGTACATGATTTAGCTTGCCTGCTGGAAAGCTCAGATTGTAGGGGTGGGGAGAAGTGTAACCAGAACTGCAGGGCAGGCTAGGAGCTGTAGCCTTCTTCAAAATTGTAAAATTGGGAATGGGAAAAAACATTAACACTTTTATTACAGTTTAGACTTAATGTTTGGCTGTGTAAGAAGTATGTTACTACTTCTAGGACTAGTATTACAAGGTGGGTGTTGTTATGAGAGATACAAACTTCTCCCCAACATTTTCTCCCCCCATGAATTTTATCAGTGTTGACTGGGCCATGGAGGGGTCTCTCCCCCCCCCCCGCCGACCCCCCCGCACTCTCTTAATTAGTAAAGCTTCTATGGCTGTTTGTCCTTACCGGAGACAGTAAATGATGCTAGGGACCAATTCTCTACTTTGTTTCTTTTCCTGGATGCCTTCCCCTTAGGGATTTTTATGACATGCCAGCCTGTCCTCAGTCTTTACTGAACTGTCTGGTCCTAGGATAAAGTGAGCCTTAAATGATGCCTAGCGAGGCTCCTTGTAACAAAAGTACAAAAACCCACCACCAAAATTATAGCACTAAGATTTTGTAATATACAGATGTCCCAGAATCAAACCTATTTAACAATTAATACATTATCTGAGGGACAAAATCATAGCAGATGATTAGCCTACAGCATCACCTACCTTCAAAATGGATTAAGACAACCAAGGGAGACTAGAGACAACAGAGTGCACTACAGGTTGGATAAAGGGTTTCTATCCCCAAAAGGTGTATGAAAAATGAGGGGGGAGGAGTTAAAATTGGCTTGAATCCTCCATAGGAAGACCTGGAAAATCAATTTGGGGCATTGACATAGTGCTTATACACCAGTCTGCTCATGTGTTCTGGGTACTTGCAAACGGCAGCACAAAACCATTAGTAAACCAATGTGAACAAGAACTCTCCCCCCTACTCTCCCAAGGAGACCTCAGCCTCTTCATTGCTAGATTTAAGGCATTTCGAAAAGACTTTTTAGTTCAAGAAGTCTTGTTAATACAAGTGTGCTGCTGAGGGGCTTATTTTACTGCTGCTTATATTGTTTATTTTGATATTTTAAATCGCTCATTGTTAATATATGTTTACACTTTATTTTATTTTTATGATGAAAGATCAAAACAATAATGAGTGAAAGTCAATGACAGAAACAACTATTTGTTTTAAAAAGGGGAAGGGGAAGATAAAAAAGAAAAAAGGAGTTAAAAAGAATTTTTTTCCAAAGTGCAAAACATATAGTCATGTGCAAGGGTCACATCATTAGACTTCTGAACTGCAAAGATCTGCTAATTGTTTTGTGACTTTCTCCTGGGGCAGCAATATGCAGCAAAGAAGAAGGGGATACAAGTTGAAGGCCCTGGGTCTAACTACAGACCAGTAAGTTGAATAAAGTACATCACAATTATCAAGGTCTGCAAAGTGAACATTTAGGGGATGCCAGAGTAGACCACAGATCATTTGAGGGAGACATATGGGAGCGAGGCCTGTTGATGACGGATCAAACACAAACAACGTGTTGCTGTTGAACAACCTATCCTTGATCTTCTCAACCACCCCAGTCTTGGCAATTTCCCTTACCCTGTTGGCACAGTTTGGCTTCCAGCAGCAGAAGCATCCTTTGTCTGTCATCTGCACTCAATGCTCAATATAGAGGACACTGTCTCTGTTTATTGTCTGGACAGAGGGATTCAAACTACCTGGGATAAACAGATTATATGGAGAATCCAGGGATTTGGGCACTTCCAACCAGGATGAGCATTTGTACACAGTCTAGATCTGACCTGAAGTAAGCTTTTGGTTTTTTCCATCTTGATAGCGGTACAATAATGAGCAAATCATTATTGGCATTTCTGATGGGTCAGAGTAAAGGTTTGGGCTTAAGACTGCCATACTGAGAGCATAAAAATGCATTACTCAGCCTGGGAGATCTAGTGTGAAGAAGCTTGTTTTTCCCCTTCATGGGTCAGTTCTAAACCCATGAAGCAGCTATCCACAGCAGTTTTTAACTTTTAGATTTCAAAAAGCCCTGCCCTTCAACAATTCTGAAATACTTGTTTTACCAAGAGGTGACCTATACCACTGGAATACTTTAAAGTGCACCACAAACATGGCATCTCTCAAAACATGCTTATGTGTGGAATGACAACCTTAATCTGTGTAAGTGATAGGGATTATGGATCCAAGGGCTGATACTTATTCAGAATTGCTGTATCTAGAATAAGAGAGTGATCTGAAGAGCACACACTTCATCCCTGTGTGTGGAGTTTGTGTATGTGGTAGAGGGAAGTCTTTATTATTCTCATTGTACTCACAGGGACAGAAAAAGTTACTTGCTTACAGCTTAGCAGGCAATGAATGCTGCACTTCTAGGATGTCTGACTCTCCTGTCTTTCATGCAGTTGCTACAACCTACTCTGAGCCCTTGGAATAAGATGAGCTATAAATAAAAATCTCTTTCCCAGCATTAATAATTCACCCTGTCCCACATCTTGTTTTGTACACTGGAATTCTGGATCACTTAAACCTTTTCCTTTAACTTTCAAATTTCCCTTCCAAAGCAGATATGCAACCCAAGATCTGAGGTGAACCATTCCAGGAGAGAGCTCTTGACATCTTCCAACAGCTATCGGTATGGTAGCATCAGAAAGAAGACGACAGTGGGCATTTATTTATTTATTTATTTATTAAATCTGTATTCTGTCCTTTGTCTCAAAGGAGCCCACATAAAGCAGATATACTTTATATTTAATCTGTGTTGCCAGATCACAGTCAGCTCTCCCAGACAGAACCTACATCAAATTATCTGGGCTGTTACACAATACAAGATATCTACCCACTTTAACTACCAAGAGGACATACATAAAAACACATGCCAGTTCCAGGCCTCTCAAACACAACTGGCTTTGCAGAGAGCAAGATGCGCAGCCTTTAATTAATATAGTCATTGACAAAATTTGCATGATATCTTCATGAACAGGGATGGTATCCAACTATGCAGCTAGCAGATCAGTAGCACTGCCACCATATTTTGTTCACATCCAATTGTGTGTGATGCAAATACATTTGATCATACAGAGAAAATTAGGTGGTGGTGCCGCCACTCATATAAATCAGTCCTTTCAACTGTTTTCTCTCTTTTGCTTTTAAACATGAACACTAGGAAAAGAGCCTTACAGTACCCCAGGTTGCTGCCTGTTGTCCAACCTGTAAGAAAAAGTCTTAACTAACAAATCTATTTGCTCTGACCCATTGTGTTCCTTCCTAGCTAGGAAGGAACCTCAGGAGTCTATACTCTAAGCCAACAATGCTCTTAGGCTTCCATCTTCAGCAGTATGGAGTCCTACTTCATTCTGGATCCAGATCCCTGCTTTATTATAAGAAAAATCAGTGGGTGGTATTAGGCAAGTCACTCTCCCTGTTTGTGTAACGGAAATAATAGTGAATTACCTTAATGGGTGATTGGGAGGAAGAATGAGACAAATCACTTTCCAGAACAGTACTATTTCTAATTCAACAGCAATAGTAGGTAAAGGCATGTTGTATTATTAACATCATCCCATCCACTTAGTGTAACTCCTTTTCCCTTTTGCCCACAGCAGAATTTAAAAGAGTTGAAGCCACAGCTAATAGCAGCAAGACTTTCATGAGGCACGTATAAAGTGATTCTAATTCACAGAACAGTAACAAGGAACAATGCTGTGAGAAAACTTTAGTTTAACAAATCCAAGGTCTTGCTGGTGCTGATAGCAGGACAACAATTCGAAGATAAACTGTTCAGGCCAATTCCCACCCTACAGAAAGCAAGGGCTGGATAAGAATGGGTTGAAAACGATAGCAGAAAAGAACAGAGATATACTCATTCTTAAGCTAAGTTCCACTAAGCCTTTTATTTCTTTCTCAGACTCAAAGCAACAGTAAAGAATGTGGATCCCTGTGTAGTCAAAATGGCACCTTCTACAGAGCGAGTTATCACCAGGCTTGGGAGATCACCAAAGTTTGAAGAAATAAGAAAAGGGGAGGCACCTCAAAACAGCTTAACAAGGACCAAGTATGCTCAACAGCTATGGAATACTGGGAGGGCAGGCAGTAAACCAATGAGGAAGGGTCACAGAACAGAATGTCTTGGTTGGAACCCTAAAACAGGAGCAGTCCACACTGCAACACAATGTTGAAAGTCTCACTTATACAGTTAAACAGGAATCTCAAGAAAATTAATACTGGCAAACCATATGCTGCTGTAGGAGAAAATGTTTCACAGGTATTAGCTATCTGAAACTGGAATTTAACCACTACTAGGGTAGCTATATGGCACAGCCACATGCAACATTTGGGGATGCAATAAGTGAAGATGCTACAATGGATGGAAATCTGGAGGGAGGGAGGGAGGGAGGGGAACATCCTGAAGCTTTATTTAGAAGCTAAGACCCAGCTTTATATTTTTTTGTTTATGGCATCATAAAATCCTACTGCCTAATTCTATCTTGACCTGACTTCTTGATGATATTCCCAAGATTGCTGGGGAATCACAACCTATAGTTTTCCATTGCTCTAAATGCTTTCTCTGTCCTGGACTGAAAAAAGAGCCTAGGAGTCCTGGCTGACTGTTGTAACCACATGGAACCCATTTCTTTCCCAGAGCAGGAAGGATAGCTCAGACCTGGTGCCAAACCTCACTAGGCTCTAACCATTAGATTATATTTCTGTTCCACTTCAGTAGCTAGCCTCCTGGCACTCAGTTACTGTTTGACTAAGGTCAAACCAAAGAATTCTAGCAAAGAGGCTACCATTGGATCATACAAGGCCAGATGGGAAGGATATGAATTAAAGCAAGGGAGACATTGGGAATGCCACTGAGGACAGAGGTTGTAGTCTGGCAATATCTAGAGCTGGAAACAAAAGCAGAGGTTACAGACGAGAAACAGAGAGCCTAGTAAAACAGATTAAACATTACTTCTCCATACCAAAGCTTCTTAAGTAAGAAACTGCAAGTGAAGGGGGAGGGTGAAAAGAAGAGGAAGAAATCATTATCTGAAAGAAACTGCTCCAGTCCAACTTGTTTACCTGATGCCACAGTCTCATTAGGTTTCCAGATCTGCCCTATGCTGGCTCTTTTCTGCTTGCCTTCCTCCACTTGCCCCTCATCATCATCTTCTACCTTGGTCACGGTGAACTGTGGCATGTTCAAGGCAAAACTTTCTCCCAGGCTAGGAAGGGAAGAATTGAAAGCGTTGGTGGATCAGGTGACAGGCAACCCCCAGGAAATGGGAGGGATAGGGTGTGTACATGTGTAGAGCGTTGGGGAGACACGCCTCCACCGGTAGGTGTGTGCCTGTGTCCCAGCATATGCAAGCCAGCAAGCATATTTACCACACTGGCGCTAAGAGGATTATCGCCTCCTCTTCTGCTGCCTTCAGTACTGATTTGCAGCTATCTTTTAGCTAGAGCAGTGGAGTAGCAGCCACACAGAAACATTTCTATTGCAGACTGGAAATAATGCAGCATGCCTGCAGGTATAAGAACTTCACAAACACCACAGAGAGGGTGCCTGAGAAGCAGAGAAGTATAAAGCTGGGAGGAGCTGTGAAGGTCATGCACCAGAGGGCAGGAACCTGTATTAAATTGAAGAATACAAGCTGTGAGTAATTAGAAATTATAAAGCAAATAATAGAAGTGCCTGCAGTGTAGCTATACTAGTGGTGCCTGTAGGACAAGAAATGTGTTCTATTAAACAAACTTAACCACTTGAGAAAAGCAAGCCAGTCCCCATCAGAAGATTGTCCAATCTGGAGAAAAATGCCTTTCCCCAAAGCCATAATGTGCCTCACAATCCATGTACCTACACAGTGACAATTGACGGAAGAGGGGCCCCCCTAATTGCTTTGAAATCTTCCCGGAAGCACTGAGGAAATAATATGGACATTAAATCCTCCCTCTGGTTCTGAAAAGAAAACTGTGGTAGCAGGGCACAGGGAATGGGAGTCTGTGTTGTGATGTTCAAGAACAGAACAGGATTTAGGTGGTGGAGCAAGAAAAAAATTCTGGGAGCTGGAACTCCTGGGTACAACCAGTGCCAGTACCAGGCTATTTTGCTCCCTAGGCAAGGCTAACTACTTGCACCCCCCCCCCTGAAAAAAATGGCTAACTTCAATTTTCAAAAACAGATGTCTCGCAGAAAAAATGAAAAGCACAAAACTTGAAACTGCTAAATTTATTTTAAATTGCAAGAATAAGTAATACAATAATCTTTGATTATCTTTCTAAAATACAAAAGAAAATGTTTTAGCACACAAATCATTCTGAATAATCTTGTGAATTGTGATGTTAAAATTTAAGTCTCTTAAAAGTTTCAATTTCAGGCACATCAAAATCTCACTTTGTGTGCCTTTTCCTTTGCAAATTTTGTCACCAGTTATTCCTTCAGGTCAAGTGCTGATGCTTGTGCATGTATAAAACTGTGCCCCTCAAAGGTCAGTACAGCACCCCTCTGAGGTCTGCACCCGGCTGCCTAGTTGGCCTAATGATAGCACTGGACCTGGGTACAACCTCCAGTTTTGGTAAGAGAGCGGAAAGATAAGAGGTGTGCAGCTATGGCCGAGTAGTCTCTCTTTTCTGTTCAGTCTCTTCCCAAGTAATTCACGACCCTTGTCTTCAGCAAAGGATTTTTTGCTGAATCCACACAACCACCCAGTGGTATGATCTATGGACCACAGCCTGCTCTGTACTTCCCAAGTCCATTGGACAAAGACTGTATCACTCCGATAACTTTGTACAGCCCTTACCATTCTAAATATCATAAAAGTAGCAGCACTCTAGTGGGCCAATCTAAACAAATCCAGTTGCTCTAGTTCTTTCAGCAATCTCATCAAAGCGATTTATACTCTCATGAGTGCTGATATTAGGACCAAAGCCATAATCAACTTGAAAAACAGCTAAACTGGGAATTTGAGGACAGTGCTGCAAACACTCAACACAGCACAAGCACTGCAGGTACCGGGAGACTGAAACCATTTCCATCACTCATGGCTCCCAAAATAGATTTAGACAGGCATACTCTGAACTAAAGATATGCCATTGAGTTACACGGGGGTAAGGGAAAACAGTGCACAGACTTCAGTCAAGTTTACAGTTTCTCTCCGTTACTGTGCAGCTGCTGACCAATGAAATCTGGCAAGACCAACAGCATCAAATGAACTCCAAAACTATTCATGTATCTGTTAAATATTGCCGTTTATCAAGGTATTCATTTAATACTGCCTGTTCATCAAGGCTTGGGGCTCTCCTTGAACAGGCAGTATTAACACTTGTAAAACACCTGAGGTTTTTTACTTCAGTGGTTCTGAAACTTTTTTTCCCCATGGACCACTTGAAAATTGCTGATGGTCATGGTGGATCACTTAATGATTCTTCTTCCTGTTGTAGCAATTGTAATGCACTGCACTAGATGTTGTATAATTTTCACTTGCTTCTTTCATTTCTTATATTGTATTATATTGTATTATATTGTATTACCATTTGCATTCTGTAGAATTCAAACTGTAATACAATAAAATACAATATAAGAAATAAAAGCAATAAAATACAGTTAAAAATAAATATGAAAATTTAATATGGATATGCCACGAGCCCTCTGAATGAAGCTTGCAAACCACTGGTGGTCCATGGATCACAGTTTGGGAACCCCAGTTCTACCTCATATTACCTCCCTCAGTAATCCCAAAATTATGTTAAACCTTATTATTTATTTTTAGTATTAATACATAGTCATCAGTACGCAAGGCACTTTAAAGAGAACAAGAGGATGTGTTCCCTTTATTGCCTAAGCTTCAACACAGAGGATGCAACAGAGGAAGAATAGGGAAGTGGAGGCAGGAGTAAATAGAGGAGCAGCATTAGATTAGTTACATGTACTTAAGAGTTAAGTGAGGTCATGGAGGGATCTGCCAAAGGTGGGTTTTGATAAAAGTATATGAAGGAAGTAATGGAGATGGCAACTCACAGTGGTTCTGGGAGGCAGTTAAGTTCTTTAAAAAAAAGTAGTGGAACTACCGGTTCCACGCGCAGGACCAGCCAGACAGGCCCAGCTTCGCAGTCTCAATGCGTGGATGAGACGATGGTGTCGGGTGGAAGGGTTTGGATTTGTTAGGCACTGGGGAACATTTTGGGACAAGCCGGGCCTGTACAAAAGGGACGGGCTCCACTTGAACCAGAATGGAACCAGACTGCTGGCACTTAAAATTAAAAAGGTGGCAGAGCAGCTTTTAAACTGACTGAGGGGGGAAACCCGACAGGAGCTGAGAAAGGTCCGGTTCGGAATAAACCTCCCCCCTGGGATAAAAATTTTATTTTATTTATTTATTTATTAAATTTATATACCGCCCGACTAGCAATAGCTCTCTGGGCGGTGAACATAAAACAGCATAAAAATACAATAAATAACAAAACAATACTAAAATACAAGCAACAATCCAACACAATAAACATTTTTAAAATTAAATCAGTGTAACTTAAAATGCTTCAGAGAATAGGAAGGTTTTGACCTGGCGCCGGAAGGAGAGCAGAGTCGGCGCCAGGCGTACTTCCTCAGGGAGACTGTTCCAAAGTTCGGGGGCCACCACTGAGAAGGCCCTAGATCTTGTCATCACCCTCCGGGCCTCCCTGTGAGTTGGAACCCGGAGGAGGGCCTTCGTAGCAGAACGTAGTGCACGGGCCGGTTCATATCGGAAGAGGCGTTCCGCAAGGTATCGTGGTCCCGCACCATATAAGGCTTTATAGGTTAATACCAACACTTTGAATCTAGCCCGGAAACATATTGGCAACCAGTGCAAGCTGGCCAGAACAGGTGTTATATGCTCGGACCGCTTGGTTCTTGTCAGCAATCTGGCCGTCGCATTTTGCACTAGTTGTAGCTTCCGAACTGTCTTCAAAGGTAGCCCTACGTAAAGCGCATTACAGTAATCCAAACGTGAGGTTACCAGAGCATGTACCACTGATGTAAGGTCCTCTTTACTCAAATAGGGACGTAGCTGGGCTACCAACCGAAGTTGGTAAAACGCATTCCTAACCACCGAGGCTACTTGAGCCTCAAGTGAGAGGGAAGAGTCTAAAAAGACTCCCAGACTACGAACCCGGTCCTTTAGGGGGAGTGTAACCCCGTCCAGGACAGGGTATATATCCACCATCCGATCAGAGAACCCGTCCACCAACAGCATCTCAGTCTTGTCTGGATTTGTTAACTCTCATCCAGTCCATTGTCGAGGCCAGGCAACCTCGAAAAACCAAAGAAATGATGAAATTTTAAAAGGGGTAGGCCTAGAAGTAGGCATTGTGAGAGCAGGGGCACAGGATATAAATTCAGAAGAGCAAAATTACCCACAGGCCTAACCACAAGTGCCAAAGACACTTGAAGAGAGACACTGCTTACAAGTGCCTGTACGCTAATGCTAGGAGCCTGCGAACCAAGATGGGAGAACTGGAGTGCTTGGTCTTAGAGGAGAGCATTGATATAGCGAGCATAACGGAGACCTGGTGGAATGGAGAAAACCAGTGGGATACGGTTATCCCTGGATATAAACTATATCGGAAGGACAGGGAAGGACGTATTGGTGGCGGAGTCGCTCTATACGTGAAAGAAGGCATTGAATCCAGCAAGCTCGAAACCCCAAAAGAGGCAGACTCCTCCACAGAATCGTTGTGGGTGGTGATACCATGCCCCAGGAGGGACTTAATACTGGGAACGATCTATCGTCCCCCTGATCAAAATGCTCAAGGAGACCTTGAGATGAGATATGAAATTGAGGAAGCATCCAAACTAGGAAATGTGGTAGTAATGGGTGACTTCAACTACCCGGACATAGACTGGCTGCATATGTGTTCCAGTCATGACAAAGAAGCAAGGTTTCTAGATATTCTAAATGACTATTCCCTAGACCAGTTGGTCATGGAACCGACCAGAGGGACGGCAACCCTGGACTTAATCCTCAGTGGGGACCGGGACCTGGTGCAAGATGTAAGTGTTGTTGAACCGATTGGGAGCAGTGACCACAGTGCTATTAAATTAAACATACATGTAACTGGCCAATTGCCAAGAAAATCCAACACGGTCACATTTGACTTCAAAAGAGGAAACTTCACAAAAATGAGGGGATTGGTAAAAAGAAAGCTGAAAAACAAAGTCCAGAGGGTCACATCACTCAAAAATGCTTGGAAGTTGTTTAAAAACACTATATTAGAAGCTCAACTGGAGTGCATACCGCAGATCAGAAAAGGTACCGCCAGGGCCAAGAAGATGCCAGCATGGTTAACGAGCAAAGTCAAGGAAGCTCTTAGAGGCAAAAAGTCTTCCTTCAAAAAATGGAAGTCTTGTCCAAATGAAGAAAATAAAAAAGAACACAAACTCTGGCAAAATAAATGCAAGAAGACAATAAGGGATGCTAAAAAAGAATTTGAGGAGCACATTGCTAAGAACATAAAAACCAACAACAAAAAATTCTATAAATACATTCAAAGCAGGAGACCATCTAGGGAGACGATTGGACCCTTGGATGATAAGGGAGTCAAAGGTGTACTAAAGAACGATAAGGAGATTGCAGAGAAGCTAAATGAATTCTTTGCATCTGTCTTCACTGTGGAAGATATAGGGCAGATCCCTGAACCTGAACTAACATTTGCAGGAAGGGATTCTGAGGAACTGAGACAAATAGTGGTAACGAGAGAGGAAGTTCTAAGCTTAATGGACAATATAAAAACTGACAAATCACCGGGCCCGGATGGCATCCACCCGAGAGTTCTCAAAGAACTCAAATGTGAAATTGCTGATCTGCTAACTAAAATATGTAACTTGTCCCTCGGGTGCTCCTCCGTGCCTGAGGACTGGAAAGTGGCAAATGTAACGCCAATCTTCAAAAAGGGACCCAGAGGGGATCCCGGAAATTACAGGCCAGTTAGCTTAACTTCTGTCCCTGGAAAACTGGTAGAAAGTATTATTAAAGCTAGATTAACTAAGCACATAGAAGAACAAGCCTTGCTGAAGCAGAGCCAGCATGGCTTCTGCAAGGAAAAGTCCTGTCTCAGTAACCTATTAGAATTCTTTGAGAGTGTCAACAAGCATATAGATAGAGGTGATCCAGTGGACATAGTGTACTTAGACTTTCAAAAAGCATTTGACAAGGTACCTCACCAAAGGCTTCTGAGGAAGCTTAGCAGTCATGGAATAAGAGGAGAGGTCCTCTTGTGGATAAGAAATTGGTTAAGAAGCAGAAAGCAGAGAGTAGGAATAAATGGACAGTTCTCCCAATGGAGGGCTGTAGAAAGTGGAGTCCCTCAAGGATCGGTATTGGGACCTGTACTTTTCAACGTTCATTAATGACCTAGAATTAGGAGTGAGCAGTGAAGTGGCCAAGTTTGCTGACGACACTAAATTGTTCAGGGTTGTTAAAACAAAAAGGGATTGCGAAGAGCTCCAAAAAGACCTCTCCAAACTGAGTAAATGGGCAGAAAAATGGCAAATGCAATTCAATATAAACAAGTGTAAAATTATGCATATTGGAGCAAAAAATCTTAATTTCACATACACGCTCATGGGGTCTGAACTGGCGGTGACCGACCAGGAGAGAGACCTCGGGGTTGTAGTGGACAGCACGATGAAAATGTCGACCCAGTGTGCGGCAGCTGTGAAAAAGGCAAATTCCATGCTAGCGATAATTAGCAAAGGTATTGAAAATAAAACAGCCGATATCATAATGCCGTTGTATAAATCTATGGTGCGGCCGCATTTGGAATACTGTGTACAGTTCTGGTCGCCTCATCTCAAAAAGGATATTCTAGAGTTGGAAAAGGTTCAGAAGAGGGCAACCAGAATGATCAAGGGGATGGAGCGACTCCCTTACGAGGAAAGGTTGCAGCATTTGGGGCTTTTTAGTTTAGAGAAAAGGCGGGTCAGAGGAGACATGATAGAAGTGTATAAAATTATGCATGGCATTGAGAAAGTGGATAGAGAAAAGTTCTTCTCCCTCTCTCATAATACTAGAACTCGTGGACATTCAAAGAAGCTGAATGTTGGAAGATTCAGGACAGACAAAAGGAAGTACTTCTTTACTCAGCGCATAGTTAAACTATGGAATTTGCTCCCACAAGATGCAGTAATGGCCACCAGCTTGGATGGCTTTAAAAGAAGATTAGACAAATTCATGGAGGACAGGGCTATCAATGGCTACTAGCCATGATGGCTGTGCTCTGCCACCCTAGTCAGAGGCAGCATGCTTCTGAAAACCAGTTGCTGGAAGCCCCAGGAGGGGAGAGTGTTCTTGCACTCGGGTCCTGCTTGCGGGCTTCCCCCAGGCACCTGGTTGGCCACTGTGAGAACAGGATGCTGGACTAGATGGGCCACTGGCCTGATCCAGCAGGCTCTTCTTATGTTCTTATGTTCTTATGGGCAGGAACAGACTGGAATGGTATTTCAGGAAAACATTTCACCCCATTTCAACACCAAGTGCTAGAATACAGTTACAAAAGTCCACAAACAAAATATATTTCACTTTCACTAGTACGTTTGCAAGATATTCACAATGATTGCAAGGTAGAAAGATCAGTGTGCTTAATCTGGATCAGAGTTTAATGATCCCAGAGCTCCACCCCAGAAGGTCTGAAATGAAACATTAATGAATTAGCATTGGAATCTCCTGCACAAGGAAACAAGCTCTCAGATCCTGCTTGAACATTTGCCAAATGAAGTGACATGGGTCTACACAATGGACCAGATTTATTTATTAACATTTCACCACCACCCTACAAAAAAAGGAAAAGGAAAAAAGAAACTCAAAGCAGCTTACTGTAACATATATATCCAATAAAACCATGGTAACAAAATGAATTGGACAACCATCATAAAATACCAACATCACAAAACACAAGCATTTCTAAAAGCAACAAAAAGCAACTCAGAACTCCCCCCCCCGCCGCCAAAAAAAGTAAAGACACAGAAAAAGGGATTTTTCCTAAATCACCAGGTTTGAGCAAAATGGCTAAAACCATAAACTGTCAGGATTTGACAAATCTCAACTGAAAGGTCATTCCACAAGATGAGTGCCACCAACAATGAGTGTGCCCTATTCCTTGTTGCCACCTTCCAAGTCTTAGGGAGCCAAGGAATCCAGAGCAGGGCCTCTGATTATTAAAGGCACATACATGGAGAAATATATGGAAGGTAGTGGTCCTTAAGACTGAGTGAAACACTGCCATATTGACCTTCCGAATTCATTTCAGGAGCCAGTGTATTATCAAGTCCCTTGTCACAAAGTACTCTAGAATCCACCTTTTGCTATAGGTACAGTGGCTGTCCATTTTACAGGCTACAGTACTGAAAACACCAGTTACTACCGCACTTTCTTGAACTTGCCCTGCCTGGATTCCACAATGAAGGCTCCTTCTTTGCCTCTTGAGGCTGAAACAGAGCTTCCTATCTCAAGCACCCAGACAGCAGGAAGAGGATGCATTTCAGAAGCCATTTCTCAAAAATTTAGAACAAACTCTTCCTGGCTGGCAGCATTTTAAAAACTTTTAACACCCAGTAGCCTTCAGGCAGACATGATTTTTAGTCTTTGTTTTTATTTTAATTATTGTGCCCCACGTGGGCACAAGAACTGATGATTTTTGCCTTAGCTTAGCAACTAAAACTAAGGATCCTTGCTGAGGTAACTCTCTGCTTCCTCTCCACCATCACCAGCCGGCTTTGCTGGCAGTTGCCAGGAACTATAGTCTCTTCTTCACAGAACAGGTTGTATGCCTCTTCCTTATGCTAACTCCTGTTACTTTTGCTGTACCAGGATGGAAACACTACAAGACTGCCCCCTGCATCCTTTGCCAAAATACTCAGGCAGTACTTTTAAACTGGCAACATATATTTCTCCCTCCATGTTTCCCTTGTGCCTCTCCAAATACCTCTTATGTCATGCTCAATGTAAAGCTACTTAGTCTTTTCACTGCATCTCCACCACCTTCCCATCCAATCCCATTTCTCTTTTTCTCTCCACTATACTTCTCAAGAAAGTCAAAAAGCCTAATTGGTGATTACTCTAAGCCTGTTCCCTTCTCTATTCCAAACTTTGTTCATTTATCAAAATCACCAAATTGTGTCCCTCTTCCTTCCTGTCCCATTCCTTCACTCGCACACTTGTAGCTTCTTTGGAGGACGTTGTGCTCTAAACGCTGCTGTTTTACAAACATTTCTCTTCATTGCTTTGGGCAGATTGTAGTTTCAGCCAAAACTCTGTCTTCTCTCTATCCCCTTTCCTGAACAATTTTATTGCATCCTAGGTTTGCTGTGTATTTCTTTGCTAGTTTTTGAAACTCATAGCTTGGATGATTAGTGTTAACTCTTTAAAATTAGTGTGCTACTTTAAAAAGCCTGTATCAATTCTGCTTGCTATTTTTTTAATAGACATGCTAATTTCCTTTTTAATATAATAAAATTACTCAAGATTTATCTTTGTTGCCCTTGACTACATTAACCCTTGAGGGATCATATTGCAGAGTGCCCCCAAGTCAATGTCAAAATGTCCTACAATAAGTGTTAAGGTTGCTCATGAAAACTTCAAACTTGCATGCACATTGCACACTTCAAAACTTCATTGTCACATGCCAGATGGAATCTAGGGTGCCTGAAAACAGAGATCTCCTATGTCACTATGGGGGCTACAATATTGGCCCAATGCATCTTGGACACATTTGAATCCGATACATCCTCTCTTCTTATACAATGTAAACTCTGGTTGAAAATCAACACAGAGCTAATCAGAGCTGGAGGAAAATTTCAGTCACAAAAAGCATAAAGGAGTCAGATGTCAAGCATGAAGCTTACTAGGACACACTGGTGCCCAAACTGTACGTCCAACAGAAATTTATTGTTTATTCAGGACTCCTAAACCTCCACTGGCAAGTTCTTCAGAGCAATCATTTGGAAATCACTACAAACACCTTTCGATTATCATCTGGTTGCATCCTCATCTGCTATTTGAGTCCTGGCTGTTCCAGTTATTCCTCCACTGATTTTTGTTCAAGCTGTATAAGCAGGGCAGCTCTATAATGCCCTGGAGTGGAAGAAAAGGAGACTGAGGTCAGCACGCCACATGCTGTGGGAGAATATACAATATGGGTCTGAGTGAATTCTGCCACTGCATATTGTTCAGTTAAATAATCATCTTACCTCTCAGGGCTCAAGGAAGCAGGGGCCAGATTTTTCCCTTCATTAATTACAATACAGAGTCACCTCCATGTTTTATGTTATTAACTCCAGCTGTTCAAAGAGCACGCCAGCTAAAATTAAAGTAGCAGTTTTCAAAAATAACAAAATGTTCTAATTTGCTGTTCTGTTTCATATCTTCCAAATATGGCTCCCATTTTCCTGTTTTGTCAACATTTTCCTTTATTGTTGCATCTGCTGAAATTAAAGGTTCGGTGCCACAATTTCCATTGTGCAGCAGGAATGTTGGTCTACAAGTTTCCCATTGCCTTCTGTATTTACCTTTATAAGCATAAATATTGTGTAAATCTTTGAGAAGAGACCTTGAAATGTTTGCTCACAATTAGTTAAATTTGAAACACTTCTCCCATCTCTTTACCATCTTAATATTAAAACTCTTTATCTACAAATACTGAATGCACTGTCATAAATTAATCTCCTATGGGTAGGTAATACACTGGCCATCTAAAGTCCAGGTGTTTTGCTAACTGGTAAAAGCTTCCCTGTTCATGTGAGCAACCCTGGACATTAATTCTAGTACCAGCTGTACTGAACTTTGGATATTGTACAGCCACGAGAGTAAAATGAAACTTCTTAAAATATCTGTCCCAGAGCTTTTTTTATCTTTCCTCCAAAAAAACATTTTCTCGTAATGCAATCCTACACATCTGCCTACCCAGAGGTAGATAAGTGAGTACAGGATTGCACCTTTGAAGAAGCAGATATGTCAAGTGGTTCTAAAACCCACTATTGTCCTGTACATATCTATGCAGAAGTAAGTCCCACTGAGCTCAATGGGGTTTATTCCCAAATACATGGATACAAGATTGCACCCCAAAGCAGGTTTATCAGTAGATTAATTTAACTCGTATTTCCATCTTGCTCTGCATTGTTATTGTTATGTGCCTTCAAGTCGATTATGACTTATGGCAACCCTATGAATCAGGGACCTCCAAAAGCATCTGTCATGAACCACCCTGTTCAGATCTTGTAAGTTCAGGTCTGTGGCTTCCTTTATGGAATTAATACATCTCGTTTGGCCTTCCTTTTTTTCTACTCCTTTCTGTTTTTCCCAGCATTATTGTCTTTTCTAGTGAATCAGGTCTTCTCATTATGTGTCCAAAGTATGATAACCTCAGTTTCATCATTTTAGCTTCTAGTGATAGTTCTGGTTTAATTTCTTCTAACACCCAATTATTGGGGTTTTTCGCAGTCCATGGTATGCACAAAGCTCTCCTCCATCACCAAATTTCAAACAAGTTGATTCTTCTCTTATCCACTTTTTTAACGGTCCAACTTTCACATCCATACATAGAGACCGGGAATACCATGGTCTGAATGATACTGACTTTGGTGTTCAGTGATACATCTTTGTATTTGAGGACCTTTTCTAGTTCTCTCACAGCTGCCCTCTCCAGTCCTAGCCTTCTTCTGATTTCTTGACTATTGTCTCCATTTTGGTTAATGACTGTGCCAAAGTATTGATAATCCTTGACAAGTTCAATGTCCTCACTGTCAACTTTAAAGTTACATAAATCTTCTGTTGTCAGTATTTTAGTCTTCTTGACGTTCAGCTGTAGTCTTGCTTTTCTGCTTTCCTCTTTAACTTTCCTCAGCATTCGTTTCAAATCATTACTGATTTCTGCTAATAGTATGGTATTGTCTGCATATCTTAAATTATTGATATTTCTCCCTCCATTTTTCACACCTCCTTCATCTCGGTCCAATCCCGCTTTCCATATGATATGTTCTGCGTACAGATTAAACAGATAGGGTGATAAAATACACCCCTGTCTCACACCCTTTTCCTATTGGGAACCAATGGGTTTCTCCATATTCTGTCCTTACAGCAGCCTCTTGTCCAGACTATAGGTTGCACATCAGGACAATCAGATGCTGTGGCACCCCCAGTTCTTTTAAAGCATTCCATAGTTTTTCATGATCTACACAATCAAAGGCTTTGCTGTAATCTATAAAGCACAGGGTGATTTTCTTCTGAAACTCTTTGCTCCGTTCCATTATCCAACATATGTTTGCGATATGATCTCTGGTACCTCTTCTCTTTCTAAATCCATCTTGGATGTCTGGCATTTCTCGCTCCATATATGGTAAGAGTCTTTGTTGTAGAATCTTGAGCATTACTTTACTTGCATGGGATATTAAGGCAATAGTTCGATAATTACTGCATTCCCTGGGATCCCCTTTCTTTGGAATTGGGATATATATTTAACACTTCCAATCTGTGGGCCATTGTTTAGTTTTCCATATTTGTTGACAGATTTTTGTCAAAATTTGGACAGATTCAGTCTCAGTAGCTTGTAGCCACTCTATTGGTATGCCATCTGTTCCTGCTGATTTGTTTCTTCCAAGTATTTTAAGAGGATCTTTTACCTCACATTCTAAAATTTCTGGTTCTTCATCATATGGTTCCTCTGTGAATGAATCTGTCATCCTTGCATCTTTTTTATAGAGTTCTTCAGTGTATTGCTTCCATCTTCCTTTTATTTCATCTCAGTCAGTCAGTGTGTTCCCCTGTTGATTATTCAGCATCCCTAATTGTGATTTAAGTTTCCCTTCCATTTCTTTAATCTTTTGGAATAGGGCTCTTGTTCTTCCCTTTTTGTTGTCGTCTTCTATTTCTATGCAATAAATATTGTAATAGTTCTCTTTGTCCCTACATACTAGTCGCTGTAGTGTTGCATTTAGGGTTCTGACTGTGTTTCTATTGTCTTTTGCTTTTGCTTTCCTTCTCTCTTTAACCATTTTAAGAGTTTCTTCAGTCATCCATTGAGGTCTTTCTCTCCTTTGAACCAGAGGTATTTCCGTTTTACATTCTTCCCTGTTCATGTCTCTGACTTCACTCCATAGTTTTTCTGGTTCTCTGTCAACTAAGTTTAAAGCCTCAAATCTGTTCCTTATTTGATCTTTATATTCTTCTGGGATGTTATTTAAATTATATTTTGGCATTATGATTGCTTTGTTGTTGTTCTTTAGGTTTACCCTGATTTTCGATACAACCAGTTCATGATCTGTACCTCAGTCTGCTCCTGGTCTTGCTTTTGCAGAAAGTATGGAACTTCTCCATCTTCTGCTACGAATTATACAATCAATTTGATTCCTATATTGACCATCTGGTGATGTCCAAATGTACAGTCGTCTTTTCGGTTGCTCAAAAAATGTGTTTGCAAGAAACAAATTGTTGGCTTCACAGAATTCAAGTAGTGTTTCTCCTGCTTCAATTCTGTCTCCTAAGCCACATTTCCCCACAATTCCTAGTTCTTCTCTGTTCCCTACCTTTGCATTCCAGTCCCCCATGATTATCATCATATCTTGTTTTGGTGTGTGATCAATTTCCTCCTGTACTTCTGCATAAAATCTCTCCAATTCTTCTTCTTCTGCATTTGATGTTGGAGCGTAGACTTGATGGTTATGTTAATAGGTTTCCCCTTTAATCTCATTGATATCACTTGCTCAGACCTTGCGTTGTAGCTTCTAATTGCTTTTGCTACATCACTTCTCACTATTAAAGCAACCCCATTTCTTCTTGATTTCTCATTTCCTGCATTAAGTATTTTGTAGTTTCCTGATTGAAAATGTCCTATTCCCGTCCATTTTAATTCACTCACACCAAGTATTGTAATTGACAATTTCTACCTTTCCCTGGTTCATGCTTCTCACATTCCATGTTCCTATTGTGTGCGTTGTACAACTCCGGACTCTACTTTCGCATCTGTGTGCATCAGCCTCTGGGCTTCCTTTTGGCTTTGACCCAGCTGCATCCTTAGTCACAGTGCTACTCGGACTTGTCCTTTGTTCTTCCCCAGTAGCTCGGTAAGTGCCTTCTGACCTGGGGGTCTCATCTTCCAGCACTATCTCGTGTTGCATTTTGGATACCTTGTTCATAGGGTTTCGTAGTAAGAGGTATTCAGAGGTGGTTTACCATTGCCTTCCTCTGAGTTTGGATGCATCTTAGTCTGGTGTCTCAGCTTTGACCATTCTGCCTTGGATGCCCCCGCTAGGAATCTAGCTTCTTGGTCTAGACTCCTGACGGGTTTGCTCTCAGCTTCTTCAGCACTCTCAAACCCCCTCACCACGTTAAGGTGTGCATCCTACAGGGGGTGCTCTGCATTATCTTTCTTAAATCTTCATCTATGTGTAGACCTAACATCTCTGATTCACCTTATCTCCTGACAACTTCTGAAGTCCTGCAATGTAGCCATTAATTTTTTCATTGAAAAGTTAGGATACTGTAACATACCAGTGTATATAGAGCTATTGTGTATTACTTTTATTCATTAGTTATTAATATAGACAAAACTCCAAAATATACCATCATTACAAAAGTTAAGGACCAAAAATAAAAGAGGATGTTCTTGCAAAAACCCCCACAAAAAACAGAACTTGATAGTTAAATATATGTCACTGTTCTTGTTAAAAGTGCACTATATAATACTCCTAACTCAAGGATGTCACCATTAAAAAAATAGTGTATCAGTATGCAACATTTTACCATTACCTACTTTCTCCTTTGTCACTATTTTCCTACTTTCCCTGCTATTACCGTGCATGCACACACACACATACAAATGCATGACATAAATGCTGTATGAATGCCTCCCAAGTTACTCACCTTCAAGAAATAGTTACTAAACTTGGCTAAGTCCCTCACTGTCCACAATTATTAGGTCTGATTTTATTATTAGACTACAACTACAGTTCTGCATTCAGTTCTGACTGCTATAGTGATAAAAATATTGGAAAGCTGGGAAGCCTTCAGGAGAAAGCTTCAAGGCATGAGCTTAGAAAGCAAACTGTATGAGGAAAGGCTAGAGAATTTCTATAAATTCTGCGCAGAGAAGGGTTTAACAAGAATGAATGACTAAAAAGAGCTCCCCATGACAATTTCCTGAGCAGCTACTGAATTCAACTTTTATAATTTGTGGTCTACTCATGCACTGTTGCAAGACTGTTCACTAGAACACTCACATACCAACATGTCAACAAAATGGACACATTCAAGTGTTGCTGCTGTGTGCAAAGTAATGAAATCAGTTTGCCATAAAAACAAGCCCAGTGAAAAAATTATTCCACTCAGTCCATTAAACCATCACAACACTTGTATGGCTGCTTCTCCCTGTCCATTTGCAACATTTCCACTTGACCCACATCAGCCCAAATGTATAGCCCAGCTCTGAAACCTGCTATACCAACCCACAAACTATTGTTTTACTGGTTATATCTGTTACATGCCCTTCCTTCAAGGAGCTCAGAGTGCTGTTTATCACAATAACCCTGTAAGGTAGGTTAGGCTGAGAGACAGTTAACATCTGAAGAACATCACACAGTTATCACAGCCATTACTAAATTGTTCTTGTATGTTGATAGCTTTGTATATCCAGCCTATGTCATTCCAGTAGTGCAGGTACATCTGTCATGCAAAACATTCAGAGTTAAGATGATGATGGTTTATTTCTATGCCGTCTTTTGGCCAAAAGGTCCTCAAGGCAGCTTACAAAAAATAAATACAAATATAGAAGTACATATCAATAAAAAACAGTACAATTTACAAAATTTAAATAACATGGTAATATCATTAAAAAGATGCTAGAACATGAGTGTTTGGGGTAGGGATCCATTCCTCCTCCTATTTATGAAAGCATTTGGAACTACAGCTGGTCATTTATTAATGATGAAACAACACTACTACTGTTCAAAATATTTTTTTTAAAAAAGCTGTCTTATCTACTTAGTTCTAAAAAAAAAGTTACCAAGTGTTTACACAAAAGCACCAGACAAACTGCAAAGGGCCCTGTATTACTACTGATTGCAAAAGGTGAGATTTCGGTCCTTACTAACCCACTGGAATCATGATGAACCAACAAACTAGCTTCCTGGAGTAAATATATATTTAGTGGGAATCTGTATAAGTGTTCAGTTTCAGTTTTGTCATTCCACTTGCCCACTCTGCCTAAATCTGGATGACTCCAGGAGCGCCCAAGACCATAGTCAAAGCCAGGACAGAATTTAACCTTAGTTTTTGGAGAGCTCAGAGTGATTCATTTACTCAGGGCCTTCCTGACCCTAAATGTGTCACCTGTAGCACTACACTTACGTTAGAACAAGGCCATTAAAGCCCCTTTGTTATATGTCTTCAAGTCGATCACAACTTATGGCGACCCTATGAATACAGCCCAAATGCACTGTAGCCAATTCTGTAATTTTTATGGGTCAAGAACCACAGATGGAGCTGGTACAACTTACAAAGAAATCCAATCCAATCAACTGACTTCAGCTTACTGTTTGAGGCAGACAAGTCTATGTTCCTTGCACTGAGTAGCCAAAACAGAAAGACAATAGGTAGCACAGGAACAGGGAACCTCAGTCCGGGAGCCAAATAAAACCCTCTAGGCCTCTCTATCTGGCCCTTGGAATGTGTGGCCCTTGGAGAAATGTGTGGATGGGTGCAAGTGTACATACCTCTGGATTTTGTGTGGCAGGAGTGTAGACTACTGCACAAAGGTTAAAAGTAGCATTCATTGATCTGCCTACTTTTTATCATCCGCTTCCAATGTGTCCCCACTCACTGAGTTCTCCATGAGGGAATGTGGCCCTTGGACTGAAAAAGGTTCCCCACCCCCAAGGTAGTAGATTTTGACACCAGACCGCCTTTAAAGTCTTATTTTATATCCCTATAGTAGAGCAATGTCATAGCAGCACTGTAGGCAATTAATACCTGAGCAAAATATTTTAGGATAGAGATATAAGTGCAATACTGCCTGGGACAGGTTCTTACTTTAGCTCCTAAAACAGAAATTGGTGGTCATTCACAGATACAGTCACATATTTTATCAGCATTACGTCTGTACCATGGTTCAAGGAGAGTATTGGGAAAATGAATAAGATTCAACTGTGAAGATGAAAAGAAGATTTACAGGGTAAATTGTATGAGAAAAGGCTAAAAGGTTTAGCTTAGGGAAGTGAAGGCTGTTGGGTGAAGGAAAAGATGTCAGAGAAGGGATACATTTTTCATCCAATGTACAAAAAGAAAGGACAAAAAAGCAACAAAGTTTTAAACTATGGCAAGAAAGATTAAACACTAAGAAAATTTCTTAAACTATATATCTAGATCCAAACACATGATACATACATGCTGAAAAGGTGAGGTACTGGGGAAACAACTTACTATAATTCACCAAATAGTTCTCTTCTGGCAATAGGATCAAGTCAAGTATAAAGAAAAGTAACCCTCCAAGTTGTGTATCCATTTCCCTACCCTACCCCCATCATCACTTCTTTGGATCCCATAGTTTGGAACCTCGAGTGTGCATTTTGTCCCTGCATGCTCATATCCTGTCTTTGGATCTTGGCTTTAAAAGCAAGGATGTTTGGGGGCTTCCTTCTTTGGAATTTGGATGTATACTCACTAAGGAGGTTCTGGGTACATAAAGTCTATTGGACTTGTTCCAATTCCGTAATTTTGGACTTAGTTCTTTTATGAAAATCTAGATGACATCTAGCCATAGACAACATACAAGAAAGTGAAATTACACTGCAACATTTGTACAATTATCCAACATCACCACATTTATATTTCATAAAAGGCATCTGTTCACCTAGGCACTGCAAGGTAGCTAGTGGAAGAACACAAAAAGCATAAATTTCTAAGAACATCTCAAAATTATTGAAGGTGAATGGGTTAACCCTTAATGTGTTTTAAATACTTCTTAATCTACAAGGGGGGGGGAGGGATTCCCCTCACATAATTTACAAAAGGCAACACTAAAGAAGCCTGTGAACACTCTGACCTAATGGTAGAGTTTGGGGGATAAAGTGTACATCTGGGAAAAAAGCTCTCTCCACTCTGGAGTTCTACTGAGCATACAAATTGAAACAGGCGTAGGCAGGGACAGCCAAAGAGCTTCTTGTTACAGGATCAAAGTTGGGAGGGGGAGAGAAAAATGGGAGAGGAAAGCAGATTGTTATCTGGCATAAACAACAAAGAACAGAAAAGGCTCAGCAGACCAGATGTTATTGTCTGGGAAATCAGTGTGGTCATGGTTAGGTCACAGACAAAACAGCATTTCACATGTGAGCCAGGCAAATAAGCAGAATTTGAAATTTTCAGCTTTTACATTTTTTTAAAAAAAGTTAGCACTTATTTGTGTACACCTATCTGTCATGTAGGCGTATTACTGGAAAATAGCCCTCTCCATCCTTTCCCAAGATATCCCACTAAGATAATATTAGTGCTTTCTCTCTAGAAGTACAACAGGGCCCTCTGGGTATTCCAGTATGACATTTCTAAACATTAGCCTTCTTGTGCAGAAAAAAGCAGGAATACAAACCACAGTAACCAGTACAGACTACATATTTGCTTATGACAAACACACCTCCACTGAACCCCTACAGAAATATCCCACGCTGTACATACATACAAATTAAGAACTAAAGTAAATTAAGTGAGCTTTATATACTCATTTGCAAACCTGCATCTGGAGAAGTCTGAGGATAACCCAATAGTTAAGCCAGGCTACAGCATATGTTTTCCTGCCCACATAGAATGTGGCTTCCTTTTAAACATACATCCCTGCCTTAAGGAATCATTGCCCCACTGCCAGCCTCTCTACAGATCACCTATATTGTCACAAGGGCAAAACACCACAGAGAAGATTCCTGCTGGAGACTCACAGCCAGTATCTCTCAGAAAATAAACCAAGTCTAGGTGGCTGGGACATAGAGTCCCTGAGGCACTGGATGACTGGCTACACAATGTATCTTTTCTGATATTTGTGCATGTGAAAATTCTAAGGGAAGGCTTTCTGGCTTCATTTACAACTTCAGAGGGTTTGGGTCTCCAGTGATAGGGCATTCAGCGGGAAGAGAAACATGAGAAAACTGCAGGCAGCAATTTCCATTAAAAAATCCTAATAGCTAACAGAGAAACATGATTATTGTGGAATGGCCTACATTTGTAGCATGGGTCTGCATATAATGTCAACATGATCTGAAAGGAAGAGGGGGTGGGGAGTATAAATTATTGGTGTAAACCAATGCCTAGGAAAGAAAGCGAGTGAGAAAATGATTGGCAGATGTAGTACCAGTAAAAGAGGGCAAATGCTTCCTTAAGCCCAAAGGAATACACTCTCTGAGATATTCACAGTCTACAGGAGATAACATGTGCTCATCAATGCTCAGCTATGTTGGGCAAGTAAAGATGGAAGGGAAAAAATGGCCTGCAACATTCACAACTTAACATGCCTCAAAACTGTTTATAGCCCAAACCTAAATGCAGTTACTTTTGAAGAAGAATTTCACTGATACTGCAAAAAGCACAGGACCAGAATGAACTAGAAAAGGTGCCCTGAACATTCTGACTACAATGGAAGGGCACGGTATACATTTTCAAATTAAAAAAATTAAAAGCCACCTGTCCAACCTTCCAAATACAGGTCAAGACCACTTATAGGACATGTTAAAGGAAAGCCCCTGCAACCTGTGGCACAATGTTTTGTCACCCACACAAACTGAAAAAAAAAAGAGAGAAAGAACAACAAGAGGATATACTGCAGTATGGGTTTCTGAGGAACAAACACCACCAAATGACTCAAATGAGTAAGTAATTGAATTTAAACTCACCTTCTTATCTTTAAACAGGCCTGCACAAGCTGTGACCCACCAAGCTGAACACAGTCCACTGGTTATGTATTGTAACCTCCTGTTTCTACCACTAAGATTTCAAAATTCGGGGAAGAAGACGTTGAGAGTATGGTAGACCACAATACCTGGCTAGTGAGCTACATCTTGCTTGGAGGATCACAAGTTGTGCAGACCTAGCTTAGAATCACAGCCTAAAACTCCAAGAACTATGGAAGAAGACCTACTAAAACATGCACATGAACCTACACACACACAAAGAAACTAAGGTTCTAGATTTACAGTAATGCCCTAAAATCAAAGGACAGTGCAGCAAACTCCCAAATACTATTTTGATCTTATGATTTTAAGCCTTCCTTCACATTTGATGGAAATGTGTATAATTGCTTTTATTTTTAATCTAGATCTGTTGCTTTTTTGCAGGTATATTACAAACAAGCAAGCTAGAGAACAAAGAATGATGCATACAAACAGGATGGGATATATCGGCAGAAAAGGAGGGGAATAGACAGATATAAGTAAAGGCCAAAATACAAGTTGCATTAATTACATGGTTTGCTCTTAAGTGCATGATTTTTCTTTCATAAATAGCCATTGTGTGGCACTCAATTGGACTGGGACCCTGGTGTGTATGGGGTGAGGGAAAGAAGGCTTTAAGTCTCAGTAGTGGGCAAAGGGTTAAAGTGCCCTTATCAGAGTGCTGATCCGACTGAGGGCTCCACAATGGCTATTTGTGAAACAAATGTCTGGTATTTAAGGTCAAACTATATGATTAATGCAATGTGCAGTTTGGCCCTAAGAGCTAGAGAACAGAAACTAAAATCGGCAAGCACTGATGATTCCTTTGGAGGAACATCAGTTCTAATCTTAGACAGGGATGAGACTAACCAATTGAGGATGTAACTCATAAAGCATTGTATGTCTCCAAGTAGAAGCCCTGTGGGCAAGACACTGATCCCTTTATTTACTTTAACATCAGAGACACTAGTTACATGAGAAACTAGAGGTATTGAAAGCCACATGCTGGACCAGAATCCTCCTGATCCTGGAAGCCAGCCAATCAAGACCACCCAATCCCACAGCATGACCTGTTGAAAAAATAGCTCCAAGGCCTATACACTTGCTGCTGATGGAAATTACCAGTCTTTTTCTCAATTCTTTGGACTAAACCTGTCTGTCTCCTGGTTGGTTGCCTGCCTGGCCTACTGTCCTGTATTGTTCAATCATAGGGCTTGAAATGTCATCTGGTGCAATATGGCCTAGATACAGTTGCACCATAAAATCTCTACCTACCTTCTATGATGAATTCAAGTATACTAGTCTATGAAAACTTACGTTACAATATATCTGTTGACTCTTTAAGGGGCTGTAATACCCTTGATAGTTTCATATTTCTGTCTGTCTGCTTTAACACCAAGGCACAGGAGCAAGATCAATAAAACAAAAAAAGATGCCCAATGACAAGTTAACAGCACCAAAGATGCCACCAAATAATATGAAACTTTATTTGGTACTGACTCCTGTGAGTTAATTTTATAACCAGTGATCTTATTACCATGTGTCATCAGAGTTATAAACTCTCTTGATTTTTTTTTCTACAGAAGCCTATAGGTGCAAAGTAGAGTGTGGGTTCATTGTGAGCAAGTTTTGATGTACCACATTCATTTCTGTAGGAGAGAAGGGAATAGGATGTAGAGTATTTGACTGGGAATGTGTTTTTGTTCTTTGAGGAACAAAAAAGTTTATGGAAGAAATGGGGACATGGTGGGGAAGAATAGATATGAAAAACGATTATCCTTTAATCATGAGAACAGGTGCAATAAAATAAATGCTTGGAGGACATTTTAAACATTGTACACCTCCTTTAGGTTCTAGGATGAGGCATGGTATTAAACTCCTATGTTATAGTATTGTATAAATTCATACAAGTAAATATACACAGAGATATCTCTCTCACAAAAGGTACTATCTACACAATACTAACTGGTGCCCACACATATCTATGTTTAATCATTTGTGGCTGATGTGTAGTAAATATGGATAAAAAGAATGGAATAAATTCACAAAAGCTTTCCTGCCTAATTATCTAGAGCAGTGGTTCCTGAACATTTTTTCCCATGGACCACTTGAAAATTAGTCAGTGTCTTGGCGAACCACTTAATAATTTGTCTGCCTGTTGTAGCAATTGTAATGTCCTGTGCTAGATGCTGTGTGGCTATATTTTTATTGCTTCTTTTGTTTGTTTTATTGTATTTTATTGTATCACAATTTGCATTCCACAGAATTCAAACTGTAATACAATAACATACAATATAGGAAATAAAAGAAGCAATAAAAATGCAATTAAAATCAATATGAACATTTAATGTGGATATGCCGTGGACCACTGAATAAAGCTCGTGGACCACTAGTGGTCTACAGAGCACAGGTTGGGAACCCCTGGACTAGAGGCAATTCTTGCTAGTCACAGTTGAGCAGGCAAATGGATATTTACAAGTCTCCATCTATGGTGCTTCTTCCTTTATATATAGCTCTTTGGACCCCGCCCCCCAATTTACATCCACTGTAATTACCTTTATTATTTCACAATTAGTGTAGCATTTCTTCATTCTCAACTTTTTTGTGTTTGTGTGGGTAAGAATCATGCTACTATATCACAGCAAACACAATCCAGGCAGAGCTTGGAAAAGTTACTTTTTTGAACTACAACTCCCATCAGCCCCTGCCAGCATAACGCTGGCTGTGGCTGATGGGAGTTGTAGTTCAAAAAAGTAACTTTTCCAAGCTCTGAATCCAGGGCAGGGGCTTTATATGCGAGTGTGTCCTATCTATGTACTACTTTTTTTTCCCCCAAGCGCATGCGAAGAAACTGTCACAAGAAGGTTAATAAGAGTACATAGATCAGAGTCTGGCTGAATCTAAAAAGACTATTGATGGTTCAATGTTACAATTCATAAACCCCAACATAGAAGATGTACTTGAGTCAGTCCTGAATGAGCAAAGATCAGTCTGACCTCAGATTTTTTTTCTTTTAAAAGGCATTAGACAAGGGAATCAACAAGATTAGAGGAACTGAAATTCTCCAGAGTCATCTCCCATGAGTCTTATTCAGCATTTCCTGGTACAAAGAGAAAAAAAATAAAGAATAGAGATCTGAAAAGCTGGACAGATCTGAAATGCCATCAAAGAGAAACCATGGCCTGGTAAAAACACAGCCTGCCCCCATTTTAGAAAATAAGAAGCCAAGAGTTGTTCCCAGCAAGAGGGATGAAGAAATTTAGAAAATGTACTATTCCCTCTAAAATATATTAGTCAAGCCCTTGACATAAGAGAAGATGCCAAATCAAAGTATTTCGGATGCTCAAGTCAGGAAAATCCAGTCATGTCTGAAAATGCCATCTGCCAGAAAGCAGTTGATTCAAAACACATGCAGGAATTGAGACAGACCCACTCAATATCCCCCTCCACCTTCAACACAATCTTGCATTTCCCAAGTCACAGTAGATACTCCTTCATATCTGCAGCACAGCCAAGAACTGAGCAATCCTTCCCAGAACCTCTAAGCTGCAAGCTCTATTTAAACATTGAGCATCTCCAGCATATCCATAAGTCCTCTTCTACTATCAAGGCACCTTTAAGGTGGCATCCTCCATTGATAATGTTGCCTCTACCATTCAAGTGTTCCCTCTCCCACCCAATATACCGAAGGTGACCTACCTTCAGCCACATCTGTGTGGGGATTGGTAGTCTTGTCGGTGGCTGGTTCAGCTGCTTCAGTAGCCAGTGAAGTGGTTGCTCTAGAGAAGTCACTGGCACCCTCACTGCGGCTGGTTTCAGGGACACTTTCTCTGGAGCTGAAGTGAACCCGGGAGCTGGAGTGGGAGCTGAGGTCCGGGCTGGTATCTGACAGGCCTGGGATATCATCGATTTTAGTGGGGGTAACCATGAACCGGACAGAAGCCATCTTGGCAGCAGGAATGGAAGGGGAAAATATAATTACTTCTTTGATGACCTTAACCAAGAGTTGTCTGGAGTGCGAAGTAATAAGAGGAAGAACACCACTCAAAAGGGCAGACGCCAACAGTGTAACCAAATGTTCTCTCAAAAGAAAGATTCATATCTAGCATTGATTCACAAACAGTCCAACACAATGTCATTATCTAGACATCAATGATTATCTGATGTATTTTTCACAAGCAAAGCCAAAGGTTGAGTGAGGATGATGCCCCAAGGTTTTGCCAGGCTAGTATTTTCACAAATGATTTGTCCAAAGATTCCGATTTATCAGGCAAATATGGAAGAGTTTTCTGTTCAGAGGCAGCCTATGGATCCAAATGAAAGGTGGTTGTAATCTTTGTCTGCCAAAGGGCCCCACTGCAAACTCCTGGTGTTGATGTGAGCTGTAAGGGGCCGTCCCATAGATCCCAGGCAAAATTTCTGTTTATTAGGCAAATTTATTTTGGCACAGCAAAATGCATAGATGTAATTTCTTCCCACTCAGGAAAATCTCAATGCAAAGATTTGAATGATGCACAAAAAGACTAGAAGGTTCCATGTGAAAGTAAGATAATAATCCACTTGTTTTCCAATGTGACATGCAAGGACAGAGTGTATTCTTCTTTGCTAATATCCCTTATGATTCTGGTGTAGAAACAATGATTAAAGATGCTCCATCTCTCAATCCAAGGAGCAGAAATGTCACAGTATCCCGGTGCAAGAACTTAAAAAAAAACAGAAAGCAGTTCTTCCCTTAAATGCTGGCACTGGTAAAGGATGCACAATTACTCCATAGGCTCCTGGTGACTTTTCAAAGCTCCTGGTATGAGAAGATAACCATGGGATGGGGCCTAGTACAAGGGAAAGACCAGCTCTCTGATAATGTGAGAGAACATATGTTCCCTATGTGGCCCTGGAGAAACAGAATGAATATAGATATAACTCTAGTGTCTTACACAAAGCTGAAACTGCAGGGATGTCACATTTCTACAGAGGGGCCCCACAGTACATAATGTGCCAGTCCCAGAAAGTCCCTGTAGTTGGGTGCACATTTGTTATCCCATGAGGACTGAGAATGGGTTCAAGACCCCTAGAGAAAGAGAGTGCATAGAGAGTCAGGTGCAGAAGTGGGTAAGCACCGCCCATTATCACCCCAAAGGCAAGAGGGAAGGTCATTTGGCAAGGCTGTCAAGAGCGCAAGGGTGTGCGCATCTCCTGGAAAAAGGGGGAGGAGGTAGCAGAACAAGGAGGCAAGCGCACAGGGGAAGGCACCCAAGGATCGTGCGAGACCACTGCAAGCAAGTCGGTAGCACCCAGCCCAGCAACGCCCAGCCCAGCAAGACCATGGTACGAAGCATGCACTGGACCCTCAAAGCTGAGGGCACCCAAGACAACCATTAACATGCAAGGCAAATGGAGCTAGTAGCATACAAGACCCTGTCGGTTTGTAGAAAGGTGAGATGAGGGGGAGGTAGAGAGAAAAACTTTCCCTCACACTAGCAAACAAGTCTGTGCTACAAAAAAGACCCCTAGGTGTGAGCCACTGTGAGGAACGTGCAAAAACTCTTGGAGAGAGGTGGGGAAAGATACGGGTGTGGATGTTCCACCTTGCTCAAGACACTGTGCAGAAAGGGGGGGTTAAACTGCGCGTGCGCAGCGCTGTCTCTCCTTCCCCCCCCCCCCGTGTAGATGGGAGCCCCTGAGAAAGTAAAGGCGGCAGTTAGTAACCGTTAATTGTTTACCTGAGGTGCGCGCTGGTGCTATTCTGAACGTTCTAAAGGGTCTCTCTCTCGCGCGCGCGCGCGCGCTCGCTCACTCACTCTCTCTCTCTCTCTCTCTCTCTCTCTGAGCCAGTGAGCGCGCACTGCGTTGATCACTGCTGTTATTGCGGCGGCGGCGGCAGCTGCTACCCGCACGCTGCTTATAGCCGCTACCTCAGATGCCGGCTCGGAAGTGGGAGGGGGGAGGAAGAGTAGCGCTCTCCTTAGTTGGCCTCATCTCCTCCCGCCCTTTCCCTCCCCGCTGACTTTGATTCTGCGCATGTGTAGAAACAAGCAGTGGCTACTGTTGCTGGCCTTTCTTCTTCCCTTCAAAAGAACCACGGGGGGGGGGGTGGAGGCAGAGAAGAGCTCCAAAAGCGCGAGCGTTGCTGGGAAGTGTAGTTACGTTATTCAGCGAAGGGGGCAATTGGGCAAGAAGACTAGGTGGGCGTGAAATTGGAGAGAGGTCTCATATATTTGTTCGACTCATTTGAAATGTGGCGTTGGAGGAGAGCTTTGCTCATACCATGGACCGCGAAAAAGACAAACAATTGGGTGTTAGAACAAATTAAACCAGAACTATCACTAGAAGCTAGAATGATGAAACTGAGATGATCACACTTTGGACACATAATGAGAAGACACGATTCACTAGAAAAGACAATGATGCTGGGAAAAACAGAAGGGAGTAGAAAAAGAGGAAGGCCAAACAAGCGATGGATTGATTCCAGAAAGAAAACCACAGACCTGAACTTACAAGCTCTGAACAGGGTGGTTCATGATGACAGATGCTATTGGAGGTTGCCCATTCATAGGGTCGCCATAAGTCATATAACAGCACATACTTGTTGTGATGAGAGGAAGGATTGGTTAGAAAGGCAAATGGAGGGGGAGACATGAGGAAAGCCACCAAACTGTACGGTACACCACACAGCCCGCTCTGTGCAATGGCTTCAGGACAGGTCAAACCAACTTTGTCCTAAAACAGACACTTTAAGGGCCTTAATCATGACAGGTCTGGTTAATTTAATCACATCAACTGTAAGCCATAGTAATACAAATAAAAAACACATGTGCCACAAGACTCTTATGTTTTACCTTTAAAGAGAAGTAGCATTTTCTATTATGGCATACATTTTTGTGGGCTAGAGCCCGCTTCAGCAGATGCATACATTTGATGAAGCAGGCTGCAGTCCGTGAAAACTTGTGCCATAATAAAAGTTGCCACCTGTCTTTAAAGTGCCACAAAACCCTTTGTTGTTTTTGCTGCAACAGACTTAATACAGCTACTCCTATGGAAACTGCAAATAGGTTTGGGGAACCTTTCACCCTCCGTATGTTGCTGAACTATAACTCCTATGAGGCAATAAGCATGGCCAGTGTCCAAGGATTATGGGACCTGTAGTTCAGCAACATGTGGAGGACTAACACTCCTTTTATACATGATGCACAACATAAGCACCTACACATAAAACAGATGTTCACATTGTCATACCGCATCCCCTTGATGTTCTGTTAGAAGTTCAGCTTTATCCAGCTGTTGACCTGCTTTTTTGGTGCTATTAAAAATTCTCTCCCACAAGAGATAATAGTGGCCACCAACTGGTACGGCTTTAAAAGATTAAACAAATTAATAGACAGGGCCATCAACAGCTACTAGCCACGATGGCTATGTTCTCCCTCCACTGTCAGAGGCAGTATGTCTCTGAATGTCAGTTGCTGGGAATCACAACTGAGGACCATGCTGATGCACTTAGGTCCTGCTTTTAGGCTTCTTGTGGGTGTCTGGCTGACCACTGTGAGAACAAGATGGGCCATTGGCCTGAGCCAGAAGAGCTCTTATGTTCTTAAGAATATTATATACCAAAGAAGAAAGTGCCGTCAAACATGTATTGACAACCTGAGCAACCACATCTTATTCAAAAATAAATCTGGAATGGATAGTGGGCAGGGCTTCTATGTCAGTGAGGTAAGACAGTAATGCGGGCCCTGGAACCTTCTAGGTTACAAACTGTCCCTTGAGTTGTTTATTACATTTATATATCACCTTTACTCCAAGGGGCTTGAAGCAGCATACATTATTCTTCCCCTGCCAATTTTATCCTCATAACAACTCTGTGAGGTAGGCTTGGCTGAGACATATGAGTGGCCCAAAGTGACCCAGTGACCGTTATGTTTCTGTGGAGATCTGAACCTGCCAATCTGTGGCCAACAATCATCTAACCACTACACCACATAAGCTCTCAATATAACCCTAATTGGGTGCTGGAAGGAAAATGCAGAGGCATTTCTATGTAAGTTTCGGATCTGTTCATGTGAGCCTAAAGAACAAACCTGAGTATGGCTCCCCACCCCATAGCAAAGTCAGTCATGTGCATGGGCTTTGTGTAACCTTCCGCTTTCAGCACGCCACCACAAGCTCTCACTATGCATGCTTGAGTCTTCCCTGTTCGAGGACACAAAATTATTTCCCCCATTTACATGCCAGAAAAAAGAACAGTCAGGCTGGGGGCTGATCCAGGAATGGTTAACTTGTGCCATGCATGGTCTTCACCCTGCCTTCCACTTTTTGAGAGCAAGCGACAGAAGCCTCTTTTCATTGCCTTTTGATTGGTTTCCCCCACTTTTACTGTGGTTTCAGTGGCAGGACATGAGTGAGCAAGAGGCAGTTTAAAGAGCTGCCCTCGCCTCTGATCAGCTATAAACATCCTCATTTTGAGGCAGGAAATGAAGCACAGTGAGGTAACGCAATGGCAGAGCATAGAATTCATAATGCAGGAGCAATCTTAATATTCTCTCTCTAAATCCCTGTTTATATGTCTGATAATGAGAAACAAAAATGCACATCAGCTGGAACATGTGGCTAACTGTCCCTTCCCCAAAGCACAGGGCCGGCCTATGTCATTTTGTTGCCTAAGCCAGGGCAGCAAATGGTGCCCTCAAAGTCAGAGTACATAGTACCTAAGGGCAGCAAAGTTATTGTGGCACTGAAGCAGAAAATCCTTTAAGTGCCCCTTCCTTTCTCTGGGAGTAAAATTACAATACTAAACAATTTTCATCTTACCCCAAATTGGTAGCTGCCTCACTCTGCCTAATAGTAGAGCAGGCCCTACCAAAGAATCTCTGGTCTCCAACAGGATGACCGCCTTTATATGCCACTGAATGATGGAATGTAACATAGGAAACATAGGAAAAGTACATAGCAGGTGAAAAAAAGGCAATACCCTTTTTTCCTAGGACAACAAAACCACAATACAATATCCTGGTCAAAGGGACCAGCATGGCTGAAAGGCTGGTGATGAGAGATTGGGTAGTCCTATATAAACCAGGCTAACCTGTGGCTCTCTAGAGGTTGGTGGCCTGCAGCTACTATTATTCTTGACCATTGGCTATGTTAGCTGGGACTTGAGATACAAATCCAACAATATCTGGAGGGCCACAGATTTCCCCCCACACTTTATCCTTGCTTCTTCTTCTCATTATTATTAATTAAATTTATATCCAGCCCTTCCTCCCAGGAGGCCAGGGTGGCAATAATTATATAACATGTCCAATCATGTTATAACATGTCCAGTATGGATAACAAGCAATTAGAGAGGAGAGTTCATCAAAATTACTCATAGAAATATTTTTCAGCATTCCACTCCTAGGGAACAATTTGGTATCACTTATTTATTAAATGTATATCCTGCTCATCCTCCCAAAGGATCTAGGGACAGTGATAAAATTAAAACATCTAAAACAATTCCAATACAGTTGCAAACTGGGAGAAAGATCTGTGCTTAAATGGCTTGTTGAAAGAGAAAGGTCTTCAGTAGGTGCCAAAGACAATACAGCGTTCATCTAATATTTAACAGGAAAGAATTCCAAATGCTAGGTACCACCACAATAAAGTTCTGATTCTTGAACTCTATGGAATAGTCCTCTTGCAGAGCACAGTGATCAGTTGGGTATATAAAGGATAAGACAATCTTTTAAGTATCATGGTCCCAAGCTGTAAAGGCCTTTGTACACCATAATCAGCACTTTGAACTTAGCCCAGGAGCTAATTGGCAGCCATTTCTTATTTAGCTTATAGCATTGGTCTTCGAATGATGCGTCAGGACCCACTATTGCATGGGGGGGGGATAATTAATAAATGGGTCTCCAAAAACGCATGTTTGGACAAAAGGTGGGTTTGGGTCTGGAAAAGCTGAGGACTGCTGCCTTGCAGACACCTCAGTCATCACAATCTCTGGAGACAAGAGGTTCTGAGCCGCTGATGGAAATGAAGGAATCAGAGGCATCCCTGACCACATGCCCTGGCCCTATAGTTCCCTTTCTGCAGAGAAAATCTTCACAAGTTTCTTAACACTTTTTTATCGAGCAAGAATTCCTGTCTTTGGAAAGACTACAGGAGCTGGGAGACCTGTTCTCCTTCTTAGAGTCCTCACTGTGACAGATAATTGAAACATAATAGCTTACAGCAGGCCGCTAACCCACCAAGATGAACGTCGCCTAGCAGCTGTGCAATGTAGACGGCCAGGTGATTCATCACCTATTTGCACTGCCAAAACAGACAGCAAAATCAGGCTTATCAAGGCTTTGATAGACCACCATACCTGGTTACCAAGATTTGGCCCAGTACGTCACAAGGCATGGAGACCACTCAACAGAGACTGGTATTGTCTATCAGTGGGATTTGATATTGCCTTTATTCTTGTCAGGCAAGTTTGCTTGAATGGAAAAGATCAAATATAAGATATCACTCTCCCGCATAATTATACTGGTTATCTACTGCCTCCCAAAGGGAAGTGCAGTGACGTGCTGAAGAGCCAGATTATAGGGTGTTAGACTCAGACCTGGGAGACCAGGGGTCAAATCCTCCCTCAACCATGAAGCTCACTGGGTGACCTTGGACCTGTCACTGCCCCTTAGCTTAACCTTCCTCACAGGGCTGTTGTGAAGATAAAATGGAGATGGGGAGAAACATGTACGCCACCTTGAGTTCCTTGGAAGAAAAGCACAATAGAAATGCAATAATAAATAAAAACTCAACAAAAGCCCTATCTGCACTATACATTTAAAGCACTATAATACCACTTCAACAGTCATGGCTTCCACCACAAAGAACCTTGGGAACTGTAGTGTGTTACAGGTGCTGAGAGGAGACCCCTGCTCCCCTCACAGAACTACAATTCCCAGATTGATTGCTAAACCACTCTAGGAATGGTAGCTCTGTGAGCGAAATAGGGGTTTTCTAACCACTCTTAGCACCCTTAAAAAAACTACAGTTCCCAGGATTCTTTGGGGGCAGCCATGACAGTTTACAGAAGTATAATTGTGCTTTAAATGTTTCATGTAGATGTGGCCCAAAAGGAACTGTGGCTAACAATGAGAATGTGTGAGAGAACTTGGAAGAGAAAACCACTGTCATCTTGTTCAGGGGTTGTGAGCTCCATAGCTTTTGTCTTCAGCTGCCACACCTGGTATCTGTAATATCTTACACTGAATATTTGTGTTGGGTCTTAGTTGTTTAGGAGGCAATCTCAGCTGAAAAGCATGGCATCACTCCTTCCAACAGCAAACTCAAGAGTGCCAACAGGATCACAGCCAAAGCGAGGCCACCAAGAAACAAGAGGGAGCTATCAGCATGCTTGTGAGAACCCCGAGGTTTGCAGAAAATCTCCTTCAAAACAACCCAATAAGGACCAAGCATGCTCAGTAGCCACAGAATGTAGAATGATAGTTGGAAAACTAGAGAAAGGGAGAAATGGAAAGGAGTGGAATGCCCTCTTTGGACAAAATGGCTGGCTAGAACCTTGAATAGGAGCACTATTAGGAGGAAGGAGTCACTGCAACACTTCATTGCAGGTCCCACTTATAATGTGATAAACCCCACACACTACCCAGAGCCTGCTACTATTGTGCTACCACCACTATTCTGGAACAATTCATATACAACAGAGGTGAGGGACCTGTGACCCTCTAGATGTTGGACTCCAACTCCCATCAGCCCCAGCCAGCATGGTCAGTGGTCATGGGTGATGGAAGCTGTAATTTAACACAATCTCTCCACTTCCAATACACTTCCTTGAGTCTTCCCTTTTTAGATTGGAAGCCCATTCCCTTTGTAACCCACTAATGAACATTAAAAGCTCCTCCAGATCAGATGCTTTGCTAAAACCAAATCATCCTAGATTCCCTGCTCAGACAATACCACTAGCACTCTGATGTTAAAGACATAAAACAAATGACAGATTTCATTTTATTTCCAGAATCAGGAAGCCAAACAGGTGGACTTAAAGGAATTCAAGCTCTTTTGAAGAATGCACTTCCGTAGTGTACAAAGAAAATCGAGTGGAGCTTCAAAACATCATTAGCGGCCCTCTAGAAGTCCTAAGGATAAAGTGGAATGAAGAAACGCAGATCTGTCACTGTTGTTTGCTATGTCAAGACTGCTTTGGAAGAAGCTTGCCTCATCTCGGATGGGCTGCCGCTGTCCCTACTATCATTGGAGGGACACAATTTACACAACAGGTCGAGGCTGCTGGGTCATCAGGACTCCAAAGCGTTTCTTGATGGTGACCCTGTGCCGAGAATACTTGTCATCTGGGGAGAAGCGGGCAGGATGAGCCGAACACGTTGGCTGGCCAGAAGGAGCCACTTTCTGCAACGCAAGAAAGAGAAGGCAGAGCAATCTGTGAGCATACGTAATCCCTTTTTTAATATAAATATATAGATTTTATTTTTGCAAATGTAACAGAAAAAGAAACATTATCCACTGACATTAATAAAAATATTCCACCGATCATCACATAAAGAATAAGCTAATTCAGTTCAGAACTGAACAAGTTACTTTTCGGCAGTCCATATGTGAGCAAATACAGTCCTACCAAGACTATACAAGCCCCCATAGCCACATATTCCATCTTAAAACTAATCTCCACCAGCCCCTGCCCACTGTTTTATTTATTTAATATCCCACCTTTCCTCAAAGGGGCTCAAGGTGGCATACATGTTCCTGCTCCTGCCCATTTATCCTCACAATAACCCTTCGAGGTAGGTTAGGCTGAGAGACTGTGACTGACCCAAAGTCACCCAGTGAGCTTCCTGGCTGAGAGGGGGTTTGAACCCAGGTCCTCATCAAACACTCTAACCACTACACCATACTGTATAGAATGCACATAGAGATACAGCCAAAGATCCACACACCCACAGCACATAGTTACCAGTTTGGGCAGTTGTAAAAGGGGATTAAGCCAAATTCATGGAGAAGGAGGCTATCAATGGGTACTAGCCATAATGACTATGTACTTCCTCCAATATCAGAGACACTATGCCTCTGAACATCTGTAGCTGGAGATCATGAGCGGGAGAAGGCTGTTACACTCATGTTGTCATTATGGGTTTCCCACAGGTATATGTTTAGTCACTGTGATAACAGAATGCTGGACTAGACAGACCTTTGGCCTGATCCTTCAGGGCAATTCTTATGCAGGTTCTTAAATTCAGAACTTATAAAAAGTACTATATAACTTTTAACAAGTGGTGCCCAGCCTTGCTTTTTTCTTCTTCCGTTACCATCCTTTCCCCCCCTTTTTCTGTTGTGTCTTTTTAGATTGTAAGCCTACAAGCAGGAACAAGTTGTATTAACTGACTATAACACAATCTAGGAGCATTTTCAGCTGAAGAGCAGAATACAAATGCTTTGAACAGCTTAAGCCCCATTGATTTCAATGGGCCAACTCTAATCATAATTAAGCTTCAGTCCCCTTGCTGGCTCTTATGTTTCAGTGTTATGTCAAGCAACCATTAAGTGTATCTTCCTAAGCTTCTATCTAATCTTGAGACCCACTGAGTGTAGTTAGATAGTCTACTCCCTAGTCAGACTACTAGGGAGAGCCAGGTTCTATTCCCCACTTAACCATGAAGTTCACTGGATGACCTTTGGTCAGTTGCTATCTCTCAGTATAATTTATCTCAGGAGATTGTTGCAAAGATAAATTAGGAATGGAGAACCACCATATACACCACTATCAGCTCCTTCAAGGAAGTGGAGGATTAAAATGTAATAAATGCTACATTCAAAGTTTGATCAGCAAAGGCACACAAAAGAGGCATTCCCATAGTCCTATAGCTGCACCTTTAAATTTACTTAAATCAAAGTCCTAATTTCTGAGATTTCAACAGACTGCTTGGACGCTTCCAAGTTTTTCTCACTTCCACCCCCCCCTCTAAATCCACGAGGACCAGAAACATATCTTAAATCAAACAACAAAGAAAAGAAATGCAGATAATTCTGTGTTGTATAGTTATGGGTAGGAATCAGGTTAACCTGCAGAAATTCCACACACACACCCCACACACACATTTACCCACTGTGAAGATTGTTAAAAGTAATAGCAGCGAAGGTTGAATACAGCTAGATATGGGTGCATATTAGCTTGAGCACGACAAGAATTTAGCACCTGGGTTTTGGGGGCGTTAGGTTATCATACTTTGAACACATAATAAGAAGACACGATTCACTAGAAAATACAATAATGCTGGGGAAAACAGAAGGGAGTAGGAAAAGAGGAAGGCTAAAGAGATGGACTGATTCCATAAAGGAAGCCACAGACCTGAACTGACAAGATCTGAACAGGGTGGTTTATAACCGAAGCTCTTGGAGGTCGCTGATTCATAGGGTCGCCATAAGTCTATGCTGTATCAGCTCCATTGGTTGCCCATTTGTTTCCGGGCACAATTCAAGGTGCTGGTTTTGACCTATAAAGCCCTCTACAGCTTAGGTCCAGGCTATCTGTCGGAGCGCTTCTCCCTCTTTGAACCAGTTCGGACTCTAAGATCCTCCAGTGAGATCCTTCTTCTCACTCCTCCTTTTTCGCAAGTCTTTCTTACAGAGACACAGAATAGGGCTTTTTCGATCGTTGCCCCTAATCTGTGGAACTCTCTTCCTAGCGAGGTTCGGCCCCTTCATTATCGGCCTTTCGTGCACAGGTGAAGACTGCTCTATTCAGACGGGCTTTTAACTATAGTAGTTAGTTTTTAATTTACTTTGTATTTAATTTATTTAAATTGTTTAAATTGAATATAGTGATGTTTTTTAACTGTTTCTGTTTTATTGTAAGCCGCCCTGAGTTCCTTTGAAAATAGGGCGGGGTATAAATGTTTAAAATAAATAATAATAAAAAATAATAAGTCGTAATCGCCTTGAAGGCACATAACAACAAAAGGAAGGGGGGAAAGGACTAAGAATTCAGAGCGGGTGAGGGGGATGAAAGACCCTAAAGGTAAAATCCTTACCTTAAGAGTGTAGACCCTGTCTCCTTGCTCATCGAGGTAGTACTGCAGGAACATTGCTGCGAATAATTAAAACGTTAGCGATTTCCCTGCAGGCAGAGTAAAAGGTCTTCCTCCAAACGACGAACATACACTTCCAAGCAACCCACGTGTGCGTTAATTCCACCGCTTCCTCTGCCGTAATCAGCCAATGAATAAGCGCGAAAAAATATGTGCATTCTGGGAGTTGTAGTGTTTCGGTTTTATATTCAATGTTTTTTACTCTACCTTGTTGTGACCTTGTATGTTTTATTGTAACTTTGTATTTTAACTCTGCTGTTCACCGCCCAGAGAGCTATTCGCTATGGGCGGTCTATAAATAAAATAAAATAAAAAATAAATAAAAATAAAACGCACGGTTCACGCTCTCGGGCTCTCAGCTCCGGGAAGGGTAGTCCTCGTTGCTCAATGCAGTCTGGGAATCGTAGTCTCTCAGCGCCGACAACAGTCGATTCAAAAGTTGCTGTGATGGAAAAAGAAAACCTATTGAAATTCTGTATCTTTCTGTATTAAAAGCACCTCTAGAAATAACGTGTCGACCTGCGCCTGGCAGATTCACATCCTATAATCTTTTCTGCGGTGTTCCTTTTTAATAATATGGTTGCTGGGCAATATTTGAAATTTTTTTTTGAAAAAAAAGTTTCTAGGGTCAGCTTTGAAAGAAATCCAAATATTTAATTCAAAAATGCAGGCTTTCAAAATGGCCAGTGGACTGTGCGTGCGTGTGTGAGAAAGAGAGAGTTTAGGCTTTCTGCGCACCATCATTCAAAGCGCACTGAAAGCACGTTGACTCTCCTCCCTTATTCAAGAATCCTGGGAGCTGTGGTTCGCTCCTCACAGAGCTGCAGTTCCAGCACCCTTAATATAGTAGGGCCCCGCTCATACAGCGGGTTGCGTACTGGACCCCTGCTGTAAAGTGAAAACCGCTGTAAAGCGGATCCCATTGACTTACATTGACCAAAATGGTGCCCAGCGGTAAAAATCCACCGTAAAAGCAGAACAAGCACTGTAAAGCGGGGCCTTTCTACAATTCACAACTGCTGTATTAGCAGAATGCTGTAAAGCAGGGCCCTACTGTATCATAATCTGTGATCTCACATGACCCAGGGGTGGGGAACCATTTTCAGACCTAGGAGGGGCATTCCCTTCTAGGCAACTTTCCAGGGTCTACATTGGGGTTGCCAAGTTCAGGGCCTGAGACTGATTCTGTATCTTTAGGAGAAAAGAAAGTCAGTCAAGTGCAGGTGTTCTTGCAACGCTGTAATGGGAAAAACCACAAGGTGGAATTCTCCCTTCCCCCTGCACAACTTTTAAAGATACAGAAGACCTCTTGGAGGCTGGGCCTGGCAACCATGAGGTCTTCTGTATAAGTTGTGCAGGGGGGAGGGAGAATTCCACCTGGTGGTTTTTCCCATTACAGCATTGCTGTATCTTTAAAAGGTGTGCAGGAGGGAGGGAGAATTCCACCTTGTGGTTTTTCCCATCACAGTGTTGCAAGAACACCTGCACTTGGCTGACTTTCTCTTCTCCTAAAGATACAGGATCAGTCTCAGGCCATGAACCTGGCAACCCTACTCCAAGGGCCAGAAAAAGAAGCTTGAAAAGCAACATTTGTGTGTGCCCCCCCCTTCTAACCAATAGGGTTTGTTTAAGTTGAGCAACCACAGCCCATGCAAGCAGCAGGGCTGGTATTTAATGTCCTAGCAGCAGCAGGAGAGGGATAAGGATTTCCCTGGTTGAAATGTATCTTTTAATTCTGATAATGCCACTTGCTTGCTTGGGTGGAGGATCAAGAGGGAGTGTGTGTAAAAACTACCCTACTGTAGCAAGGTAAAATTTACATCCATTGCTCTGTCTGCTTTTGTCTCTAGTCCTCACCTCTGTGTTGTTTAGTTTTATTTAAAATTGTGGGACTTCTGATGCCAAAGAAACATTTTATTATATTATAAACGTAGAATATTTAAAGATATAAGCCTATGAATTTAGAAACTGCTGTCTTCTGCTAGTTGCTGAGATCTGCTGACCAGTTTCAGCCAGTTCTAACCAGATCTTGGAAAAGTTACTTTTTTCCCAAGCTCTGGTTCTAACATTTGCTCTCCAGTTCTTAAAGAGACAGCAAACTATTCCTACAACCTCCTTTGGCATGTGGCCCCTGGAAAGTTTCCCAGAAGATAACGTGGCCCTCAGACTGAAAAAGTATTCACCACCCCTGTTGTATAGGACTGGAGCCTACAAATTGGACTCTAGGACCCCATCTAAGGAAAGCAGTAGGATACCACTTTAAACAGTTATGGCTTCCCCCAAGGAATCTTGGGAACTGTAGTTTGTTAAGGGGGCTGATAGGGGACTCCCTTACAGAGGTAAAATTCTCGTGATTGTTTAACAATAAATACCTCTTCCAAAAGAACTCTGGAAACTGTAGCTCTGTGATGGAAATAGGGGTGTCCTAACAACTCTTAGCACCCTTAACAAACTACAGTTCCTAGGATTCTTTGGGAGAAGCCATCACTGTTTAAAGTGGTATCATACTGCTTTAAATGTATAGTGCAGATGGGACCTAGCTGGGTAGGAGAGCACACAATGACACGCACGCACATTCCTAGTGTGACAACTAGGTGGCAGCCTAGGTCTGCATATAGTAAGCCCTATTCATGTACTGAGTATATTCAAAGGTTTTCCTTTCCCAGTAGTTTTGATGTGTTTATGTACATACCAGCCACGTTAAAATTCCAACAGGGGTACCTCCAGGTCTGAGTGGGCCCTGGCCAATAGGCCCTCTGGTGGTTCACCTCCTGGAATGATGATGGACCATGGGAGACCTACAGCCTGCCTAAAAATTCACCGGGGGGCACCAAAACAAGTAGGGGGGGGAGGCACAAAAAATACTGTAATAAATGAATATTTTGTAAAAAAAAAAAAAATGTTAGGGGGTCAGAAAAAATAGGCGGTGGGTCTCCCTACACACCCACCCCAGGTAAATTTCCCACAATGCCCCATATCGACGCTAGGCTATGCACATTGTGGGAAATGAAAATGGAAGCTGGACCAAGCTACCTGGTGGTGCTTAGGGCGGCAGGCCGGGGTGTGGGGTGTCAGCAGTGGGCCCAGGCAACACTAGGTGGGCCCAAGGACACTAGATGCAGGTGCCAGACCTTTATTCAGAAGAAATTTTACAACCATATTTAAGACCATTAGACCAACAATTAATTAAAAGCAAATAAATAGGCCAAAGAACAGTACTCAAAAATGCCTAGGTGAATGAAAAGGGGTTTGATAGTTACTTAAATCATAATGTTGGTGCCAGGCAAACCTTACATCACTGGATCCACAGCTGGGGGAGCATGTAGTCTCTCTCTCTCTTTCTCTCTGGTTGTCATTTGCATCACTACTGATGGAAGAGGCCACTAGAGATGCTTCCTGGCGACCTGTTTATTGAGCATTCCTTCTGATTTGTTTGTTTGGAGGCTAGGTGACATTGCCATCAAGCAATTGGCCACTCTTTCTAGTGCATTTTCCTGTCATTAAAAAGGTCTAGTAAAGAGGCTAGCTTGTGGGTTGTAGCCACTTAAGTCCTACACAGAGGTGTTTAACTCCATTACATTAATGAACCTGTTAGTCATGTCTATTAACTTAATTGGGTCTTCTCTGAGTAGGCCTAGTATTGAATATCATCCAGTGCAACTTTTTTTATATACTTTTATGCCATTTAGAAGCCTATAATATTACACAGTGTACTAAATTGTTTAAGAGGTCAACTTTGTCCAAACATTGATTGTGTGTGTGTAGTAAAGTTTCTAGATGACAGCATCAAATTTGCAGGCACCAACCTTGCACTGTGCTGATTACAAACAAAACAGAGAGTGAGAGATCAAATTTCTAAGTGTTCAAGAGAAAAGACACCTGGTTGGGGCTGGAGAATAAAACAGTGTGCACACACATACACAAACTGCCCAGGCCAAACTTTTGTCAAGTCTGGTCATACACCACCACCACATTGGCCCACACCTGACAGAGAATCCTTCTTAGTACCTTCTAAAAACTACATTTCCCAAAGTTCCATGGGGGCAGCCATGACAGTTAAACAGTTTCAAACTGGTTACGTGTTGTTGCTTGTTGCCCTCGAGTGGCATAACATTGTGCCTGCATCAAATGCCCGATGTCAGAGCAGACACCACAAGCTCAAGTGGGACCTCACAAACAGCTACTGTAGCCAACTCCTTGCTATTTAAATTTTAGCTAGATTTGGGCAGATGGCACCTCTTTTGCATCATTTCTGGGGATGTAGGGTGGGAGAGGTATGTATCTCTGACATGTGCTGATGATAGTAGGACCCCCCCTTGCTTTTGAGTTTTCAAATGTCGAGACAGGTAGAGGTAGGATTGCCAACTGATCAGGGGAAACACATACCCTGTTTTGGTTTTCTATATTTACAATAATAGCTTGGTATGGATGCATCAAGTGAACCTTTTTACAGCCGGGAGATGAACATTGTAACATTGTTTATTTCTGCAGATTGAGCTGCTGTTAAAGGCCCAGAAGCGCAGGAGGCCAGCAGGAAAGTTGGCAACCCTGGTTGGAGGTGACCCTGAGATCTAGTGGAATACCTGCTGCTTTTGGCAACAGGGGGCTATGACCTCTTATGGTGGAAACCATTAACTCCCCTTGTTGATGCGGATGCTCAGGAAACAGTATGAAGATGAAAAGAGAAGCGGTGTACGGAATAAAGACCAGGCCTACAGGTAGAACTTTAACTTCCTCCCCCTTATTAGAACACTCGAGATGTCTAGGTTCTGGAATTGTTATCCTTCAACCTTCGCACCTAGAGTCGAGTCAACAATGCCGGATCTTCTTGGAGACCAAACGGCAGTGTTGTGAACTTCACGGAAGGCCCTGTTTCTGACTCATTCCTGACAACACTCTCCCATAGGAATTCACAGGGCCCTGGTTCCTTTGAACACCTCTCTGTGCTTCATATTCCTGTCTCCCATTGGGCCATGGCCTCTCAGGTCCACACCCCAGGCTCTGCCCCACCTCCCTGCCCCCCCAGTGCTCCCTCTCTGCTTCTGCCTGCCTTCCCTGGAGCAGCTCTGCTGGTGACCTCAGCCGACGCCCCAGGAAGCAAGCTGATCATCAAGTTGAAAAGAGAAGGATCCATGGTGGGGGGCGCCGAGGAAATACCCCGCACTCAGACTTTCTTTCTGACAGGGATGCCGCTGGGCTGGGCCGCCCAACGTCGGGATGGGCCCAGCGTCCGCACGGTGTTGCTGACAAAAGCTGGCGAGGAGCCAGGTGGTAGGAAACAGAGAGTGCCAGAGACCATGCCATCCGCCCGAGCACCCCCTCCTAGTGATGCCTCCTTTGCCTGTACCTCCAAGGGGGTTTATGAGAACTATCGGCGTTGGCAACGCTACAAAGCCTTGGCTAGGCACCATTTCCCTGCCACGCCTGATGCTGAAGCTCTCGCCTGTTTTTTCATGTGAGGGTCTTAGTGGCGAGGACCATAGTTTGGGAGACAAGGGTGACCTGGAGTTGGGATAACAAGGAGATAATGGGCTAGGAAATAGGCTGAAAGGAGACTGGTCAGTCTTGGATTATCCTTGATTGGGAGAGCCAAAGCTTTGGTGTTGAGATGCAAAGTCCAGCATTTCTGAAGACCCTGCATTAAACACATTCTCGGAATGGTTGAAGTTAGCCAGAAGGCCTTGAGCAACAAGTGAAATGAGTATGGTGACAACACTTTTTGCACAAAATAAGGATTCAGGCATTCTGAATCTCCTGTTTCTCTATCTGAAACCCATTATGAAAATTGAACACTAATCCTTGCAGTTAGCCAGCTCAGGACCTTATGGCAATTCCCATTTTTCACCCTGGGGAAATGGTTAAACTGGGATTTCAACTCCATCCATAGTCTTAAGGGCCAGTTTATCCTGTCAGCAGAATCAAGCAAAGTTCTTTTACCTAAAATTGGACTGCCCTTCAGACTGCGGGTGCATATGTAAGTCTGCATGTATAAATGCTTCCCTATGCAAAACCAACTTTGTTTGACCCACCCATTGAAATTAATGGACCTATGTTAGCCCTGTCCATCAGTTTCAATGGGTTGTATTCAAATAAGTCCTACTCAGAGTAGACACATTGAAATGAACAAATCTAAAGTAGTCATGCCTTTTAACTTCAGTGGGTCTACTCTGAGTAAGACTAGCATTGAATACCACCCAATAGTTCTACACAGACTGAGAACACACAAAAAACACCCACCACTAACTGGTTTATATGTTGTAAGCCACCCTGAATGGTGTACTTACACTAAAAGGGTGAGATATAAATGCTCAATTAGCTGTTCCTGCCCATAGAAAAAATAACATATCAAGAGAGACTGAACCTTTCTCTCTGATATTCTAGTTTTCTATGTGCAGGGGCTTTTTTTCATGGGGGAACATTCAAACATGCAATCCAGCATCTGCAACTGAAAGTGAACAGTCAAAAGGGTGTATGTGTGAAGCTTTACCCCTTAATTCTACTCATTACGTAAACTGAAAATATGAAATTGCCCAGTGCATCTCATTAACAAATTGCTGTCATCAGAGGTTACAAGTGCAAGTTTCTCTGTGGCAAAAAAGAGTGTTTCCAAAGCATCCACGCCAATGCAATATAACAACAGCAGCACTCCTTGGCACCTGTTTGAAGGATTGTTCCTTCTTCTTGTGCTGGCCTCCACTCAGACTACTTTAACCACTAAGCCATGCTGTCGAGTGAGGTTACGGGGCTTAATCAAGGTTGAAGAAGGCTCTGTAGTGGTCATGAAGGTCAAGATTTGTGGTGGTGATAGTGAGGAAGGTTGTGACAGCCACACTATACATATAGCACACATTTAAAGCACATGGCTTTCCCCAAAGAATCCTGGGAACTGCAGTTTGTTTAGGGTGCTGGGAATGGTAGCTCTGTGAGAGGTAAACTACAGTTCCCAGGATTCTTTGGGGGAAAGCCATGTGCTTCAAATGTGTGCTAAATGTATGGTGTGGGACGTGACTGTAGTAGCGGTAGGAATTGGTGTTTCCAGTTTAGATGCTTTCTTGCATGTGATGTGACATAATTATCCTGCACCTGCAGCCCCGTCCTCCGCTCACTGGCCCGTCTGCGTCCCGACATGACCCTGGAGGATGGGGTCCCCCGTGCCGTGCAAGAGTGGGAGTACAGCAGCAACTTTGAGCGCATGATCTTCTACGAAATGGCAGAAAAGTAAGTTTCCCCACCCCTTCTTTTTGGTATCACTCTGGTACTTGTCACGTATGAGTTCATGGAAGGGGGGGGAGGAAAGAAGGTTGCCCCTTTTCAGCTTCATTCCCCAACTCCTCTGCCCTTGTGCTTTTCAGGTTCATGGAGTTTGAAGCAGAAGAGGAGCAGCAGATCCAGAAGATGAAACTTTTGGCCAGTTGCTCTCAGTTCCAGGCCCCAGCTACCAAACCCACAAAGCCGCCAGCGTCCCCCATCCCTGAGCCTGGGCAACAGCAAGGTAGTGTCTTCCCATAATTCCCTGCAGCTTGAGCAAAATGCTTACCTGGCCTGTGGCGGTGGCAGCTGTTAGGGACTGAGAGGGCAGAAGGCAGAGAGGCCCACAGCAGATGGAGCCAGAGCCAATGGCAGGCAGAGCCAACTCATGCTAGTTTCACCACCATCCTCCTCCCTAATAAGCTCTATGAGGGAAACGCTGAGTCTATGGAGGAGGAAGCTGACAGCAAGAGCCACCTCCTTAGATAGGTTGTAAGCAAGAAGGCAGGTAGAGGGGCTAGCTGAATGCAGACTAAGGTTGGTGGCACAGCGCCCCTTTTGCCCTAATGGATCAGCATCCATGATCAATAGGAAGAGCCCCCAAGAGGAAATGATGAACTGATGCACAATTTGCTTTGTTGTTGTTATGTGCTTTCAAGTCGATTTTGACTTATGGCAACCCTATGAATAAGCGACCTCCAAGAGCATCTGTTATAAACCACCCTGTTCAGAGATTGTAAGTTCAGGTCTGTGACTTCCTTTGTGGAATCAATCCATCTCTTGTTTGGCCTTCCTCTTTTTCTACTCCCTTCTGTTTTTCCCAGCATTATTGTCTTTTCTAGTGGATCAGGTCTTCTCATGATGTGTCCAAAGTATGTAACCTCAGTTTCCTCATTTTAGCTTCTAGTGTAATGAGCTCATTTTCTTTCCTCCCTGTATTGCTTCCCTGTCTGGCATGGTTTTGCCCTTGGGCATTGGTACACCTTTGGCCCTCAAAAAGACCACAGTGGAGCAGTTGGCTTCCTGATTCACTTACACACAGATAGTCAGTCTCCTTGGGTTAATTACTCCCTGTGCCCAGGATACCGTTGTGTTTATCTTAAAATCACAACGATGTGCCATGCTCTGCTGATTCACTAGAAAAGAGGAGCGTTAGCTGTTCCCCCAGTTGCCAACCCAAAGGCAAAACATGTGCCTAAGAAAAGCAATGGCTGGGGTAGTGGAACTTGCTGGCAGCCCATCTCCTTCTCAGAGCGGTCCTCCCATAAATGCAGTTGCTGACCTGGACCCCTCGGAAAATGGCTTCACTCTTGGGTAACTGCCAGAGTTGGTCAACAAGGAGCCAAACACACCACTCGTGTATTTGTAGGGCAGTGTATTCCGTTGGGAGTGACTCCACAATCTCCCTGTTTCCCCCTGAAGTTTACATCCCCAAGAAGTCAGCCTCCAAGAGCCGCCAGCCCAGGCGGCGACAGCGGCGTCCGCCCAGCACTTCTGCCCCAGGAGCGCCCAGGGAGATCCCTGCAGAGGCGGTGCACCAGTATGCTGAGATCATGGAAGGCCTGGACACGAGTTGGGAGGAAGAAGAGGACGAGAAGAAAGAGCAAGGGATGTACAGCAACCCTCAGGACCAGGAGGATGGGGTATTCCCAGATCCTGCCTTGCTACAGTACATTGATCAGTTGTGCGACGATGAAGAATTTATCTGTAAGGTAAACAAGACCCTCCAGCAGGGGGCACCTCTCTTCTCTGGGCCCCTCCAGACTGGTGGGGGTTGTTTTGGAAGGGTATCTTCTGCAACCTGTCATTGACGTAATAATAGTACATTAGTGGTGGATTTGTACAGGACTGTACACACAGCATCCCACATTGTTAGTTGTCTTTTGATGCTGCTCCAGTATTACCAAATGATTACTCTCTGGAGGGGCGCTCTTGTGCTATAGTGGAACAAAAGCGAGTCAAAAAAAGCCTCACAATGATGGTATAAAAAGTTACGGATTTCAGCAGGAAGACATGGGCCACGTACAGACTGGAAATGAAGCTGTATGTCTGTCCCAAAACCTTTGTGATTGCGTATAACCACCCCGATGCCATCATGAGCACAAATTGCTCTAAAAAGGAAGCCTGGAGGGGCCCATAATATGGATGGGCCTATGTTACTCAGGTCCATTAGTTTCAGAGGGTCTACTCTGATATGACTAATATTGTCTATAACCAAGTGCAGCGGTGGCTGGTGACTCCATGTCAGTGGGGCAATGAAATCTGCTCCAGGTTTTAGTCAAAACTTTCAAGGAGGTGTCCAAGCCTTTTGTTTATTTACAATAAAGGGGTTAGTTATAAATGCTCTAATTGGCTGTTCCTGAACATAGAAAAACTGCGTATCAAGAAAAACTCAACCTAATTTTCAATGTGCAGGGGCTTTTTTCATGGGGAAACATTCAGACGTGCAATTCAGCACCTGGCACCTCAAGTGGTACAATCAAAATGGCGTGGGGGGAAGGTCTACCACTTAATTCTGCTTGTTACATAAACTGAAAAGCTTAAATTGCTCTTTTTGGTACAATACTGTGTTGCCAAGCAATGACTCATGCAACTTCCAATTTTATGCCTCCCTCTGTTACAAATATGTAAAAAAGATGTTTTTAAAGATGCTTTGTTTTAATATATGTTAAAGTCTGTTTTTATGATGTTTTAGAGTGTTTTTGTTTGCTGCCTTGGGCTCCTGCTAGGAGGAAGGGCAGGATATCTATCTATCTAATCTATCTAAAATATTTGTGTAGGTAGGCAGGTAGGTAAGTACCAAATTAGATACAGGTATATGTAGTTTAAATAAGCCTTCTCCAATCTAGACTACATCTTGGTAACTGGAGTTGGTAAAGGGTACTGAGAGGAGACCCCTATACCTCTCACAAGGTTACAATTTGCAGAATGGTTTAACAATAAATCCCTCTTCCCAGGGTTCAGTTTCAGCTCCCAAGATGCTTCGGGGAAGCCATGACAAAGTGGTAGAATACTGCTTTAAATGTAAGGTGCGGATGTGACCCTAGTGCCTTCTAGAGGTTGTTGGACTGCAACTCCCGTCATCCCTGCCCATTGGCCATACTGTCTGGGGCTGATGGGAGTTGCAGTCCAACAACATCTGGAGGACACTCATATGGGACAGGCTGATCTAAATCCATACCCATGGCTTGGAGCACACTGTTCCATATGCTCAGTTAGTCTTCCTTATCCATTCATCAAGCCACTTTCTTTACCCCCTTCATGTCCCCATTTGAGCCTCACCTTACCTTTAACTCCACTAACCCTTCCCCATTAACTATTTAGTATTCAGTGGTCTTTGCCCGCCATTTTGGTCTTCGCCATCTACAGCAGGTTGGAAACTCTTCTGCTGGCAATGGCTCCTTTGCGCACAGCTTGCATCTCACCTGCCATAAAATTAAACAAATGAATTATTACATTAACACTGGGGTGAGGATGGGACGTATGGACCGTTGCTCCTTTTCAGCCAGGCTCAATACTGGAAGCCATGACACTTCCCCCTTGCTCTCTCCAACAGGTCGAAGCAGTCATCCATCCACAGTTTATGGCCGACTTACTGTCTCCAGAGAAAAGCCAGGATCCTCTAGATCTGGTAGAGGAATTGGTGGAGGAGTTAAACTTAACACCCAATCAGGTAATGCAGGGAATGAGATCTGAGGAGTGGGCATCAGGACAGAGGGAAGCTTCAGGGTCACGGCTCGGGGCTACTCATGTCGCCAGCTCAGACCATGGTAGCTGTGGGGATGTCAGCCTTGCCATTGTGACTCCTAGCCGCAGCGGCCCGTGCTGAGGAAGTCTTGAGTACAGAGGTATACGGGGCAGGTAGAAAAGACAAAGAGTAAAATACAGATTTTGCTTCCTGTTTCCACTGTGTGGTTGGCAAGGCCATGATGAAAACTGGAGGACTAGCTCCAGCCCCTCACCTCTGTAGGGCTGTCCCTACTTGGCATTGGTTACTACCCACATGACTGCATTGACTTGGAAACTGGCGAGCAAACTGCACAGGAGCATGGTGTGTTTCCCACTATGCACAGGATCCAGTTTTTGCCACGTCACTGCAAATGCTCATAAAGCAGCATTGGCAGCAGCCTGCAAAAGGCCAAATCCTACCTACGCATGCTGGTGGATGCACAGAACTGTCTCGCCATGGGCCGATGTGGCCGAGAGCCAATACTGGCAAGGCTTTCCCCCCACACCACAATCGCTCTGCACTGTGGAAGTCGTGTTTCCAGGCTCCTTTTCCTTTCTGTCTTCAGCTGACAGAGAAGAGACTCCTGGCACTGTCGGAAGAAGAAAGAGAGGCCTCCGTCTACCCTACATCCCATTCGGACTCCACCCCGTCGCAGTCTGAGGAAGAGGATGAGGTCAGCGGTAATGGGAAAGGAGAAGATGTTTCGTGCCACGCCGTGAAGAGGCCTTTGACTAACAAGGGTGTTAGAAGCAACCAACCAGAACCATCTGCACCAGCCATCAGCTCCCCACTGGCACATCATTTGCATCAACGATTGGGAGACAGGAATTCACCACCAAAGGCAGAGCGTTCATCTCCTCACAAATGTGGCAGTCAGGAAGGAAGCCTGCTACCCACCCTGAACAACACAAATGAAGTGGAAACCCAGAGCTCACAGGGACAAGACCAAGCTGGAGGTCACGCCAACGGAATCCCTCCTCATAGGCAATGGGTCATGTTGGAAGCTATTCCAAGCATGAACGGAAACAGCAGCATTACTGGGAACGTAACATCCCACAGGGACAAGGCAGGGCAAGGCATTGCAAGGTCCTATGCCATAGGACATTCAACGCAAGATGGCAGCCAAGAAGAAAAGGTCAAGGGTCACGCTATGGAGCAAGGCAGCCATGCTGTCACAGCGCAGTTCCATAATGGAATGGAGCTAGTTTGGAGTAATCTAGAATCAGCCCACAACAAATATGAAAAAGAAGATGGTATCCAACGCGAGGAGGTCATATCTCGAAAGAAATCTCATGCTATCCGGGAAATACAGGAAGATTCTCCAAAAGGGTCCAACTCTGATAGTCAAGACGTAAGTAAAATGTTATTAGGGGACCACATAGCAGGAGAAAGTGCTCTTAAGATTACTTTGAATGGGCATGGGGGACACAATGTTGACCATGTAGAAAAGGTCAGAGGTCCACTCCAAGGTCAAGATAGTAGAGGGTCTGAGGATGCCTCAAGTAGAACAGAGCTCGACTGCCAGGATGAAGAGATGCCATCTCATCCAGACAACCAGATGAAGCAAAGGAGTTGGGAATTCATTCAGACTGAATATGAAAAACGAGATGGCTGCCATGGAGAGGTAGCCAAAGATCAACTTCAGTTCCACGCTATTTGTAGAGGAGCAACATCTACCCCTAATGTAACTGTATCTCAGTTTGGAAGCATAAACCCGTGTGGGCGAACTTCAGGAAGGCAAGACAGCCTAACACCGACTTCTTCTGCACCTGGAAACCAACTTGATGGCCAAGAAGCGAAGGTGAAATCTCAGAAGAAGCTACAGACTGATTGGAAGCAAACAAAGACCACACCAGTGAAGGACATTGGTGTGGTCAAAAGTGCAAGGTTGTCTGCAGATAATCTAGCATTAACAGAATTGTCAACTTGCCCTAGACAACATGGCCAAAAGGCAACTGACCCACACCTGTTGGAAACTGATGAAGAAGTTAACTCCAAATCACATGTTGAACTCAGCGGGGGAAACAGGCAGCAGTTGGCTTTATTGGATTCTAGTGGGGTAGAGGTGCTTAAAGACCAGCCACCTGGCACAGATTCTGAGCATCTTCCATATTTCACCTTCTCAGTGCTGGAGTCTCCATCTTCAAGTTTACAGAAGTGTCCAGAGAGATTCCAAAAGTCTCAGTGGCTACTCACAAATCAGTACAAGGTCACCCCTTGGGTGGAAAGCCTACCAGATGATAAGCAGACCCTTGCGCCCACTCTGAATCCTTCAGGCTATGTCATCATGGTTGAGGCTGATGGAGGCAGCTGCGGTCCAGGTGGAGATCACACCTCTGGACCTGCCAGTCCTGGCAAAGGAGTGGCAACATTTCCGCTACAAGGCGGTGGTGGCAGCAGCAGTCATGGAAATGATGAGCCCAATCAGAGATCTGAGTCTAGCAATCCACCCTCTTCCAAAGCCCACAGTGGGCCAGCCAGTTCAGAAAGTAACATGAAGAGCTTGAGTCAGGTGGAAGGGGGAGATTTGCTCGAAAGAATCGCCACGGCAAAAGGCATGCATCCAGAACTCCCCGGAGGAAGCATGGAAGGCAGCCTTAAATATGATACTAAAGAAGAAGAGGAGGAGGATGAAGAGCTGTCTAGTTTCTCCTCCTTGCTTGCCTCCAAGCTCAGCCTCTCACCCCACAGTGGTCTAGCACCTCTCGCAAGGGAACAAGGAGACACAGTGCCCTCCTCACCTACTGATACTGGGAAGCAAGGTGCTAAGGCGAGGCATTCCACCAGGGGGCAGGGCCCCCAGAACTTCACTGCCCTACCAAACAAGAGCCTGGAAGCAAAGCCAACCGTCCAGCGTAGCCACAAGAGAAAGAACAATTGCTCAGGTACTCGGAGGAGCAAGCGCCTTCGCAACCAGTAAAGAAGTTTCTTTTTCTATGGAGGTGGACTCTAGCAAAAGCACTGGTGAAGTCTTTTTAAGTCCTAATTCCGGTACTGTCATCTCCGCTGCACTAAGATTTAAAAGCCACGCCGCTGCTCAAAGTACTACAGATAAAAATGAAAAGACTGTGCCAGAATATGCTGCTTGATCCACGATCTGTCTAAACGCACTTCCCGTGGGACTGGAGGGGCCCCCCTCCCGTTTGTTCAAATGTCTTAGCAGATTAAAAGAGATTTTGAATCCAACTTGGTTGGCTGCAAATGAGACTCTTAAAAAAAAAAAAAAAAAGCGAGAGCATCCGCCTTGCTTTACTGCACGGTAGAAACATTGTCATCAGCCTGTCTAATAGCAAGCTTGGGTGATCCTGTGCCAATCAGTTTTGGAAGTGAAAAGGGCCCACCCTAAAGTAAGACAGTGGTTTCTGCATCTTGGCAGAAACAGATACATTTATAAAATAATAGAAACATTAGAAACAAAAGAAGCACCACAGCCTGAGACCGGCCTGTGCTCAGTGGTTTCCAAGACCATGGAATGCCGAGGGTGTCACCTGGATTAAAAAAAGAAAGAGGGCCGTTGCTCTGTTTTAGCCCCTAACAGCTTACAGTATCCTGGAGGTGGCATTAGGATGTAGGGGAAGGGCCATAGCTCAGTGGGAGAGCATCTGCTTTGCAAGTAGAAGGTTCCAGGTTCAGTCCCCCAGACCTCCAGGTAGGGCTATCTCAAACTGTGAGCAAGATGACCAATGGACTGGCTCAGAATAAGGCAGCTTGCTGTGCTCCTATGATGGGGAGATGGGGATGAAACGTGAGGTAAACAAGAACTCTCTGCTTGAACGACTCAGGCAGGTTTGAGGAAGGAGGAAAGCAGACATGATACTTCTGCCCTTTCTCACGCTTCTGATCCCCCCCTGGACCTATAGCATGAAAGCACTCAAGTTCAGGTCTGCCAACCAACCCCTCATGCTACATAGCACATGATACTAAAGGTTCCAGGAGGGCAAGGGGGGGGGGAAAGCAAGTTTCCTTCCCCGTCTCTGAAATCCTGCAACAATGCTCCAGTTTCAGGCTGGCTGGAACTTTTAATAAGATCGTTGTTAGGAATACAGGGCAACGTTTTGTCCCCACTTCCTCTTACGGCTGAATTAAATGCAACCTCCTTGCACAATGTGTTTTATCACATTTGAACTCAGCGGGGGCTGGTGGCCATTGGGACTGGTAAAGTGGAAGGAAAGGAGCCCAACAGTAGGTGGAGCCAGAGCCGTTGAAAGGCTGGAGCCAACTAATTCTAGTTTTGTCCCCGTCCTCCCCCCTGCTGCTGAGTTCTATAATGACAACACTAAGGATACGGCAGTATTAGACAGCATGGTGGGGTGCTGCCAGTCACTTGACCTCCGGTCAGTCGCGTCACTGCTGCTTACTGGGAGGAGCGGGGCGGGAGTGGAGATTTGTGCGGCACAAATGAATCGGCAAGAGTGCTAGACTGGCTTCACCAGTGCATTTGCATTTCAGTGATCTCTCCACCACTTTGCCCCCTCTACTTCCCAACAAGCAGCAGTGATGTGACTATTATTATTATTAATTAGATTTATTAGTTGCTTGCAACTAATCCAAAGGTCGCCACGTGACTTATAACACTGTTAAAAACAAAAACAAATATATCATACCATAAAAACAAAACAAGAATACAACAACCCCATATAGCCGCAGGGAGCTTTGGCAATGTACTAATAAGAGACAACATCATCTCCATGTATCTAATGCCTGGGGAAAAAGGTAAGTCTTTACCTGGCACCAAAAGACATTGATGAAAACACCAGGTGGACGTCACTTGGGAACGTATTCTACAAATGGGGAGCCACAACTAAAAAGGCCCTGAACCAGAGGTCAGGTGAGTGGTGGTG